>NC_047064.1:0-352755 GCF_902459465.1 Asterias rubens
CCCAACCCCAACCCCAACCCCAACCCCAACCAACCCCAACCCCAACCCCAACCCAACCCCAACCCCCAACCCCAACCCCAACCCCAACCCCAACCCCAACCCCAACCCAACCCACCCCAACCCCAACCCCAACCCAACCCAACCCCCAACCCCAACCCCAACCCCAACCCCAAACCCCAACCCCAACCCAACCCCAACCCCAACCCCACCCCAACCCCAACCCCAACCCCAACCCCAACCCCAACCCCAACCCCAACCCCAACCCCAACCCCAACCCCAACCCTGAAAAGCTGCATGCCTGTGGAAAAAAACTGCCGGACTATCAAATTTTGCTCAAATTTAGGCTCTTAGATGCACAAGGTTATGTTTGCTCTAAAATTCCTTTGAGTATTAAAGGAACACGTTGCCTTGGATCGGTCGAGTTGGTCTTTGAAAAGCGTTCTGTAACCGTTTGTTATAAAATGCATTTGGTAAACGTATGTTGTACAAGTAGAACACAATGATCTACACAAAGATATGCTTCGAAATTGCGTGGTTTTCTTTTTACCTCGTCAACTAACACGGTCGGTCATTATGGGTGTCAAATTGTTGACTATCATCAATGATTCTCAGAATGCTTTAAAGGCAGTGGACACTATTTGTAATTACTCAAAATAATTTTTAGCATAAAAACTTACTTGGTAACGAGTAATGGGGAGCTGTTGATTGTATAAAACATTGTGGAAAACGGCTCCCTCTGAAGTGACGTAGATTTTAGAAAGAAGTAATTTTCACGGAATTGATTTTGAGACCAAAAGTTAAGAATTTGAGGTCTCAAAATCAAGCATCTGAAAGCATACAACTTTGTGTGACAAGGGTGTTTTTTCTTTCATAGATATCTCGCAACTTCGACGACCAATTGAGCTCAAATTTTTACAGGTTTGTAATTTTATGCATATGTTGAGACACATCAAGTGAGAAGACTGGTCTTTGACAATTACAAATAGTGTCCAGTGTCTTTAAAGACAGTGGACACGATTGGTTATTACTCAAAATAATTATTAGCATAAACCTTACTTGGTAACGAGTAATGGGGAGAGGTTGATAGAATAAAACATTGTGAGAAACGGCTCTCTTCTGAAGTGATGTTAGTTTTTCGAAAAATAAGTAATTTTACACGAATTTGATTTCGAGACCTCAGAATTAGATTTTGAGGTCTCGAAATCAAACATCTGAAAGCACACAACTTCGTGTGCCAAGGGCGTTTTTATTATTTCATAGCTACTCGCACCTTCGACGACTAATTGAGCTCAAATTTTCACAAGTTTATTTAATGCATATTTTTTTACGTTGAGACACACAATGTGAGAAGACTCGGGTCTTTGACACTTACCAAATGTGTCTAGTGTCTTTAAACCGCGATATAAAGAGGGATCACACAAACTTTTATTATACAACCTATGAATGGGCATTACACGGAGAGTCAAACAACTGAAAGCAAATAACAACCACACATGTATATTTTACAAGGAAGATGTGTGTGCAAAACACACATTTTAATGGTTCTCCATGGGAAAAAAGGGGCAGTTACCTAAAGCTCTCTCAGACCCCGACTATTTATACCAAATAGTAGAGCTGGTGCGTTAAACCTGTCTTAAGAGAACATGTACATTATGAGGGTTTCTGAAAGCCAGAATCTCTCCAAATCATACCTAATATATATACAATGGCAACCAGCAACCCTAGATATGTACAATCAGTCATAGTTGTTCCACTCTTTATTATAAAACCACTTTTAAGGTTGGACTCTTTTATTTTATTCCTAAATATACCAAATAGTGGTGAGAAGATGTGTACACGCACCTCCTAATTGAGAAGTATTTGAAGATGTGTAGGAATTTCACTTAAGAATTTGTTCCTACATTGAACCTTGCATATACATGTAGCAAGACAAGATGCAAACAACAAGCTTTTGCACATGTTAGTTAATCCTACAGTAACATCATATAACAAGGTAGGAGATAGTTCCAAGCCAGTTGATGTATACATTGCCCTTTGACTGATGCAGGCCCGATATTGAACTTTTGTATGGTCAAGGCATTTTTCACATGGTAAAGGGGACCCATTAGGAGGAACTTTTCTACTTGAACATTTCAAGGGGCATCAAGGCAATGACCAGGGCATGGAGGTGAGTGCCTACATAGCCTCCTTTGTGAAATATCTATACATCACAGCCTGTATTCTATAGCCATCCTATTCAAAATAATATTACACATAAGAAGATCAAACTAATGCTTTTCTCTGCCATGCTGTTAAATCCTTTAATTCATGAGATAAAATAAAATATTTTCTTTCCAGCAGTTGTGTTGCAATGGGTAGGCTTGTTTGTTTAACAGAGAGTGCAAGAGATAATTATATATTGAGGTTTATTTTAGATTGTAGTCTGAAACTAATCATGAAATAAAATCAAAGTGCACACCAATGCAGTCATTAAAAATGAACAGAAAAAGGCATGTATGCAATACAAGTCAAAACTGTACATATGTGGGGAAAGTAACAGTTTGCCAACAATGTGAATCCTGTATGTACACATCACCTCGTACTGTACTGTACATCCTATTTATATTTATGTACAAGTTATTTTTGTTAAATATATTTATGTCATTTATGTATATCCCCTGTACTATAGAAGTGCTTTTAAACAATATTTTGTGACGAGGGGAAAATGGGTGAATACACAAACAAAGCACATATCGGTATCAAACACATTTATAATTTGCACTAACCAAAGAGGACTTGAATGTAGAACTATTTCGACTGAGTTACTTTAACTTCTTAGATGACTTAAAAGCAACATTTTTTTTTATAACAAAAAAACATGCAATGTTTACAATGAATTAAAGGCAGTGGACACTATTGGTAATTATTCAAAAAAATTATTAGCATAGAACCTTTCTTGGTGGCGAGTAATGGGGAGAGGTTGATGGTCTGAAACATTGTGAGAAACGGCTCCCTCTGAAATGACTTAGTTATTGAGAATGAAGTAATTTCCCACAAATTTGATTTCGAGACCTCAGATTTAGAACTCTAGGTCTCGAAATCAAGCATCTGAAAGCACACAACTTCGCGTGACAAGGGTGTTTTTTATTTAATAGTTACCTCGCAACTCCGACGACTAATTGAGCTTAAATTTTCACAGGTTTATTTTATGCATGATGTTGAGATACACCAACTGTGAACGCTAGTCTTTGACAATTACCAAAAGTGTCCACAGCCTTTAAACTAAGAATGCTTTATGAATTCTGCTACATACTTCCCCATTTATATTTACCTTAAATTTTTTTTTTAACTTTGCTTAATCTTGAAACTGCATAATATTCAGTTTTGTAACTCCATAAAGTACCCAAATAGAAAGTGGTAAACATAAATATATTCCACTACACACCAGCATCCGTTTGGCTGAAGTGTTACATAAATATTATTATAGCAGTACACTCAAATTAAGGTGTATAATAAACATACCAGGAAGTATTATGTTTTTTAAAACACTGGGTAACAAAGAGGAAAATATCACAGCATACACCAACATGACCAAGCTCATTCATAACTTGTCCTTCCAAAATCTAAAAGGTGAATCTGGGGTGAATTTCACAAAGATTTAGTCTTAACCTCAAGCTAGGATGGATTTCCTAACTTAGGACTAGCCACTAACCCCTTAGTGTTCAATAACTCTGACTAGGACTAGTCTTAAAGACACTGGACAATATTGGTAACTGCCAAAGACCAGTCTTCTCACTTGGTGTATCTCAACATATGCATAAAATAACAAACCTGTGAACATTTTAGCTCAATTGGTCGTCAAAGTAAAAACACCCTTGTCACACGAAGTTGACGTTGTGCGCTTTCAGATGATTGATTTTAAGACCTCAAATTCTAAATCTGAGGTCTCGAAATCACATTCGTGGAAAATTACGTCTTTATCCAAAACTACCTTACTTCAGAGGGAGCCGTTTCTCAGAATATGTTATACTATTAACCTCTCCCCATTACTCGTTACTAAGTAAGGTTTTATGCTAATAGTTATTTTGAGTAATTACCAATAGCGTCCACTGCCTTTAAGATGGGGTTATCTTTGAATGTTTGACCCCTGGTCGACTATAAACTAATTTTTTCAATAACTCAGACTAGGACTATTCTTAAGTTGGTATTATCTTTGTAAATTTGACCCCTGGTCGACCACAAACTCACGTTTGAAATAACTCAGAGTAGGACAAGTCTTTACACGATTGGTAATTGCTCAAAACAAATATTAACTTAAAAACTAACTTGGTAATGAGCATTGGAGAGCTGTTGGCAGTATAAAACACTGTTGGAAACGACTCCCTCTGAAGTGGCGAAGTTTTTGAGAAAGAGGTTATTTCTCACTGAAATATTAAAAGACTTCCAACTAGAAGTCTTTTAATCCTATCTGAAAGCTAACAAATTCCTCCAACAAGGTTTTTTTCTTCATTTTCTAATGAAAATGTGGACTAAATATTAACTAAAAAAAACTAGTATCACAACACATCCTTGTGGTAACCTTTTATCAGTCACAATATCATACCAAAACGGTACAGTAAAAACCGACAATGGTACCAAACATAGATATATTATTTAACAAATATACTGTGTGCATGTGGTAAAAAAATTGATCCGAAAACCAAAGTGGAATTGCTGTAATAGTCATTATAGAAATGTTATATAATAGTTTTAGATATTTTTTGTTGTTTTGTTTATAAAAAAAAACAGCTGCACAATGCTTAACCCACACACTAATGTCAATTTGTAACAATCTTGCTTTACATCACATGTTTATCAAAATGGGGTGAGGGAATGGTTTTTGTTGTCTTTTTGTTTCCCTTTGGTTAATCCAAGACTCAAACATCGAGCTAAAAACAATCAAATAGATGTAAAAACAGAACTGCATAATCAGACAGTCATGTTTACAAATGAATATTGTCTAATTATTGATGGATTCAGTGCAGACAATACCGCTTGTTAAGGGATATATGTTAGTGCAGTAGCTGGTTTTTAATGTCCACACAAGACTTTATGCTGATTGGGTAAGATGCACAATTGGTTTGACTTACTGCATGTCATCTATCTGCAGTGCAATAGAACTGCGTTGCTGCAAACGGTTTTGTCTTCATAAAAAATGTGTACTAATCAGAAAGATTAATTTAAAGACTGGAAAAAAGCCCATCACAAATATACAGTCACTAACCATGGAGCAGGATTCCTTACTCTATTCACTAACCATTGAGCAAGATTCCTTACTCTATTCACTCACCATGCTACATGTAGACACTTTGTTTTGGAGAGGCTACAGGTTTCTGAACAAGCTACCCTTTTCTTAAAGTAGTTAGAATCAACCATCACATGAATGTTGCATCTCTCCTTTCATACAAGTTCCTTGCAGTGCTCAAAATATCCACTGCACTGTTGGCAAGTGTCCAGCAAAAATCAACTTGACCAAGTCATGATTTAAAGTTTTTTTTTTTTACAACACATTTTTATAAGACTGAATGGATTGTACATAAACGAATTTCAATGCCAACCTTCATAATAGTTCAGCAGATATCAATTTTACGAATGTCTTCTTGTTTAGCTATAATTTGGAGCTATATGACCCATTGTCTAATGGAAAATTATGGAAAGAAGTTGCCAACAGGATCCTTTGTCAGAATTTATGGAAAACAAAGATCACTTCCTCATGAAATAGTTTCTACTTAGTTGAGAGGTACAGCACCTGCTGCAGCAATCGATATTAAATCAACCATGCATGCAAACCATGACAAATGCAGTATTGTACCAAGCCACAACCTTGCATGCAAACCATGACATATGAAGTAAATCTAGAGTTTTTACACAAGGTCAGTTAAGCACTACATGTACATACAAACACACACCCAGTATTGAAGTGAATTGCTGAATGACATACAAACAGACTTTCATGATCAACAGCCATCTCGTACATCTCCCAGTTCTATCAGTGTAACAAAAGTGAGGCTGGGAGGGCAAGTGGGCCGGGTCCATTTGTGTTCTACGTATGAATCAGTATGCATTATCAAACCTCCTACCGGTTGCTTTCAAATGATGTGATTTTTCAGTTGAAATTACTGCCCCCATTGAGCTAAAGGTTACCACTACAAAAATTGTTTTTAAGTTTCACTAATGCATAGGAACAAATCTAGCGTGAAGTAATACACTTTTCAACAGAGTAAAGGATTAAAGGGCACTGACGGTGAACAAAAAAGGTTTGATAAATTTCAATTTCAAAGTCTAATTAGAACAGTATTTCAACAAAGCAAGAAAAAAGTTTTGTTTGAACTTTAGCCTTGACTCTATTTTTTTATTTTTACTTTTTTTTATTTTATGTAATCAACATCTGGCTTATTTAATTTTTAGTCAATACATTTTAATTTTTTTATTTTTTGCAAGTGTCTTCTTTCAAAACACAGACTTGTAGAATGTTCGGGAAACATTTGATGTATCAAACAATAGTAAACCATACAATGGCAGGTGTAGAGGGTAATTTTTGTTGTAGTAGAGAGGAACTACCTGAGTGCAAATTCCTCATGAGCAACCCTCACCTTTTTGCTAATCGTAAGACTATTGAGCTACGCTGTTTGTCCGGAGACACCACCGTCCATTCAGGGTCATTGGGGTCATCTATCTCCTCTGGACCTGATGACTCATCCAGCATCTCCAGAGGGCTGTTTCTTGAAGATCCACTCTCTAGTTTGATGTTGTTCACTGCATTCTTGGTTAACTCAGCAACGCCCTCTGTTGTGGAATTGTCCTTCTCTTTTTCTTCTGAAACCTCTTGCACCGAACCCAACTCTGCAATATCAAACTCTTCCAGGGGGAATTTCCTGTGGGGCCAAGGGTTCTCCACAAAGCCAAGCTCTTCAAAGCTGCCTACCATCGAGTTCTCTAGATTGGTGTCACTAGCGCTGGATGATCTACGTTTCTCCCATGAACTAGTTCTCATACGATGGGTGGTGCTACTGCTACTCAATGAGGGGGCACCACTAGGGCTCAACGCATCCTGAGTGGTAAGCGGGGATGGGGCGTTAGATGAGTTCACACTGGAAGGCTGGCTTTGCTCAAACAGATTAGCATCAGGAGAGTAGGGTTCTGGTGTTCCACCCTGACTATTGTTGCGGGATCGACGTGCCCCTCGACGGTGCTGTGTATGGGTCTGATTGGCCAAAATTGTCATGTATTTCTGACGCTCAGTGATCTCACATTTTGCGTGGCGCTCAGCAATCTCCGTATCTGACAAATTCTCCTCTCCTTCCTCTTCTTCCAGGAGTTCCTCTTCCTTTTCCACCAACTTCTACAAAACAATAAATTAAAAACCTAAAATTATACTGTAAAATGGTAATTTTGTTCAGTCAACATTTTGATTGTTGTTTGAAAAAACACAACGCATTCAATCACAATTTGGAACTACAACTACACATATTCATGCTTCTGGAACACATCATTAAGTAAAGTATTTTAATTTTGGTTTTTACCCATACATCGTTGTGTGTTAGCACTGTATACACAATACTTTCCTGAGTCAGAGATGCAAAATCTGAAACATTTTGTGGTGACGTTTTGGACACTTAACGCAGTAAACCACCCCAACCTCGCAGCCAGAAATAGGAAAAATCTGGACCGATTTGTTGCGGTCGTCGGAGTAGAACATACGGAATCTGTATATTTTACTAGTTTGGGGGTCAAACAAACTTTGGGTCGCACAAAAAAAGTTTCACTAGCCCAATTGTAACATTAATGCAAATGTAAAGATCTTACCCGCTAATTTCTGCCCTTAATAACACTTATTTTCATCAACAGCCATGGGTTTATGATTTGAAGATCGGTTGTATAAAAAACTTATTTTGCAATAAAAATGTTTGGTCAGCAATGCACACTTGGAAATAGCGCGGAGGTAGAAATACATGTACAGATATTATGTAGGCTGGTAGGGTCCTACCTAAATACTTCCTTGACGTTAACTCGTCAACTCGCTTGGTGCCGTCAACTCGCCGTCAACTCCACCAATTTGTCTTTTTAAAACCCACAAAAGAGGCATATAACTGTAATGTATTAGCCTAAGGAGAAGTTTCATAAGTTTTAGGTAACATTTCGGTGTACAATTTATTTATTTTTCTTGTCAAAAAAAATTATCTCTCTGCAGAGCAGTCAGCCGCCATCTTGCATTTTCACAGGCTTGTACAACACGACAACAGAGGGCGCTTTTCTGCATTTCGAATAGTCTTGACCTAAGTCGTCATTGATCGGTACTGCATGATGTATTATGTACTGTGCTACATTTAAATTGATCGGTGCCGTCTTGGGTCAAGACTAAAACTTATTCACGCCTGCCATATCTGCGTGTTTGAGAGTTGACAGCGATGACTGACACAAGCGAGTTGATGGTGAGTTGATCTGACATTTTTTATCCGATTTATACATTTTAGATTTTGAGGGGTAAAAATAAGAAAAGTCGGGTTTTCCGATTTAAGTCGGAAAAGTTGCATCTCTGCCGAGTCCTGTAAAAAAACATCACAGGCATATTACTCCTGTGGGATTCGAACCCACAACCAACAAGATTACTTAGATTGCCTGGTAGCTAGAGGCAGTTCAAATCCTATTTTTTGGCAGCGGGTACTGCAATGACATACAATAGATGTTAGTTTCTTTATTAATGTTGGTAAAGGGGGGGGGGGAGAAAAATGCAATTTGGGTGAAAACATTTTTTTAAACATGCTGCGATTAATGCCCTCCGCTTAACCATGTTAACGTGTGTGTACTGGATGGAAATTGCAATAAAGTAGAACAGAATGAACCATGGTTACATCTCATACTTTTTAATGGTCTGACTTCTGATGCTTTTTAAGTGTTTTCTTTTTAGATTCCGTGAATTCCGTCCGTTTTCCGCGATCGCGGAAAAATCATTGGCCCTATGATTGCTTCCTCTAGTAGAAAAAAATATGACAAATCTAAATGAGAAAGACTGGCACCAAGACTAGAACGAGTGTGTTGGACTTGTTAAAGACTATTGTCGGTGTACCTAAATACAAGTTTTCACATATGGAGTCAGTACACAAAGTTCAACAGAGTGGTCACTAAAAGTAGCTAAACATTTTGTGATCGGGGACCAACGTGAAACTGGCTGACAGACAAGTTCGGCTGACCTCTCTTGCTGAAATTAGAGCCTGGCTCGACATTCACCTGTCGATGGGACTTGTGAAAGTGGCGAACTACAAAGATTACTGGTCCACACATCCCTGCCTTAGAAACTCCCTCATTGCATCCACAATGACTCGCAACCATTTCGACTGTATCAGCCAGTTTCTGATGTGTAATGATGCCAGCAAGAACTTCTCCCTCATCAAAGACAAAGCTCACTGCTACTACACTGTAAACTGAAGCACTCCTTGTTCTATGTGCAGCCGGTGTGAGACAAGGTCCTTAAGCAGTGCCTGAAGAAGTATGTGCCTGATCGGAAACTGACCATTGATTAAGGGGTGATCCAACAGCGTTCGACCTTAACGGTGGTCCACTGGCCAAATGCCAGTAGAAATCGCGGCAGACCAGCTGAAACACCTTGCCAACTGGTCCGGCTGACCAGTCAAAAATATCGGCAGCGGTACAACAGAACTATGACTATTTTTGAACTATTTTCAGGCTTGAATAAAACGGAAAAACATTCACTCAAGGTTTGGATAAAACGTTAATAAATCACTCTAAGTGCCGCTGAACGATGGCAAACTTCCGACCGATCACGCATACACAGCGCAAAATCCCATCATGCAACGCAAAGGCTTGTAGTCTTCGTATTAGTTCACGTGTGGCAGTAAGTGTAAGAAACATTGAACGTTAGAGGGCGTTTCAGAATATTCGATAGCGTGAGAATAGACGCCCTCAATTGGTGAAAGTACGCGATAGCTTACAAAACTAGCTTCAATCGCCTTGACAAAAGACCACAAAGCAAAACACATTCTGTCTGCAGCATGGTCGCCAACGGAGCAGATTTCCATGAGGGAATAAGAGTAGCGTGTTTACGAAAAACAAGACGGAGAGGCTTTTCATTCAACAAAAATTATCAAGTTAGGATACTCTGGATGAGCAAAAAGGAGAATTTAATTGTGTTTAGTAAGGTTCTTCCATCCTGATTTTGTTTAATTTTGTTGTTATTTGGGGCTTGTTTTTTTTGCAGGGCGATTGGTGAGCGATCTAGTTTATTGCTCCATGGTTTTATTGATCACATAATCCGCGGTTGTTTGGGGTTTTTTGCGGGTTGATTTCAAGAAAGACTTGGGTTCTGGGATGCAATCATGTGTTAAACCATGAAACAAAGGCGCGGTTGTTTTTGCTGCTTATAAAAACATTTTTTAAATGAAAATGTTGTTCACAAAACAGACGCCGGCACCGACCATTCCATACACTTAATTGACACAAAAAAACGTAAAACTCATAGGCTTCTTCATGGATGTTGCAACTATTTTGATGTCTACTTTTTGTTGGGGGTTTTTCTGGACGAAAGTGGGAAGATTTTGGGAACTTCGGAACGATGTCTTATGTTTATGAATACTTATTAAAACTACAATAATAGGCAATGTTTATACATGATAAAATAACTAAAGCGATCGCACGTAACCGTCCCCACCGTAGATTTGAAGGCAATACATAACAGATAATGATATTTGAACAGTCGGTTTGAAAGTTTATTTTTATTTTTATTAAAACACTAATTTTTGTTCATAAAAAAGTTCTTCTTTCATAGGAATACTTCCATGTTGAGTGCTTACAATAAACCGGGGACTAAAAAACTACCTGAATAAAGATCATATTAAATTTTCCAATTTGCTCTAACCTGTTTTTAAATTAATTTTAATAATATTATTATTATTATTATGACATCTTTTTAAGAAAAAATACTCTCAAATTAATGATTCCCCTTACGATTACAATAACTTGGTACACATAAATAAAGTATAAATTCAAGTGCAGTTAAGTTGACATTGCAATTCATGGTGAATTTTGAAATAGCGACGATCGGAAATCGAGCAGTATACAACAGTATACTATTAGTTTAATATAAAATTGACGGACCAGTCAAAAACCTGGCGGACCAGTGAAAAATCAAGCCAACTGGTCCTGCTGGCCAGTTGAAAAAAAAGTTAAGGGCAACCCCTGTCCAATACAGGGGATTTAAGGCTAGGGTCCTCAAGTTTGTCATGCCCCTGAAGCCAATTCATGCCGGATTCAAGGGGTACGCGATTGCAAAATCTGCTACAAACCTCATGTTCAAAAGCCTGCCAAGATGTTGGACATCACGATGGAGACAGCAAACTTCCATCTCAACTCCCACCACCACTGGTTACTGACAAGCTATACCTCCATCTCCTTGGCAGGAACTCTCCTCAGAAAGAAGACATACCTGACAGGGGCCATCAAAGGCAACAGCAGAGGCCTGCCCAAAGACTTCCCACAGTGAGAGGGTAAAGAGAATGAGCAGCAATCCTCAGGGCTCCTTCTCAACAAGCCAGAATGGTCAACTGACTGTTGCTGCTTGGAAGGACAGCAGAGGGTTTCTTCTTCTGTCTTCAGCACTTCAAGGGTGGAAAGACCCTCGGAGCACTCCATGCAGCGAAAGATCGTCGATGATGGCACTCGATGCCTCGAGAAAAAGACCATCTCTGCACCTCCAAAGGCAATTGACTACACACGCTACATGAAGTCCCAGCTGTGGTGGCGTAAAATCTTCTACTTCCTTGTGAACATAGCGAGAGTGAACGCGTGGATATGCTACCGGAAACACCACAGCACCATACATGTAGCAAGCAACAGTCTGGAAAGCTCTAATGAAGATGAAAGTGCCTAAAAATTTCGATATCATATCAAGGTAGGGCGAAAACTAGGCCTGGACGAATAATTTGAATACCTGGTTAATGGCGAATAGGTTTTCCTATCCATAACCACGAATGCCATTTTTTTCTTAACCGGATATCCGCAATGGGCGCGTATACCTTTTTATAAACCGGATAATCCTGTAATTACAACCAAGTAACCGTATATTCTTTAATATCCGAATATCCGCAAACGTCGGGCGAAAACTGATAGGAATGTTTTGTCTGAATCCTAAAGAAACTTCTATTAAGACAGCATAAAACAGCATAAATTAAGTATTTAACTATGCTCACCTCCGTGAAGAGTTACAACAATGAAGTTTCTGTTGAATTGTTCAAATATTACGAAAGTTTTCCTTCACGCAGAGTCAATCACAATCAAAAGAATTAGCAAATCACCATCTTTAAATTAGATCCGGTTATTTTTATGAATGAACCGAGTGACACTGTCTAAAACTAATATCAATCCCCCCATAAGATCTCATTCACAAACGAACAGCGCCCTCTAGCGGCAAGAAAAATATTTTTAATTTTTTTTTTCTAGCGCCCTCTGTCGGCAGAAAAAAAAATATTTGAATATCCGGTTAATTTTGGATAGTTGGCCAGCGGTTACCGAATACCAAAATTTCACTATTCGACAAGCACTAGCGAAAACCTAGCATGCAACCCTTCAGAGGAAAAAAATACAGAAAATAATGTCCCATTGATCGCGTAAACTGAAGATTGCCGTCGAGTACTTGTCCCTTTTTTATCTGGTTCCAGCCCCGCATCTCCTTATACAACAAGCAATAAAACACAATGGAGCAAGACTGTGCATTAACAGTGTAGAAGGTATGCTGTAAAAGGAGAATTGTGAAGTTTGTGTTCTAGCCGCATAATAGTACCTTTGTGAGTAAACAAACTACCAGAAACCGGAGCATGCCTCATGGTGTCATGCAGGGAGGGGAAGTTCTCTTCACCTAGCAAGCAGAAGTGGCAATGAAATCACGCCTTTTCTTCGTTGGTGGGAAAAAATGAATACAAAAACGGAGCAAGTCGGGGCAATTTGAAGCACGTAGGATCAAGCCGAAAAGCGATAAATCTAAACCCGGTCTTTGGAATTTTTTGAAAACTGGTTTTATTTAAAGTAAGATTCATCATCATCCTGAATCCTGACCGGGAAACTTGATATATCGAGTATACTCGATATTGAATTTTCGTTATATCGGTTAAAAAAAACTTGACGGACCTTAGTGCTTATGAAAAAAATGCTTTGCTTGATTATGATGGATCATGCAATTATATTGAATACAGTTGCATATTTCTTGTCTCTCATTTGATTGATTTTGGCGGATTTGGTATGTTTTTAGCAAAAAAACCTAGGGAAATAGGGTTAATGAAATAAATATGGCACTAACCTGAATGAGCTGTTGTTGTTCCTGAAGGTGATGATTCAAACAAGCAGCAAGCTTCTCTCCTTCACTCAGTCTTCTCCACTTTGGTGTCATGATCTCCTTGTACTCCAACTTCTCCACCCTTGTCGATGCCAGCATCGAGTAGGGGATGACAATGTTGTCGATATCATACTGGTCAGAGTTACCACCTGGGCGTCTTGGCTTAAGGAAGTTTTGCAGGGATGAGGACGGCATGGAGTGGGAGAGGCCACCACTTCCATCACCTAAGGTTGTTGTTCCAGAGTGGCTGGACATACTGCTACTGAAGCACAGGTGATCCTCGATGTTTGGGAGGGAGAGACTACGAGCTCTGGTCTTCTTTAGAGCAGCTGTGTCAACCAAATTAATGATGGGTGTTACTTTCAAACCAACACCCTTTAATCACTTGATACTGGAATACTTTCACATACACACACATTTCTGGTTGGGTGTATGAGAATTCTTTTTTTTTTCTACAAGAAGTATTTCTCTGGATGCTATGATTATGTGATTTCAAACAGATCAACCAATATAGCTACCACTTTTCAAATAATCATCCAATTACCATAATCACTACTTTTTCAACCGGTTTTGTTAACGTCAGAGTTGGCAAAAATGTTGTATACTACACTACAATACATGGTAAAATAGCACAACCATCAACACCACTTGCTGTATAAACTACAGGGCTTCACTGGGGGGAGCACATAAACAATGAAAAGAGTGTAAAAGATTTATTGAATGTAAATTAACAGCCTTTGTGCTTTCGAACCAAGTTTAAGATGGGTAATCTGCTGCTCACCTTATCGCTACATGGTTAAAGTCTATATGTCTGTATTTAACCTGTTAGCGAGCTGCTACTTAAAGTTTGCTACCTCGGGAGGCTATTAAAATACCTGACTATCTTTCTTGATACAAAACCAGTTATCCACTGGGGATTTCTCTTTTGACAGTTATATGTCATTTACATTTTAAAACCTGAAAGTAAACATTTATCTGCATATTTTAGGGAAGGTTGAATATCTGACTGTAATAGTCAGAAATCCGATTTTATGTTGGAAGAATTTTGAGTCCAATTCCGCAGCCAAAATGCTTTTGTCTCTATTAAGAATAAAAGTGTCAAGACCTTGAACCAACACTCAGTTCGAAAACGCTGGAGCTGAAGTCCCATGCGCTTGATTACTCGGTCACAGCATGTTATGCAACAAAGTCCAATATCTCAGGCGTTGGTTGATGATGGTGTGTACTCCATGAAACTTAATAATGTGATGTTGGATTATAATCAGTTAAGCTTGACTGAGGGTTCTTATACATACCAATTGCTAGCTGTGCAGCCCGCCTCTTTTTGATATCTGTGCGACACCGCCTGTTGATCTCGTCTGTCAGCAGATTCTTGGGTGTCCCTGGAAGAGAGTTGGCTTTGGAGCGAGGACGTTTCAGGATCTTTCCATCCCCTCTCCCATGTCGCATGTCTTTCATTGCTTTTGGAAGTAACAAACACATGACAGATTTATAAAACTTCAAATAGTCGGTTTGAAGCATTTTGCATCTCTCTTCAGCAGTAACCTACCTGGAAGGGAAGTTTGCATAATCAGTCGATCTTGCAGGAATAGTATTTGCTGATAGTGCAGGAATAGCGTGCGCAATATGCATGAACAATTTTCGCAATCGTGCATGAATTATTTGTGCGATTTGAAAACAGTGCAGGATTGCATTGCGCAATTTATTTATTGGTTTGACGCCCGAACAAAATTTAACCCTGTGGAGAACCCTGATGGACTTGCTCAAAAATAATCAATCAATCAAAAGCCTGCATTACACCCTTTTGAGAAAACAATATAAAGAGTAGTTTGGGATGTACAAGTTATAGAGTTATGTAGTTTTGCATGTAAAAGTTAAATCCATCAAGATATCGGAATCTTAAAGACTTTCAAGCTCAAGGCCTCTGTTTGACGTGGGGAATCTTTTGACCAATGGATCAGGACTTCAATGTTATTGCACAGCACACACATGTACTAATATTCAAACTTACTCTGGGCAGCCAGTTTGCGGAGCATTTTCAGGGACTTCTCTTCACCGGCATTCTGACGTCGCTTTGTCTTATCTTTGTTTTTCCTCTCGTACTTTCGTGTGGTCTTCCGTACTTCTTTGCCTTCAGTTGGTGTGCTCGGGCGACGCTTCCTGGGTAATGATTTGTGTAGTGATAAAAAAACTATTGATTACAACCATTGTTTACTTCAAAAAATAGACAAGCTGTACCAAGGCATTGCATGGTGGGATAGGAATAAGAATTAAGGTTTGTTAAAAAGGAATTAAAAAAATTCTGCCAAGCATATTATCAGTTGTCATGAATAGATCAGTGGTTTGGGAAGACTTCTTTTAATTATCACCTGGGCCCAATTTCATAGCTCTGCTTAACGGTAAGCAAATTTGCGTGCTTATTGTAGCAGACAAATTTGCTTAAAGGCTGTGGACACTATTGGTAATTACTCAAAATAATGATTAACATAAAACCTTTCTTGGTGACGAGTAATGGGGAGAGGCCGATAGTATAAAACACTGTGAGAAACGGCTCCTTCTGAAGTGCCATAGTTTTCGAGAAAGAAGTAATTTTCAATGAATTTGTCTCGAAATCAACCATCTAAACGCACACAACTTCGTTTGACAAGGGTGTTTTTTTCTTTCATTATTATCTGTCAAGTTCGATGACCGATTGAGCTCAAATTTTCACAGGTTTGTTATTTTATGCATATGTTGAGATACAGCAACTGTGCAGGCTAGTCTTTGACATTTACCATTAGTGTCCACTGCCTTTAAGCCTTAGCATATTTCACAGGTTAGCAGAAACATTGGGCGGCCATATTGCGTGTTTACCGTGAATTTGCATTGGGACGTCATTTATTTTTGTGCGGTAAGCACCAGAAGGTTAGCATGCCTTTTCGTGTGCTTAGGGTTAGCAGCGCTATGAAATAGAAATCGCACAACAAGCAAAAAATCGGCCAGTAAGCAGCGCTAGGAAATTGGGCCCTGATGGCTAGAGCTGGCTCCTAAAAAAGTTGAGACTAAACTCTTCTCACTCAGGGATAGTAAAGGTATTTTGTAAAGTCTTCTTGATCGACACATATTTTCAATGGCAAAGGATACATGAAGTTTTTTTCATAGCCAAATACTTTCTACTCTCATAGAAAGTAGACAACACTTGGTCGCACTGTAAACCCTAGTGCACTTGGATTAGTCAGTTACAAAATATTGACTCTCTACATTGACTCAAGACACTCAGTTACTTTGAGTAATCTCCAGCAATGTGATAGGCTTTCGGAAAAAAAGCGTGAAAGTTTGCTAACGCAAACCGTGAAAGCTTGCGAGAGAGAACCTGCTGGTACGGGGCCTGCTTACATGTAGGTATACTTTAACGGTTTAATCGGTTTTGAAATCCCTACTTTGCAAACTGGGATTTTTTATATATAGTTTTATTGTGAATTTTTTTAAATATAATACAATAACAAAAACAGGGATTTACTGTTAAAAACGGAGAAATCACATCCCTGAATCTCAAAAAAAACTAGTGACAAACTAGCAACAACAAACTTACTTTTTCATGTTTGACAGTTTTGAGGGTGGTGGTTTACGTTGCCACTCGTTGCTTTTCATCATTCCTTCAAACTGTAGTGAAAGTGGAACATCTACAAGAAAGATTTGGGTGAAAAGTTTTGTGGAGCAAATTATGTACACAAGTTATGACAGAATTAAGCATACATAGTTGTGTGTTAAACTTGGGTGGTATTTTATTTCAGGATCCACAGTATACCATCCCCATGATATTCTGTTGGCCGGGATCTTTTCAGACAGGTCAACAAACTAAAAAAAAACACTGACTTGAAATATGGCCAGTATTGTGGGTGAGAAGAAACTGCTGAAATCACAAGCATACATGTAATAAACTGTCTGCTCAGATTGGCCGCTTTATATTCTCTTCATTTAGGGCCAAACAGCTTTTCTCTCTCCTTTTTTGAAGAGGCTAAAGCACATGCGGTCATGGTTTATGTTTATACCGCGGTATTGAAAATTTACCACACAAGTATTTTGGTATTTCTAAAACAACTCCTGGTATTCTCGGTATTGAACAAATACTGTGACTACTCAACTTAGTACCAAATAACCGCCTAAGCTTAATATGTGTGCATTTTTTTAAGTAATAAATTCACTTTGTTAACATTGCGATTGAACCCTCAGGGGACCTTAAATTAGCTCTATTCAGGAGTGTGTTTTGCGACCCTAACCCAAAACTGTTTCTGACGTCATAACCAAAACGGTAACCGAGCTCACAACTCGGTTATCGTTCAGTCTGAACAGCAGAACCAACGACCAACAACCGAAACAGTTTTTGGTTGGGGTCGCCAAAACGCACTCCAGTAAATGTTAATTCACGCTGAAATAAAAGAATAACTTGCATGCCTGTCTGGCCTCATGATATACCAGGATAACAGTTTCAAGCAAAAAAGTAATCCATCGAATTCCAGCCAACCAATGTTTTGCTTGAGTAAGATTTGGGGAAAGTTAACCCAAAAATCCTCCTAAACTGTTTGGACTTGAATAAATTGAGGGTGCATGGCCCAATGATTAGCATTTAATTTGGTCCTGCATTGCCGCACCCTACAATGTCAGACATCTTCTTGAATATAATCTTGCAAGATTTGGGAGAGTTGGGATTTGGGTTTTTACTCTCCCTTAAACATCACCCATTTACCTGGTATCAACCATGCATTGATGCAAACAAAACTTCTTAACCCGTAAAAACATGTCCTCAATAAGGAAAATATTTATTCAACAACCTTGTGAAGAATCATAGTTGTTTTTTCTGTATGGAGTCTATAAATGAGAATTACATATGTGAAAAAGGTGAATTATAAACTGTTTTAAATCAAGTATATTATATACATGTAACACTTAAACAGATCCTTGCCATTTGATTAGAGGATTGTTCGTCACGTGTTAGCGAATAAAAGTACTATTGCACGCTACGTCACTTAGCATGCATTTTTTGTTCCATCCGAAAAGTACTATTGCACGCTGAGCAAAAAACATCACTGCTTGCGCGCGTCTTTGGTAACACAGCAGGGTTACTACAAGGCACAAACTAGCATTCGGCAACTGCGTGTCTCAAAATATCTAGCTGTACAGAATGCATATAGTCAAACAGGCCGACCCAAAAGAAACGGGTGTAATTTCACAGTTAGAAATTGTAGGCCTACGCTTTGTTTATTTTGAAAGTTGTATCCTCCAATCAAAATAACAAAAAACTACTTGGATGTTATATAAAACAAATAATGAATGTTTTTCATTCGTGCAGTAGTGCAAATATGTTCATTCTTTGAAAGACGAAATGTTCCATTCAACTCGGTTTCGCCTCGTTGAATAGAACATTCCATCTTCCAACTCATGAACATATTTGCACCATTGCACTCATAAACATTCATTATTTGTATATTATGCAGCTCAGTTTATGCAAATTTTACATGAACTACAAAAGCCCCAAAATTTACCTTGTGGGAAAGACAAGACTGGATGAAAGGAGTAATCCAACTGAGCCACTCTCTCATTAAGTGGGGCCATATCTGGTTCTTTTGGCTTTTCAACATGATTAAATCGACCTCCACACATCACACAAGGCATCAGGGGTGGGCAGCAACCACACCGAACTGATGACAACTTCTGACTCTTACGGCTGTAATGATGCATGTTCATCGTTCGGATTAGTTTTCGCTTGCGAAAGTACCATACGGGTCGCGTCCTTGCACAGTAATGTTCCTCCGGGTTGATGGATGATGGAGAAGGGATTGAGTTTGTCTCCGGTTGTCTATGTGAACCAATTGGTGAAGCTGACTTGCTGTTTAACACTGGACTCCCATGAGTGGATGAATTGCCTACAATACCATTCATAGGTTTTGTGTATGGCATCTTTCCAGCAGCTGTTGTTGGTGTGCTAGATGCTGTTGGAGGCGATTGAAGCCCAGGAGATACACAGTTCTGGAGAGATTTCTTCAGCCTTGCTGTCTGCCGGTCGACGTTGCTCAGCAAGGATGACAAATTTGATGGGGACATCTCCTGGGATCCACCTAGCCGTGCAATCTTGGCTTCGATTGGAGAAAGCTTCCGATTGGTTTTGGTTGACGTCATAACACGTACCTTCATAAGTTCTTCGGTTGAGGATGGTTCACCCAGGACAGCAACACCTTTACTAGCCCGTGTCTGGCGATAAATGTCACTCTGTTGTCTGATGCGATATTCTAAATCAGATACCTGTGCTTGAAGCCACGTCCAGCGACTGGCAATAGAAGCTCTCTCCACGGCCCACTTCCATACAGCTCGCCTATGTCTGCAAACATGATGAAAAAACATTGTCATGAGAGAACAAATTCGCTAACTTTAATTAAAGGCTGTGGATAAAACATTACAAAATTATTGATGTCTTCCTATTCAAAAATCTTTTGAACAACAAACAATTGTTCAAAACCATCAAGTCAGAAATTTAAACAGAAACTCTTGAGAACTGGGTAACAATCTTCTCTCATAGAGATTAATTCATCAGGTCCAAATTTCATAGCGCTGCTTAGCGGCAGATTTTGTGCTTTCTGTGCAGTTATTTCATAGCGCTGCTAACCGTGGGCACACAAAAAGGCATGCTAACCTTCCGGTCCAAAAATAAATGCTGTCAAAATGCAAATCCACTGTAAACACGCAACATGGCCACCCAATTTTTCTGCTAACCTGCGAAATACGCCAAGGGTTAAGCAAATACTTCTGCTACAGTAAGCATCCAATGAAATTGGGCCCTGGTTTAAAAAAGGTATTACATTTCAACAAATGGAAAAACAAACTAATTGGACTTGTTCATATTTTCATTTGACTGTATAAATGTATTCCTAATAAAGTTGAAAAATAGAGACACTAAAATCATAAAGATATTCTGACAAATCATATGCCCAAATTTTACTACTTTGAGTGATTGTTTTCTTCAGCTATAGTATTGTTTTTATTGTGCAAAGTCCTCCCCATTTAACCCATAACACATTCATGTCTGGTAGTTAATGAAAATGTTTTGTACTTGTTTGACTCATCTGTGCCTCTACAAAATGATTGCACAAGTCCCTCTCAACTTCAAATCATGAAAAGGCGGAGATTATATCTTTAAAAGGGCAAAGCCACTTTCATTTTACAAAGGGCACTTCCATTAGAAATCTAGTAAGTTCATTGGAAAATTTTGAAAGGGCACCAAGGCAAAGCTAGGGCAACCAAGGCCAAGGCCTCCGTGTAACACCAGGCTTGCATGAACTTATATTTGATTCCAATTTGTGATAGAGTTGTAAGATTCATGATTTTGCCCTATCAAATGAAGAGCAATTACTTACAATGGTATTTTATGCTTTTGTCGAGTTTGTGCGTAAGATGGGAGAGTATCATCCCCCTCATCACAGCTCTCTCCTCCTGAGCTACTCTCCGTTTCATCATCGTCAACCCAACTCTCTACATGATCCAGCTTAGATTGGAGCTGTCTGACTGCCGACTTGACTGAAATATTTCCTAACACATCAACATCAGTAGGTCTTGTTAGCAAAAGCTTCCGCTTATGATTACAAGTTCGAGGTAGGTGGTTATCTCCAATAGTGACATCTGGGCCTGTGCTCACGGCTGGCTCCTTCTGTGACGTTGATGTATTATTAACATCTGCAACATTTGATGAAGAATTCCGTTTACATTCTGGACAACCTTCCGCATCAGCCTCAGCAGCCTTTTCTTCAAGATTCTTGTGCTGTTCTTGAACAAAGCTTTGGATCTGCCGTTGACTGTGGGTGCTGATGTGAGTTGCCTGCAATCTTCTAAGTTTTTGAACGAGCTGTCTTGCCCGTTGTGCTAAATAAGAGCTCTGATCAATGGCGCATTGTATTTGGTCTGGTGCCAAGAGTTTAGGTGTTGAAGAATTGCTGGCCACTGTATCTACTTGAAACATTCGTCCAAGCTTACTAACCTTTCCATAGTTAAGAATCGTTTCCCGATCAGAAACACTGTAAATTCTATCAAAGCAGTGGGTCTTAATCTCACCACCAAGCGTATCATCTTCGGCTTCAGAAGAGTCCGCAGTGGCAGTGGAACTGCTAGTACCTGTCGCATCAGTTTTATTTGCCAACGAGAGAGATGACGTTTCTGGAGGCATGGTGGTTGCTACATGGGCGTTTGTCTGACAAGATTGCTGCTTATCAACGGTTCCAGAGACAGCTGAATTACTCATTTTCTTACTGTTGTCCACAACAGCCTCGCCCCCGTTGTTCAGGCCAGGACCCCTGGCTGTCAAGGGACAAGTACCAGTTCCCACTGCCTTTCCTCTCTCCAACTTCCCAAGAAGTCTCAAGTTCTCAGGAATTCTACCTCTCTGAGAGTTTGCTTTAAAAAGCCTGACCTTTGACCTATGGTTATTGATCCCTGATTTATTCTGACTACCTTGCTTTACCAATTTGCCTCTCTCAAACCCAGAGTCCTGGATGGCTTGATCAGAGTCAATGTGCGTGTGGTTGGTGTTAGAGTGACCGTTGGGTAACCCTGGGCTTGTCGGATCACTTGGGGTAGCTTCGAAGCCAGCTTGTCCAGGATCCGCAGGAGAGACTGGCAACTTAAAGGTAGAAGGGTGGGCAGAAGCATCGGTCAAGGCTGGAGCCATCGCAGCCATGCAGCATAGCCTGGGGATGGCCGTCACACCACCAAGGCATTGGGACTAAAGAGAAAAAAAAAGAAGAATATATTTAAGTAATGGCAAAATCAGGCAAAGCTTTTTAAAAAAAATACACACAAATTTTCAATAGTTTATTGGAATTTATTTGCCTGGAGTCTACAGAATTGAACCAAAAAAATGAGAATGATCACACTAAAATTTGTAAAAAGTCTCACTTATTGATGTCATCACCTCTACAAAAAAAGTTAAAGCTTATCCAATACCTTTACATTTCCACTTACTTGTAAATCACATGGAAACCCTTTTTGTGCATAAAATAACTAACCTATGAAAATTTGAGCTCAATCGGTCATCAAAGTTGCGAGATAATAATGAAAGAAGAAAAAACACCCTTGTCACACGAAGTTGTGTGCGTTTAGATGGTTGATTTCGAGACCTCAAGTTCTAAATCTGAGGTCTCGAAATCAAATTCGTGAAAAATTACTTCTTTCTCAAAAACTACTCCACTTCAGAGGGAGCCGTTTCTCACAATGTTTTATACTACTAACCTCTCCCCATAACTCGTTACCAAGTAAGGTTTTATGCTAATAATTACTTTGAGTAATTACCAATAGTGTCCACTGCCTTTAAGGATCCTGCAACAGACAAGTTTTAAATGCAGTGTTCTCCACAGACTTTTTTTAGGAGGGCGGCATGAAGTAATCAAACTGGCGCCCTTTTTTAAGCAACAACTGCTTGAGAAAAACCTATTCTTAAAAGTAATGTTATTAATCCCTGGGCCAGACGACGCTACCTATTGATTGATATCCGTTTCGGTCGGAACAACCTTATTTTAAAAACTAAATCAAAACTCCAATATTTTATATTTATTTTGCTTTGTACGCCTCGCCAATAACCTCAAAGGGATGATCCGCTGTCGCACGCAGTGTAGGTGATCGTCGGTGATCAAGTGCGATTTTCAAAACAGAAATAAAATAAACACACATTTTTGGACGATCTTATCCCCAAATGTTGGGCCTAATTAATACCTTTTCCATCGAAAAACCATTTTTATGAATTTAGTGATAGCGATTCCATCGTTAAGAACTTCTTTTGCAATAAAATCATCAAGATTCAACAATCGGTAACACACAGATTAGTTATTTATCAATGAACTTTGCCCCACATTGCGCCTGCCCTCAATGGGCGAAAGTTATAAGTTGAATACGCTTTAAGGATTGTACCGTTCTGTACATGCGTGTGGCACACTGTGTGGCAATTCTTTCTCGGTTCATGAACATGCGTATTTTGTTGGAGTCTATCAATGGCAAATCACAGCGTGCGGACTGTTTATGCACTATGCATGCAGTGGGTATTTCCATGGTTTGGACGACGTCGACTGTGTGTGTGGTGTGTGTGGTGTGCGTGGTGTGTGGCATGGTTGATGCACTCCGCATATGAACTATGAGGTTGTGTGTACATCGTGTTTTAACGTTTGTTTAAATTCACATTTCTGAAGCTGTAGTTTCGTAGTCGGTTTGTCCTTTTTGGGGCAGGGTGGCCAATAATTTTAGCAGGGCAGCCAATTCTTCGGCAGGGTAGCCTTAATTTTAGGAGGCGGGCCACCCTTTCAACACTTGTGTTTGGAGAACAGTGAAAATGCACTCAAAACATACAAGGACATCAACAATCTGTTGAAAATATTATATTAGAAAAATAAAATTTAGTAAGTATGGTACACCATCGGCATCTTGCCCTGGACCAAATTTGGACGATGCCATTGTCCTGCAGGGGTAGCAAAATTTGCAAGTTTCAGTTTAACATGACCACGGTAGCAAGCAGCCAGTCCATGTTATCATGACGTCACATTCACATATCAGACAAATCAGGTCATTAACGATGTAAATAACGGGGGGAGGGGAAAAGGGGGACAGGCTCAGTAAATCTACTTTAAAAAGACAACTACAATAAGGCCTCAAGTCACAAGTTACCCCTGCAGGATTATGGTATGGTAAGAAAAGTCAAAGGCAACATAGCAGACAACACTAGTTTTTACTACTACGTGGAAAAGATCTTGTTCTTTAGAGGCTATAATAATATACCCTTTTGGATTTTTAGGACTCTTCCACATAAAAATGTCATGGTTTACTCATGTTATAATGTGGGGTTATTTTCAGAGCATTCAAATCTTGAGTTGCCAGTTGTCATAAATTGGCGGCTTTTTCAGTGCTACCAAATTTAGTTTGTATGACTTTTTGTCCAAAACCCAAGAAAGAAATTGGTATTCCTTTCTTATGAGTATCCCAGTTTTTAAAAGGAGGACTTTCTTTGATAAAACTTTAAAAGGCACATCTATTGTTAAAACCATTGGCTTCATGATAAAGGAACACTATGAATTTTGTTAAGCTGTTGAATTTTCTTCTTTGGCGTCAATAATTTGTGAAAAGAAAATTTAAATTGAGGTTTCCCATACGCACGTCAGAGATGGACTTGCTTGTAAACACTTTCTTGCATTGATCACTACCGCCCTCTCGTGGCGGCTGGAGATGCAACAGCCTTTTTTAATTTGCGCAAGCTGCAATTTTTTTACGCCGTAAACTTTGCTTTCCTCTTGCTTTTTTTGTACGCATGACTGTCTTGCGCAAATTTAAAAAGGGTCATGTTCCATAATGCCAATGGCAGCACTATACTCAATATCATGCACACATGAGCTCACACTATCAATTGGTACATGATGATCACATCGCCAGTACAGAACTTTTGACTTATTTTAGGAAGTAATTTCTTCTATGGATACAATTGTTAGCTGTGAACTCATTGAAAGGGACACAAAGAATATAATATAAATGGAAATTTAACTTCTCAAATCAGGTAAAACAATTTAAAAAGTTTTAGTCAAATTTGTGTTCGCATTGTAAAGAAGCTTTATATCCAGGACATCAGTGCAGTGGCACTGACTGACTCCTATAAGTTGGCCGGTTGCCAACACGAATGCTCAACAAACGTTCATGTAAAATGTACAACAATAATTGAACTGTACACAGCACCAGGGCTGTATGCTTCATTTTTGAAAGGGCAAGGGCACCAAGGCATTTTCTTCTTGGTAAAGGGCACCCTATGATGAAATTGCAAACTTGTACTGGAGCATTTCAAGGGCACCAAGGCAATGACCAGGGGCAAGGAGGCAATCGCCTTCGTTGCACCCGTGAAGTATCAGAACTGCAGCACAGACAAAGTTCTCAAAATACCACATGCACCTAGACAAAAAATGCTGCAACCAGACAAAATCGTTGTGCGCCCGAATAAAAAATATCACATCACGCCCGGACAAAAAATTTGACAAACACTTCACGACGAACACAGGGAGGTAGAATTAGTGTAGTGTGCAAAGACTTGTACCCAGAAGTCGGCTGGCAGTTCGTAATGGCACTACGCGTGCATTTTTCTCTGTGTCGCAGTGAATCCTGACCACCATTTGACAACAGCGTGGTATTTAAACTTGGTCCCAAGTCTGTAAATCGTGCAGTTTAGTCGTTCTGATATATTATTGGCTGAAACAGCGCCCTCTAGTGAATAAACATCCGTCATTAGAGCGAGTTAAAGCATGGTAGCAAATCTACGGGGGAATTCTACATCGCTGAAGAGAAATTACCGCACTCTCAGACTTGAAATCAAACTTACGTGGTATGAGGAGACTGATCAGAGATCGAAATATACCCGTACACAAATCTGAAACTCAAAACCTTTTTTGGGCAATATTGCACAAAGTGGTTTTGTTCGTTCTGAAATAATTTGCGCAAAATTGTTTGCACAATCAGTCGATCTTGCAGGAATAGTTTGTGCAACTGCCGATCAAGCAGGAATGGTTTGTGGTTTGTGCAATGGCTTATCTATTTGAGCATGAATAGTTTGCGCAATTTGCCGATAGTACAGGAGTAGTGTGCGCAATATGTCGATAGATATGGAATAATTTGCACAATTTGGAGATCGTGCATGAATTATTTCGCAATTTGAAAACAGTGCAGGAATGGTTTGCGCAATTTGACAATAGTGCAGGATTGGTTTAGCGCCCGGACAAAATGTAACCCTGTGGAGAACTCAGAGTAAAAAATTTAAACAATAAAAGACTACATGTATCAAGAACACATTTGGTTAGTTTGCGGAAAGTGATGGATGCCCTTGTTTAAAGGCGAACATGGTATAATATCTGTTGCCATTGAAGGGAAGCAAGCACAATAGGCCAACTCATTAAAAAGATCATTATGAATATGAGGAAAACATTCAAGATTATAAGGAAAAAATTCAGAATGTGGAAAAAAAAGAAATAAAATTTATCATGACACGGTTAAAAAAAAATTTATCATTCCGTCATGACCAAAGTCTACTCCTAGAACTATGTGGTTTCATTCCCATATCGTCTCCCGTAACCTCATATAGGTTGACATCTCTAACGACAATAATGAGTCTGCTTTTTTCTGGTTCTTTTATTAAGTTTCAATTCGGTTAAATCTCTTCCTTTTTTTTATTTTGCCAAAATTTGGTTCTATGTGTCCTTTGAACTCTCATTGACTCAGGGGACGCCCCGAGAATCCACTCCGCAATCTCAAAAATTTTCTAAAATTATAAATTCTTACCGTAATTCAGTTCCCAACTCGTTTTTATTACTACCATAATTCGCACTAAATACCGACAACTCACGACCCCTCACGACAACAATTTTGAAATGCACTTTAACAGAACATTTGAACGTAACTCAACCGTTACATATGTGCACACAAGAGTCATATGCATCTAAATCACTTTCAAACTATTGAAAAAACTGTATTTTTAACTGTATAATTAGTAACGGACGGAAATATTCGCCATGTTGTCTTTCGACGTACTTGGACGATTCTATTACACTGCAGGGGGCGAGGTAATTTCTGAGGGCAGAGTTTTATTTTTTCGTTTTGGTTTTAGCTGCTGATTTGTTCTTTCTTGTTAGTAACTAAGCTGCCACTCTTGAATTCAAATATAATATTGTTTCAAACTCCATGAAATACATAAAAAACAGGTAAATAATCATCTTGCATATTTTATCACCCCTGCGGTATAACAGAATCGTCCAAGTGCGTCGAAAGACAACATGGCAGATATTACCGTTCGTTACTAAAATCGTGTAAAAAACACTTTTGTTTACAATCAAAATAATTTTTTTTCAACAAAATTTAAAAGTGATTTAGATGCATATGACTCATGTGCATATATTCAACGGTTGACTTATGTTCAAATGTTCTGTTAAAGTGCATTTAAAAATTGTTGTCGTGAGTTGTCGGTATTTAGTGCGACCCCTACCATACAAGTACATTATGCCAATTGCCCCAATGCGACGCGAGGTACGTCCCGACACGTGATGACCCTGGTCATATTTTTTTTCCTAGGAGTAGGACAAACAGGGAGGACTATCTGCACACGTTCGTCCTGGAAAGAAAAAATACCCGATTCGTGCTTGTGTACAAAACATTGACACGCGTCTGGGAACCAAGAAGAGAACCAGAAAAAAAAGCAGACTCGTTATTGTCATGAGAGTTGTCAACATATGATGTTCTAGGAGTAACCAAAGTCCATGTACAAGGGGGAAGGAAAATTTGACCTTTAAACGTCGGCCATTCCCACAATAACAATGAAATAGTTCACAAAATCCAACATTATTTTATTATTCAAATTGGTGTTTGCAATTAGATAGACCAAGTGAGTGGAGGTGTAGGTCAGGCCCGATGATCTTTGAGCACAAGTATAACCATCCAAAGATTCCAACCAAGCTTGTGTTGTTGAAAATGTGTTGTTTAACAACAACAAAAAGGGTATTGGAAGAAAGGAGAGGAGAGTATATTTATCTCATCTCCTGGGACTCTTCTGTTCCATCTTCACACTTTTCCTAAAGTTTTAACTGGAAACTGGTAGGTATATTTTGTCTTGTACGGTTTTTGCACTGAGCTCATGGCCATGGGCCTGGCTAAGTGGTCACATTCATAGTCAATACGTCAATTTTTATAAACATCATCGAAACTGACTGGCCAGTGTTATGAATGTGTGTATTTCATGCACGTGACATACACAACTTCCTGGCCATTTTCCCGCGTAAACCCGTCATTTAATTAGAACATTTGGATGTTGATAATTAAAAAGCTATATTCCTTTCTCAAGAAACAGACCTTTCAGAGGTAAATGAGCCGACTGCCGAGGCTAGAGGTTCAGACAATTTCACTGGAAACACAGAGAAGTTTGCACCGTCAGTAGAGATCATCGCAAAACCGCAGAAGCGAAGAATTACCACGTGACCAGGGGTAGGCCACGTTCCTTCTGCAAACACGTCTCTCCAAACCCGGAATCGTGGAACCACCCTTAATTTTGTCGGCTATGCTGACTTATTTTTTTAAATTTTCCTTCTCCAAATACAAATGTAAGACGAAATGAAGGTAACCCTCACCTCTCAAACTGAACAGACGGCAATTACGCGTTGAATTGCGCCGAGTCCTGGCAGCAAATTAGACCGAGAGGCTTGGCTAAAATGGCGGCTATTTTCTTCATTGATCTATCGCATCGTTGATTGAACGTAATGCATGCTACTATGTTTTACATGCAAATCGTCCTATTCTACCCTGCACTTTTACCACATACACGTACGTACATAGGCAAAACACCACAGATAAACACACACACAAAATGCATACTTCATTTACTTGCATGGTGGGTAGGTTGCGTCAATTGATAGACCCCTCTAAGCGCTATTTCCTTATTGGTCAATTTCAGCAACCACGCTCTTTGATCCAGTGTTTGCACGTTACACAAAGTAGCATAAATTGAGCATTTTCAAATAATATTATGAGTGAATACACATGTTTATATATATACATCACAATATAACAATTTTTAATGCCAAAAATTAGTATTCTGTTGAGGTTTATTTCTTAATAAATAACCAATGATCATATATGCAGCCCACACAGAGGGAAATAAGCAATTAAAAGAATGTCCCGGTGTGCGCAGACTTATTTTTAGACCTTAACCATACATCATGGCACATGACGTGAGGTACTTACTGTCTACTTTTCAAGGGAACTGAACACCACACTATTAAACACTATAAAGCACAGAACCATTAATTTATTATACCGATCGAAGGTCCGAATCGAGGCAAAAATTGCTGTATAGCCTAATAATAGTATTAATTCATCTTGCCTGGTTGGTGTTCACTTTCGAACAACCGTAACATCAGTCGTTTATGTTTTACGAACAACTTGAGGTCTGGGAGGTAAGGGACATCTTTTTTAACGACAGTTTTTTGTGGGTTTTTTTTTTTGGGGGGGGGTGAACAAAGAATTGACTGGAGTGGGATTCGAACCAACGACCTCCGGATTAACGTGCCGGCGCTCTACCAACTGAGCTATCTAGTCCTATATTGGCGGTGTCCCTATTTTGTCAATATCTTTGTTCAGGGGTGCCAGCCAGTTTTTTTTTATAAACCTTTTTTTTCGAGTGCGGGATGGATGGGTTTGCATTAAATCAAAATAGCTAGCTGATGATGATTCATGTTTTTTTGTCCGTATTATTTTTGTATTACCATAATTATTTCGAAATTACTGCATGACGTAAGATAGTATTTGAATACTGATTAAGGCAGATAGGCCTATTTGTAATTACTCAAAATAATTGTTAGCATAAAACTACTAGGCCTAACCATGACATAACAAGCAATGATGGAGAGCTGTTTATAGTTTAAACACTGAGAAACGGCTCCCTCTGCTGAAGTAACTTAGTTCGAGCGGTAATATTTTCCACAAACATTTTGATTTCGATCGACCTATAGAGGTTCCGAAATCTAGCATTCTGAAAGCACATAACTTCGTGTGAGGGTGTTTTTTCTTTCATTATTATCTCGCAATTTCGACGACCAATTGAGTTTATTCCACAGGTTTTTTAATGGTAAACAAACAATCCGTTAAAAAAATTTGCTCAATAGCTGTCGCAAGTCGAACGACATGTGCATGCACCGACAAGTGTAATAATAATAATAATTCACTTTCTGTTTTCTATTTTTTTTTTTTTTTTGCTGACCTATCTTTGTTTGTTGTTGTCGATTGTTTGTCTGTACACATTGTTACATTGTTAGCAGCTTGTGCATGAGCCTTACACCTTTTCAGGAACAATAGTGTACTATACTGGAGTATGAGTATCTTCCACAAGACATCGAAGATAGTTATCGGCTCAATGCACATTGCTCAGGGAATCATAACCTTGAGCTTCGATCCTTAAAGGCACTATTGGTAATTACTCAAAATAATTATTAGAATAAAACCTCACTTGGTAACGAGTAATTGGGAGAGGTTGATAGTATAAAACATTGTACATTAGTGAAACGAGCCCAGTCAAATGTCGCACGCTGGAGGTTATTAGCACCTTTGCACTATCATCAAGGTTAGAAAAGCCTGGTATTGGTTTCAGTAATGTAAACAAAGGTGCTAAGCAAGCCTCTAGTGTGAACCCATGCAATGTTGACCACGGATGAGTCCATGGAACTTGCAGCAAGAAACACAAAGTGGTGATGAGATTAGAACCAACCTTGTCCTCTGAGACAGGACCTTACCTCGTTATGACCAGAACTGGTTTTGGGAATTACGGTGAAAAGTGAGTTCAATTACCTCAAAAGTAAAAAAGAAAAACTAAATATTTATTGGTCAGGCCAGCTGTCCAATCAATAGTACATTTTTGAGCACGTCACGGGGCAAATTAAAATGGATGACACTCGTTCCACTAATCAAATGACATGGCTTTATATGTGGTATAAGCCTATTATAGTGATTTTGAAAGCATGCCGAACTGTTTGTAAAGGTATGATACATCGTTGGTTGTTGGAACAGTGCATATTATAAACTGCTCACAAAAAGTAAGGAAACTTTTTTCAATCCAGTATATTTGTTATTATTTAATACTCTCTTTGTATATGGTAATCAATGCAAAGCTGAACTGTTCCTCTTTAAAATGATACCACATTTGCAATGATTACATGTTGCTGGACTTGTCTACATGAATAACAATGAGGCAAAGTCACAAATCAAATGTGCCAAAATTACCGTTGTCTGTGAATGGTCAATAGGTAATGCTCATAATCAAACCGATCAAGCTTTTCAGAACCATTACACAGTGTTTTCACCAGTGAGCTCATCAGACACAATTTACCCTCATTTCATGAAAAACACCTTGTTTGATGGGTATTTGCAAGACGATATTCTACAGCCGGATGCAGTCCCATACTTGCAGACTTTGGACCAAACTCCATCTTTCAAGATGACAACGCTCGCCCCCCTCGAGCCCGACTGGTGACTGACGACCTGAAAAATGTTGGGGTGCACCGGATGTATTGGCCCGCTGACAGTCCAGACCTGGATCCCATGGAAAATCTGTGGGACCAGCTTGGCCTCGCTGTCCGCGCCAGAACCACCAACATATCAACTGTGGCTGACCTAACCAGGTTCCTTAATGAAGAATGGAACGCCAATTCCTCATCATAAGCGCATCACAAGACTTGTGTGCAGCATGAGAAGAAGGTGCCATGCTGTCATCAACGCCTTCGGATCATCCACTCGTTACTGAACTTTTTGTATCAATAAAGTGTATTAAGATCAGTAAGTTGTCTTGCTCTATACCAAATTTCTTGTCTCAATCAAGTGGATTAAGATCAGTAAGTTGTCTTGCTTGTTTGAATTACAGTGTCAATTCATACAGTAACACAAAAATATTGATAATTTGGGCACATTTGATTTGTGACTTTGTCTCATTCTCATGAACGTGGTCAAGTCCAGCAACATGTAATCATTGCAATTGTGGTATCATTTTAAAGAGGAAGAGTTCAGCTTTGCAATGATACATACCATATACAAAAAGAGTATTAAATAATAACAAATATACCGGATTGAAAAAAGTTTCCTTACCGCAAAAAACGTTTTTTTTTGGTCTACTTTGCGTTAATTTTGATTGGCACAATCGAAATAAGCTGTAGTATTTGCAGACTTAGTTTTCTCGAAGATGAAAGCATTTGGAGATGCAAATAAATTCATTGATATTAATATCAACTTTTAAACAGGTTTAGAGAGCTTACACTTAAACTTAAATGTTAGTACTCACCTTTTCTAAATTAAGCCCCCCCCCCCAAAAAAAAAAAAAAAAAAAAAAACCTTTTAAAAGTAACAAAAATACCTTATTCAATAACTTTATTACGCGGATTATACAATGTTATACTGCTTTAGTTTCTACTTTTGTACCGGGTAACTACTTTACCATTAGTTATGATCGTTAAAGGCACTGGACACGTTTGATAACTGTCAACAAAGACCATTCTTACATTGTATGCATAATAATAAACCTGTGATGTTTTTACTCAATTTTGGTCGTCGAAGTTGCGAGAGAAAAATGAAAGGAAAACCTTCCTGAGTGTCGCACGGGTTGTGTGCTTTCATCAGATGCCTTGAATTCTCAGCTGACTCTTATTCAATTCAAATACTTTAGTAAGAAATAACTTCTTTCTCAAAAACTATGTCACTTCAGAAGGAGCCGTTTCCCACAATGTAATGAAATGAACGTGCGAAAGGGGGCGGCTGTGTGTCAAATGTACGTGTATGATGTCCGCTTCCTCGAAAGGGGGGCGGCTGTGTGTTGTAAGCCCAGATCGTGATGTCCGCTCTCTCAAAAGGGGGCGGCTGTGTACTGCTATACGTGTATGATGTCCGCTCTATCGAAAGGGGGGCGGCTGTGTGTTGTAGGCCCAGATCGTGATGTCCGCTCTCTCAAAAGGGGGCGGCTGTGTACTGCTATACGTGTATGATGTCCGCTTCCTCGAAAGGGGGGCGGCTGTGTGTTGTAAGCCCAGATCGTGATGTCCGCTCTCTCAAAAGGGGGCGGCTGTGTACTGCTATACGTGTATGATGTCCGCTCTATCGAAAGGGGGGCGGCTGTGTGTTGTAGGCCCTACGAGTATGGTGTCCGCTCTCTCGATCGAAAGGGGAGGGGGTGACAGTGTGTTGTAGGTCCGCCCAAACTTTATAATCCACGTCCAACTATAGTGTTAAAGTGATGGCGTCCCAACTATAGTTGGGACAGTAATGCAGGGTACCAGCGCGTTGCAGGGTACCAGGGTTGGTTTCTGCTGCTGTGTGTGACAGATTAAACAGTATGGGCATGGTGTACGTGGTATGTGAGCTAGTCTTGAAATCAAGTCGGTAATTGTTTAGCAGTGTAGTTTAAGGGACGGTACTTTTGTGGCTGGAGCGTGGCGGTGCGTATTAGAAGGGTTTGAGCGGGTAAATTAATTATTCTCAAAAAATTCTTAATATAGTTTTATGTTGAAAATTACAGTGTTGCGCGTTTGAGCCTACTTGTACAAATAGAGATGAACTTGTGGGCATCAAACAAATAAACATTTGAGGGGCCAAGACAACTTGAACAAGCGAAGTCAAGTTATTTCATAGTTTGGACTGTGGGTCCCAACTAAGTAAGACTGTCCTAACTGTACCAATGACTGTTCCAACTATAGTTGAGACCATCTCTACCAGATTATAAAATAAATTTGGTCATCCCCACTACAGGACAGTCATTACTACAGTGGGGACTGGGGTCCCAACATAGAGTAACGACTGTCCCAACTGTACCAACGACTGTCCCAACTATAGTTGAGACCATCTCTACCAAGAGTGTAATGTTAGTGTATGATGTCTGCTCTCTCGAAAGGGGCGGCTGTGTGTAGTGTACGTGTATGATGCCCGATCCATCGAAAGGGGGGGGGGGCTCGAACTTCATGTCCAAGAGGCCCGTCAACTTAACGTGCTTTTGGAAAAACATCACAGCACTTTCAGTGTATAACATAATCAGATGTCAAACAGCATCCAACTTCAATCAGTCTATTGATCGTGGCACTGTTTTGTATACACGCACGAACGGACGAACAGCGCTCTCTAGCGACATCCAACACATGAACAAACTAGACGTGTGCATTTTGTTTCACAGCCATCATTTTCTCTTGCTCAAAACTCATGTTACGGGAACTGAATATGTGTATATGTATGAAGTAAAGTAAAACATAACATGGTTTATTTCGGATGACCAGTCGATGAGCTCCCCTCGGTATTGGAAGTCGACAAACTAGTTCCCTCGGCTTCGCCTCGGGATAGCTGTTTGTCAACTTCCAATACCTCGGGGACCTACCCTAATACCGACTAGTCACCCTAAAACCATGTCATATTTTTTGTACAATCGCCGATGTCAAGATTTCGAAAAAAAAAAGAGTAATAAGGATAGCGCCCTAATTACAACCACGGTCACAATAATTGGGTATCGTAGCGTCATATGTTATCAACCCTCATATTATGCTTTCAAAAGTATAGCCATATATTATGTATTGGGACAAAAATGTAATTAGATTTGTTTAATAGTAATTAAATGAGCTTTTTTATTTATTTTGCACGCCATACTAGCTTCTGAATATTCAATAAATACCAACCAAGAAGCAATTGCCAAGAAGGTTTGAAAACATAATACTTTTTATGACGTCGCTCAATTAATGTCGTACATGCATCGGCACTGTAAATAATGGATTATCTCTCACATTTTTAAGATTTCAACACACGGTGTAAGTTAAGTGTAAATCTTTATAAATTGTGTTTTTCGTTCTACAAAAAGTACATAGATCCTTTATGAAGGGGGAAAACAAGCCCAAAGTGTAACAACTGAACTACAGAGAGTAGCAATAATAATACTGAATTGCCAAAATAAAGTTAAATAACTAAATAAATAAATTAAACATGCAACCATGTTACATAATTAAATGTAAAGAGTGTTATTTATCTAATTACCACCACATGTGATCTGAGGTTTGAGACTAGAAGTATTTATAAAAGTAAATGGACATTACAAAATATTGCGTTATCCTCTGTGCTGTAAAGTTACTCTGATTATTTGTATGAATGTGAAGGCCTCCATCAGCGCAAGGATTTTTTTCGATGACAGGGAGGGGTCCCAACGACCATGTTTTGCGCATGCATGCTGGGGTGTTGTTTCATCTCTAAAATTGTCCAGGCTTAGGCTTATTTATAACGACATAACAACTCTAAATAAAAAGGGGAAATTGTTTTTAAAGAACACAACAAGTCTTTGTTTGGGGTTTTCACAGTACACATATTTCAGAAAGAGCTAATTTTTACTGACATAATCAAACTATTTATTAATGTTCTTACTAAAAAATATAGATGAATAATTGCAGGTCTGATACTTTTTTGGAAGAAGGGGCATTTTTTAACATTATAAGGGGCCTTTTACTGGTGCATTGAGGCAATTCCCCTCTTTGTTCTCTTTTCTGTAAATATCAACCTGTGATCACTATTGTTACATGTCTAATTCTTGTGATAAAAAACAACAAGTTTTTTAATTCATAGTGAGCGTTTTATTCATTTTCTTTTTAGATGTCATGCAAATGTGTAACCGGTTTTTCTTGTGACCCAGATGGCTGCAATATCTCAGATGGCCGATAGAAAAAAATAGTACTGTAATAGTCCCTTAATATATAGGTGCAGACATTTTGTACAAATATTTTTTATAATATTATTGCAGAGTATTAACAAGTGTTGTTTTCAGTTGAACTGCATGTTATTTTGTTTAATCTTATTCTCTTTTTGAATAATTTCTTGATTAATGTTATTTTTCTGTCTAAAGTATACCATCATACTGTTCACATTGTTGTCTAGCGCTGAGCACTGAGGAAGATGAATAAAAAGTAAACAATGGAACTATATTATGCATCTTTGTTTGTCTGTAACTTGCAGTCTCAAACTTCACCATTACAAATCAACTGATATCAGTCTGCCTTTACAAACTGCCTTAGGCCTACTTGGTTACATGGGAATATATTATTAGTTGAAAAAGGCATACCTGCTATAAACTAATTTGAGTAAGTACCAATAGTGTCCAGTGCCTTTAACATAATATAAATAAGATTAAAAAACAATAATGAAGATTAAAAAAGAATAATCATGCTAACCCCCAAAAAAGTAAACAAATATTGCAATGGTAAACATTTTTAAAACACTGTTGCTGAAATTGACCGAGGAAACCTATACTAGAGTCACAATTTGGAGTTATTAGGGTTTTGGGTACTTTTTTTATGACACTTCCACAAACTTACAAAGTTTGAAGACGGTATGTGATTGCGTTATTCAAATTATTCTCGTACATCGTTTTGATTGCCGGCCCGCTTACACACAGAGAAAAGATTACACAACTTGTGTAAAATATTACCTGTTTTAGATGTAGTGGGCGAACACCATAACTATTAGGTAAAACTTTACCCAACAGGCGTTGGGTAATATCTTGCTTAATAGCTGTGTAAAAGTTTACATAAATATTGGGTAGTTTTCTTTACTGAATTGTTCGGTAAACCCACTCATGTAAAATATTACTTAATTGTGACGTAAGACTTTACCGCTTTACAATGTAAATAGTTGTGTAAAACTTTACATCAATATTGGGTATTGTTTTTACTGAATTGCTGGGTATAAATCCACTCATGTAAAATAATTACCTTATTTTGAAGTATAGATTTTACCGATTTTTAATGTAAACTGTGTGCCTTTAAAACTGGTAATAATATACACAATGCTTGTGTTGAATACTAGCAAAGTGTTATTTCATGGAGTTTAGGGCTGTAATAAATGGACACATCATAAATACTGAGACTTGGCGACTACAACATGAATTTCAATTTCGAATTTCAATTTTTTAATAAAAATTTAATGGTAATAACATTAACAATCCAAAACATCACATGTGCAAAATGGGGTGTTCTGTATGTTTCATAATCAGTCAACAATTTCAGTGAATTTAAAAAATTACAAAAAATCTACCTAATTGGCAAGGTCAGAATAAATATTCCAGGCTAACACAGCTTAAACTGTAAGGTTGTTCCATAAATCAAAACTATCACAGCTATCACATCTCTGATGATTTTGATACTTTATTGCAAACAATTTGTGCAAGAACTTCTTTAACTACAATGCTTCTGGAATGGTCAAATTACATTAATTGGCAAGGTCAGAATAAATACTTCCAGGCTAACACAGCTTAAAGAAGAACTCCAAGGTCAAATTAAATTTTGGGTTTGAACAATTTGTATGGGGAATTATTGGTTTATCCGAATTGTCGCTAAGCAATCAAAACGGCGTTGAATTTGACATTTTGACAAATTTGACAAAACTAGAAGGGTATTGAATACAAATTTGAATTTGACCTTTGAGTTCCTATTTAAACTGTAAGGTTGTTCCATAAATCCAAACTATCACAACTATCACATCTCTTATGATTTTGATACGTATTTGCAAACATTTTGTGCAAGAACTTTCACTGCACCGCCCGAGTTTCTGAAAACCAATTTTTCAAGATTCTTGCAGTAAACAACTGGAATCGTAGTTCAATTTTTAACATATAGCTTAATATTTATGCACAATTTTTTACCCTTTTGGTAATGTTTGTATAAAAGTACAAGCTCCCATTGGGAACAATAATCGGCTCTCGAATATTTTTGTGCAAGGATAAAATGGACACAATAGCTTTTCAAGGCTTTTATCTGGCTCAATGCTCATACTAATTAAATGCGAAGGCGTTAGTTTTCGACAATATCATCATTAATGATGAATAAATACAGTTTCCGTTGTGCTTACTAATTGGTATGAGCTAAATTATTTCATCGAAGCTAATGACGATGAAATAATTTAGCTCATACCAATTAGTAAACACAAAGGAAACTGTATTTATTCATCATTAATATTGATATTGTCGAAAACTAACGCCTTCGCATTTAATTAGGTTGAGCATTGAGTCAGAGAAAAGCCTTGAAAAGCTATTGTGTCCATTTTATCCTTACACAAAACTATTCGAGAGCCGATTATTGTTCCCAAAGGGAGCTTGTACTTTTATACAAACATTACCGAAAGGGTAAAAAATTGTGCATAAATATTAAGCTATCTTTTAAAAATTGAACTACGATTCCAGTTGTTTACTGCAAGAATCTTGAAAAATTGGTTTTCAGAAACTCGGGCGGTGCAGGGACTAGAGGGTTAACTACAATGCTTCTGGAATGGTCAAATTACATTAATTGGCAAGGTCAGAATAAATACTTCCAGGCTAACACAGCTTAAAGAAGAACTCCAAGGTCAAATTCAATTTTGGGTTTGAACAATTTGTATGGGGAATTATTGGTTTATCCTAATTGTCTCTAAGCAATCAAAACGACGTTGAATTTGACATTTTGACAAATTTGACAAAACTGGAAGGGTGTTGAATACAAATTTGAATTTGACCTTTGAGTTCCTATTTAAACTGTAAGGTTGTTCCATAAATCCAAACTATCACAACTATCACATCTCTTATGATTTTGATACGTATTTGCAAACATTTTGTGCAAGAACTTCTTTAACTACAATGCTTTTTGAATGGTCAACATTAATCAGATGCATCTAAGATGAACAGTAAGCCCTGAACTCTCGAATAGTGCTGCTCTTCACACCGCCTTTGAGTTCAAACACAATCAATTCAATGAACTCCCAAACGCCAGAACACTTCTCCTGGTAGCTCAAGTCGAAGACAAAATGTGTTTTGAAACACACATCCAGTGCTTTCACAAGGGATGACTGTTCAAATGCATTTGCTCAAAAATTACGAACACTTGCTGTGGAGCCAGTGCAGACCCACCTAGTATCACCATGGTTGCGATCTGGTGTCCCTGTTGATGTCTTTCAAATACTGGTCCAAACTTGTGTTTTCCTGCATAAAGGGGAATAATATTAAACACAATAGGTTAAATTTCAATGGGGGCGCAGTACAAATTGTATGACACGTGTATATTGTCTGTAATGAACTTAAAGTATTGTAATATTACAATTAAATCAATTTTGCTGTAAAATAATTATTTAATCTGATTGTCTTAAGGATGGGGTACACACAATGTCAGATTAAATCATTATTTTATATCAATAGTGGTTTAATTATCATATTACAACACTTATAGATCAATAGAGACAATGTTCCAGTACTGCAATGTATGTGCAATACAATTTGTACCTGATGTACATGCACATAAATTTAAAAAAGTACAAATAAAAATTGAAATAAAATAAAATAAATAAACAAATACATAGGGGCTTAAAAAATAAACAAATCAACAAAAGGTTCAATGATGGAGACTTGCAGTTCTGGAATAAGGTGATAAGATCCCAGGAGGAGAGATAATTTTGGTGCTATATTATGCAATCCCACATAACAGTAGGCTACCTGAAAACTTTGATTTTTCTTGATCTTTATCTGATTTTTCTTTTTTTTCTTTTTCTTTCTTCCTTTTTTTTTGTGTGGGGGGGGGGTGAGATTTCTTGAATAATTCCTTTAACAGGTTAAAATAAACAAAGGGTAGATGTGTTTGTGCGATTCCCCTCTCCCAGAATTTGCATTTTAAGTCAATTGTATCATTTGTCAGTATCTTGTAAAGACAAAATGTTGAAAAGTTATTTGATTGTTCTTCTGAACAAATGAGAGATTAAAGTTAGCCCAATCATTGGCCTGATGCACCGTGGCTGTATGAAGTGGTGAAGCTTTAACACAGTGGCGATGTACATGTGTACAATGGTCTCCAACGATGCATGTTGTACGGGTATTGTGTGCACAATACGGGGACCATTGATCAGACCTACGTATGTATTTGTGATATTCAAGTCACTGTTCAAAAGTTTTGTCAGTCAAAATATGACGTTCAACTGTCCCTTTATCTGTGCTAACGAGTCGTTTATAGTCTATCACTACAGATAATAACATCAACACAGAAATCTGTTATAGTACTTACCGTCAAACGTCTCAACTAAATGAGGAAAGTTTCACTCAAGAAGTTTTTCCTTCATGAGATCCATTTCGTTACGTTGTGTGTGGTTACACTGTGGAACTGCAGAGCACGACCCCAGCAGACAAGTCACACGCTGCGTATTTTGCACAATACTTGAGTAAAATATCGTGGTTTACTAAACACCATGTAAACTTTTACAACCAGTTCAGTAAAATTTGCATAATATGTGTTTAAAGTTGCTAAGTTATGTAAACTATTAGTTTTACTAACTATTTGAGTAGTTTTTTATTTACACAAACATCTTGTTTAAATTTTTCATTAATTTTTACTTATGTTAAGTATTTTTTTACTTAACACATTTAACATAACTTTTTGTTACCATTCTTTTTCTGAGTGTAGGAATTGCAGGCAATTATCAAAGTTGCGGCAACAAAAGTTGCCTCAACGTTGCCAGAAAAAAATTGCTGGCAGTAAATTGCCCCGTGTGTGACAACTGGGCTTAACCCATGCTTAACCTTACTTGCTAATTCTGAACTATAGGGGGCGTTGCAACTTGTCAACTGCGTGCTGTGTGAAAGAAGAGTACCAGTTCAATCAGGTAGTGAACGCATCATCTATCTTTGTCCTGTTTTGTTTTATCCTAACCAACGTGATGGTAAGTTCGGTTGTTGAATAATTGAGTGCCTATTATTAGTCACAGTCTACCAGAGTCTACCATCTGTAACCTTTTGTAAATGTGAGCAGGATAATTTTACTATTTTTAGTACAAATGACCGGTTTGTAATTGATTTAATGAATTGAACTAGGTAGTACGTGTATCAGTATCACTATCATTCTCAAGTTAAAACTAAAATAATAGTTTGCATGCGTGATGTGATTCTGTTGCTGGCCTACTCATTCATAGAGCTAACGTTTCCCAACCACAAAGGTTTATATGCCTCACGACAATAACGCTTCTGGTTAATTGAATTTTGCAAATGCAAATCTCCTTTGTTTCTCTCTATCTCGCCAAAACTCATGAAACTAGGCTCTAGTCTACTCTATATCATTATGTCATGTGTCCTTATTGAACTCTCATTATAATAATAATAAACTACAGCATTTATAAGGCGCACTTTACTGAAAAGGAGAAACATTCAAAGGCGCCGGTCAAGTTTTGTCAAGATGTTGGAAAGCAAGCAAGAATAAGTGTGTTTTGAGTTTCTGCTGGAAGAGAGTGATGTTGTGTATTTGTCTGAGGTAATCCGGAAGTGAGTTCCAGAGTCTTGGTGCTATGTTGGAGTAAGCCCTGTCCCCATAACTGACCAGTCGAGTTCGAGGAACATGGAGCGTATTTCTGATAGATCTTAGACCTGGTCTAGTTGTACGGGGTGTCAAGAGATCGTGTATGTAGGGTGGAGCTGAACCATGTAGTGCCTTGAATGCGAGTATGATGATTTTGAATTGAATACGCTGATTGACAGGTAGCCAGTGTAGTTTATAGAGTATGGGGGTGATGTGATCGAACTTTCTAGTACCAGTTAGGAGACGTGCTGCAGCATTCTGTACTGACTGGAGACGATTAAGTGTGCTCTAAGGAAGACCGGTAAGAAGGCTGTTACAAAAGTCAAGTCTGGATGTGATGAATGCGTGTATGAGCTGCTCTGCCGCCTGCTTTTTTATAGACAAAAGGTGTCTGATTTTGGCAATGCGTCTAAGGTGCATGTAAGATATTTGGCAGACACGACAGACGTGCTTCTCAAGGGTCATACACTGGGTGTGACCTGGACATCACCAATTTGAATGTGTGGGATAGAAATTGTGTGTTGAAGGTGAGGAGAGGAAATTATTATGAGTTTTGTTTTGTGAGTGTTGAGTTTCAGGAAATTGTCTTGCATCCATGTGGCCCTGTGTTCAATAGAAAATCAACTCCGCAATCTCCAAAATTGTTTATAATGATAAACTCTTACCGTAATTCAGTCCCCAACTACTCCGTTTTACCACCGCTACAAATGCTGATTTTTCCCGAACTCTGCCGAGCGCATCGTGAAGTCATGACACGTGGTGAGCAGGCGCATAATATTTTTTTTCCCAGAACAAACGTGGAGAATTATCTGCACACATTCGTCCTAGAAAGAAAAAAACACCCGTTCCGTGCTTTGTGTACAAAACATATATGGACACGTGTCTGGGAACCAGATGTCTGGTGTTCACAAGCAAGGCTGTTCACGGCGAGCCCATGGGTAACGTCAGTTTAAATTTTCGGAAAGGTTCCGTATGGCGCCACCACTTTTTCATTCGAAATAAAATAATATACTATCTAATTTACCTGATTGATATATCCCTTTTTGTAAAAATGAGTGAAAAAGTGGTGGCGCCATACGCCAGAATATTGACACCAAAGGAGAAAATTCAACAATGAAAAAAAAGCCATCTTGGATTTCCGGCTACAAGGAACATGTGAGTTAAAGTTCAGCTTCTTGAGTCAGGTAAAAATATTTTTACAAAATGTTGTAATTTTTGTCGCAATGGTACAGCCGTTGATTTCATCAAACGCACCGCTACGAAGCATCTTCGTGAAATCGACAGCAGGACCTTTATTTCCCTGGACTCTGTCGCATTGAATGCAACGGAGGAGTCCAACCTGGGCTACATGCTGGCGCACCTCCCGCCAATCGCCATAGTATTATAAGGGCGCTTTTTCGTAACGTGGCGGGAGAAGCGAAGGGCTGTAACAAATTCTAACCCAAGCGTATTCTTTTCCCAGGGAGGATGAGTGTTTTACCTACATTCTCATGTGGTGCATTATAGGCCTATATATCCAACCAAGCATGCACTCAGTAGTGGTGTGATCAAAGATGGAAGACTTTCATCTTTCATGTTAACGCATGAAGCTGGCATACTTTCATCTATCATGTTAACGCATGAAGCTGGCATGGAGACACAGTATGGTACATACAATTTGAGGGTACTTTTGACAGGCTTGGTAGGTAGTGCGCAAGTGAGAAAGAAGGTAAAACATGACCATTTATGCTAAGTGGCCCTCATCTTTCCTGGAAAAAAAATACGCGATAAGGAAATACTGACTATTGAGATCAATGTAAGGATCATGCGCCAAACTGAAGTATTCTCTGTCGTCCAGAATTTGGGTGAAACAACGTCCGGTCTGTGAGTGTACACTAAGGTTAGCGTATTTTGGGGCTTCCTAGCAAGGACATTCTTTCATTACCATTTCTTAAAGACTTATTCATTTTCTAATAAAATTCAGCCAGCATTACATCATGGTGGAAATTCAAATGTTTCAGTTCTCAATAAAAGCTTTGTAAGACTACAACCCCAAGTTTCTTGTAGTACACCAATGATTTTTAAGGACGTTATGGCATTGTTTAGTTTTCTAGGTTATTATACACTTCAGGGTGGATGCATTCAATTCAGGGGTTTCCCATAACTTTAAAGGCACTGACACTTCTCACTTGGTGTATCTTAAAGGCAGTGCACACTATTGGTACATTGTAATTACTCAAAACAATTATTATCATAAAACCTTTCTCGATTACGAGTAATGGGGAGAGGTTGATAGGTTAAATTATTGTGAGAAACAGCTCCCTCTGAAGTGACGTAGTTTTCGAGAAAGAAGTAATTTTCCACGAATTTGATTTCGAGACCTCAGATTTAGAGGGGCGAGGGTGTTTTTTTCTTTCATTATATCTCGCAACTTCGAAGACCAATTGAGCTCAAATTTTCACAGGCTTGTTATTTTATGCATAAGTTGAGATACACCAACTGTGAAGACTAGTCTTTGACAATCACCAATAGTGTCAGTGTCTTTAACATATTATGCACAAAATAACAAACGTGAACATTTTAACTCAATTGGTTGTCGAAGATGCGAGATAGTATTATGGAAAAAAACACCCTAGTCACACGAAGTTGTATGCATTCAGATGCTGTTCGAGACCTCAAAATCTAATTCTGAGGTCTCGAAATCAAATTTAATTTTGTTAGTGAAAAATTCCTGAGTACTCGAAAACTCTACATTAATATATAGGAACAAAACAATCAAATGGTTCCAGAAACCAAAGGTATATGTTACAATTAAATGTCTCTGTTTTGTTTTATCAAGATGAATGACTCGAGTCGAAAGTGACTATGGAATAAACTGGTTCTTTAAAATCACACAATTTTGTCATTTTCTTTTCTTTTTTCCTTCAGAAGTTGGGTCATCTTTACAAAAAAGCACGCAACGTCTGAGTATCAACTTTGGGGAAAAGCTACAATTATGATTAAACTATCGACTGAAGAAAACATCATAATTTCTAGACAGGAACAAGTCCATTGTGTGTGACATAAATGTGGAATGTTCTACCTTGGGTGTAAGGCCAGCCCGCGAGACAATCAGCGAGTTAAAACTAGAGAAAAGCTTTCTGTGTCACTGTCACTGTGTTCACAATAGAGGAAAACCGGACATTTTTGGAGAAGCCTCCAATCGTAAAGTCTACCTGACCAGTCATCAGCTTGTTCAATTTTATTTTAACTATTGCACTACAAGAACAAACATAAAGGACATCTTACTGTGCATCTAAGATATCATACTGGCAAGAGACCATTATTTTGTGGTAACACCACCTAACCACGCTAGACTTGTGGACAAGTCGTTAAATCGGCCCACGCGCTGAGATAGTGGTCTCGCGAGATGACTACTCTCGCGCGAACTGATGGCTCCCCGATTTCGACTCCTGAGGAGTCGAAATCGGGGAGCCATCAGTTCGCGCGAGAGCAGTGATCTCGCGAGACCACTATCTCAGCGCGTGGGGCCGATTTAACGACTTGTCCATGAGTCTAAACCACGCTAGAAAGAAACCATTTGTTTGTGACGTTTGTGGAAAAGATTTTGCAAACAACCGTGACCTAAAAGTCCATCAGCGTGTCCACACTGGAGAGAAAACATTTGCTTGTGGCATTTGTGAAAAAGCCTTCGCACATAAGCTTTCACTGACCCTCAGTATGTCCACACTGGAGAGAAACCATTTGTTTGTGACCTTTGTAAAAAAGCCTTCCTAACAAAGCAGCAACTGACTCTCCATCAACGTGTCCACACTGGAGAGAGACCATTTGCTTGTGACATTTGTGGAAAAGCTTTCAAACAGAAACCTAATCTTACCATCTATCTGAGTAAACACACTGGAGAGAAACCATTTGTTTGTGAAGTTTGTAAACAAGCTTTTGCACATAAGCTTTCACTGATCAAACATCAGCGTGTCCACACTGGAGAGAAACCATTGTTTGTGACCTTTGTAAAAAAGCCTTCCTATCAAAGCAACAACTGACTCTCCATCAACGTGTCCACACTGGAGAGAGACCATTTGCTTGTGACATTTGTGGAAAAGCTTTCAAACAGAAACCTAATCTTACCGTCGATCAGCATGTCCACACTGGAGAGAAACCATTTGTTTGTGACATTTGTGGAAAAGCCTTCGCTCAGAAGTATATATGCACTGACCTACCATGATCAGCGTGTTCATGCTATAGAGAAACCATATGCCTGTGGTGTTTGTAAAAAAACCTTTGCACAGAAGTCTCAACTGACTATTCGCCAGCGTAATGTACACAGTCAAGAGAAACCATTTGTTTGTGATACCTGTGAAAATCGTTTCACACAGAAGGCTAATCTAACCGTCCATCAGCGTGTCCACACTGGGGAGAAACCATTTGTTTGTGATTATTGCGGGAATAAGTACACACAACAACGAAGTCTCACTATCCACCTGAGATATCATACAGGCAAGATACCATTTATTTGTGTTACTTGTGGAAACGCTTTCTCTCGTAAAGAATACCTGACCATCCATCAGCGTGTCCACACTGGAGAGAAACCATTTGCTTGTGACATTTGTGGTAAAACCTTCGCCCAGATATCTAACCTGACCTCTCATCAGCGTGTTCACACTGGAGAGAAACGGTTTGTTTGTGACATTTGTGGAAAAGCTTTTGCACATAAGCCTCCACTGACCGAACATCAATGCCGCGTCCACACTGGAGAGAAACCATTTGTTTGTGACATTTGTGGAAAAGCTTTCACACGAAGGGATACCCTGACCATCCATAATCGTGTCCACACTGGAAAGAAACCATTTGTTTGTGACATTTGTCGAAAAACTTTTACACAGAAGGCTCATTACAGACTGGCCATCAGCTTGTCCACACTGGAGAGAAACAATTTGTTTGTAACATTGTGAAAAAGCTTTTGCATGGAAGTCTAGTCTGACTGGCCATCAAAGCGTCCACACTAGAGAGAAACATCGTTTGTGACATTTTGTAGATAAGCCTTCGCACAGAATTATAACCTGACCCTCCATCAGCATGCCCATACATTTTTCAAAATATAGCCTGACCTAAACATTCACCATTCTTGGCACCATTGTCGAAAATCCTTTGCTGTAATCATCACCTGACTGACCATCAATTTGACCAAACTGGAGAGAAATCATTCTGTTTAAAAGTAACTTATGTGGTAAGCCTTAAATGTAAATGATAGACCATACATGTTTAGTGGGGTTTCTGAAAAAGACCCAGTATTTTTAATTTCAATGTGTGTAGGTCAGCCCGTATTATTCAGCACATTTGAACTTGGAAATTGCTCTGTAGATTTACATGTACAAATGAATAATATTTTATTATTAAGTGATAATTGTTCAGACTCAGTTTGTCATCGGAGTTGCAAACGAATAATGGAAAAAACAGCATTGTTGTACAAGTTTGTGTGCTATAAGATACCCAATAAATGCCTCGGGTCTGAAGTCTTTTAGTAATAATTTAAAAAAATGTATAAACAAATCAATGTTCAAGTATATTTTATCCTCTTGTAGTTCTTCTTTTTTTAAATTGAAAAATAATATTTTTACCCAGACTGTTTTTTTTTTAAAGTAATGTTTTCCCTGTTCATTGTTTATTACACAAGAAGGACCATGATGTAATAAAGCTGTTGTGCTGATTTTTGTATCCTAAATAAATTTCTTTAAATAATAAAATAAATCAATCAATCAATAAATATGAGATTTAACCACTTTCGCAAAAAAAAACTACATTACTTCAGAGGGAGCCGTTTCTCACATTGTTTTTACATGATTCTTCGTTGTCCGTTACCGAGCTCTGCGATGATGATACCGAAACAGGGGATTGAGACTCTTGAAACAACCAATACAAACATTTTGAAAACGTTTATGGAGAGGCTGACTTGAGCAAGTCAAGAAATCCGGGTCGTTTTGATATCGGCAACTATCAAAAATAGGTATATATGCATAATAAATAGCAAGGGCCAACCATGTGACGGCTGGTTTGGGTCACCAACTGAAAAGTGTAGCCCTCACCTGAGTGGCCATCCGACCTTGTGATGTTTATAAAAACAGAAAGAAAGAAAGAAAAGGGTATAGTTCGACCTAAATCCAGAAATGTCAGTATTTTTTAACTCAAAGTTATCATGAAGCAACCGACAGTCGAAATTTGTACGGCAAGGGAGCTTCGGTGAAGCCTTGATGTCAAATAAGAGAGAACAAAAACAACTATTTTGGTTGTCTAAATTAGTGAAAGAATTGTACAACTTGGAGCTGAATGGGGAAATTCCCCTTGCCCCTACCCCTTGGCGCACCATACTGGGGAAAATTTGCGCCAAAATGACTATCATAATTCATGCCATCAAATTCTTTTGAATAATAAATTTTGGGGGTCCATGCAATTAATATTGTAAAACTAAAGGCTACGGTCACGACGGGTTTCAACTTTCGAGGAGCCGCTCTTGAATCAATTATTTATCTCAGTGAGTCATGCTTGTTTACCTTAGTGACGACACCCACACCATCATGATCGCTCCGCAGTAGAAAATAGCAGCACTTACTGAACCCACCTGTCCTGTTTTCATTACTCTGGACATGGAGCTATGGACTACCTCCATGCTCTGGACAAAGATCATGTCTGAATGGCTAATAATAGTCCCAATGTCAATACACAAAGCCGGGCTATCAATGCATGATGCTGCTTCCACTAACTTGTGGGGCACATCACAGCGTGTAATTTTCTTATGCAATCTCGGTTCGGTTTACATCAGGGGTTTTCAATAGAGCGTGGCGGTCTGATGCCGGTGTGGCGGTTTCTATGGAACGCCAAAGAGGCATTTAATCATCGGTGATGGTCGTTTGCAACCGGTGATCAAATTGTCATCGGTGGTGGTCATATGCGATCGGTGATCAACTTTAGCAATCGGTGATAAAACACGATCGGTGGTCCATTTTAGCGATCGGTCATGCATATTCATGATCGGTGATTGTATTAGCGATCGGTCATGCATATTCACGACCGGTGATGTCTTTTTGTAATCGGTCAACTTTAGGGATAGGTGATGGCTTTTTGTAATCGGTCAACTTTAGTGATGATGGCTTTTTGCAATCGGTCAACTTTAGTGATCGGTGATGGCTTTTTGCAATCGGTCAACTTTAGTGATCGGTGATGGCTTTTTGCAATCGGTCAACTTTAGGGATCGGTGTTGGCTTTTTGCAATCGGTCAACTTTTGCAACCGGTGGTGGAATTTTAGGATATCCGAATTTTGCGTCCGGTCGGTGCAGGCCTACTTCAAAACCTATGATTGTGTAGATTGTGGATATTAATTGTTGTTATTTTCTAGTTCACACCACCATGGAGGAATAAATTACACTCACCACTGGGTTGACTGACTTGCCAAACATTTTTAGAAGAGTACCATTTTATAACTATGTAAGGGGGAACGCAACAAACATCAAATTAATTAGCTCTTTCAAAAAATAATAATAATAATAACAAATCGGTAGGAGTGGGTTAGGTATCTTTAGGCTTTTTCACACGAGGAAATTAAGGGGGGGCTCTTTGATATGCTAGTATGCAGCTCATGAATATGTATTCTTTCGTCAGACATCAGACAACACAGGATGTGAAGTAAATGAATTATTCAGTTTGACGTCCAATCACGCACTTCTCTTATTACAACCTTTGGACCCTATCACGCTCACTGAGCGCCCGTGGTGGTGGTGTGATGTAAACATGTCTCGTCTTTCGCGGGCAATATGGTAATGAGTTGACCGTGGGAACTCTTTGCTTATTATAGTAATGAGGTCAGTGACACATTTTACGCCCAAGTATCACCGATGATTATTTGCCTCTTTGGCGTTGGCGCCACGCCAAAGAGGCAAATAATAATCGGTGATGGTATTTTGCGTCCGGTGCAAGCCTATTTCAAAACCTATGTTTGCAGATTACGCCACTCACCAGTCTAGCTGTTTGACTGACTTGCCATACATTCATAGAAGAGTCCCATTGTATAACTATGTCAGGGGGACGCAACAAACATCAAATTAGCTAGCTCTTTCTAAAAAGTAAAATATTACAACGGGGTAGGAGAGGGTGCAGAAGGGGATTCATGTCCCAGTTGGTTGTCGTCCTCCAGAAAAGGTGTGGGAATACAAATATTTTTAAATGTTTTTTAACAACTAATACGAGTCTGTACCGATAATTTTTCTGAATTTCATGATTGCTCTATGACAAATTATGACAAAATACTCTCATTTTGTTTGACAAGTGACCCTACTCAGATTTCTCATATATTTCCCACAGTTGTTCAAAGGAGAAGTTAGCTTTGTTCAGAGGAGAAGTTGAAACTTTAGATACGGTAGATTTACAGATTGAGTTTGGAAAAGGAAATCACTAGTTTTTGTATGAGTAGTTGAACTGGAGATTTCCAAATTCTAGAAGATATAGACATACAGGTGATCAATGAAGTGAGACCAGTCACTCAAGTTGTCCCCACGCCTTTGGGTATTGTGAATTTATTGTTTCCCATAGCCACTGCACTAAAGCTTAGTTCTTATTAAAACGTGGTACGGTTTAACAACTTTATAATGATATGCAGCCAGGTGGTTAAAGATACCTATACTACAGTACAGTACATGGACACAGGAAGACTCCTGCTGGGGACGTCCAGAGATGGGTGTTGATCGGGACATTCCTCCATGATCGGGAGATAAACTATGAGATAAACTGGTCAAGTGAATGATTATTCAGTGAAGTCAAGTACAGTCCCCCATGAGAGTGTCATACCACGTCAGAGCTTTGGCAATTTTCTCGAATTGTCATTGCTATTGAATTAGGTTTTAAGGTAATCTTTTTTTATTTTTTTATTTTTTTATTTTTATGATTATGTTGTCAATGACTCAAACAGTCAGAGACCACACCGATAACATGTTTTCCTTTTCCAAACACCTCCACCCCCGACACTGGATTTGGTTGAGAATTTCTCGCTACTGTATTATTTCCGCTTTAGTACTTTATAACACCTGTTTCGCCTTGCGCCCCCCCCCCCCCCCCTAAATTAAGAACTTTATACAGTACGTTTTTCGCTTTGGATTCAATTAATACATGCCTCTCCGTTTAAAAGGAAATATTTGTATAATACTTTACCTAGCCTTTTATAAAACGTGTTGAGTGCGTCCCGGTTTTACTATATCTGTGCTTGTCCTAAAAAAAAACATTTATATGATGCACATAAAAATTATGTTTTTTTGATCAAAACGGTTTTTGTGTGGTTATAATGTTCTCACCTCCGGGTCTGTTTACACGGGGCTACTTGTATGATTTCAGATTTCCCCTAACACACAAAACTATCGGTAGAGACTCTTGTTCAAAAACATTTCCCTTCACTGATTGTAACTATTTGTATTTCCCCGGCATACATCATTTCCGGAAGACGACAACCAATTGTGGGACATAGATCCGCTTGCACACCCTCTCCTACCCCTTTGTTATTATTATTATTATTTTTTAGAAAGAGCTCATCAATTTGATGTTTGTTGCGTTCCCCCTTATAGTTATAAAATGGTACTCTTCTAAAAATGTTTGGCAAGTCAGTCAACCCGCTGGTGAGTGTAATTTATTCCTCCATGGTGGTGTGATCTAGAAAATAACAACAATCTACACAATCATAGATTTTGAAGTAGGCCTGCACCGACCGGACGCAAAATTCGGATATCCCAAAATTCCATCACCGGTTGCAAAAGTTTACCGATTGCAAAAAGCCACCACCGATCCCTAAAGTTGACCGATTGCAGAAAGCCAGCACCGATCCCTAAAGTTGACCGATTGCAAAAAGCCATCACCGATCACTAAAGTTGACCACCGATTGCAAAAATCCATCACCGGTTGTGAATATGCATGACCGATCGCTATATACTATCACCGATCATGAATATGCATGACCGATCGCTAAAATGGACCACCGATCGTGTTTTATCACCGATTGCTAAAGTTGATCACCGATCGCATAGGACCACCACCGATGACAAATTTGATCACCGGTTGCAAAAGACCATCACCGATGATTAAATGCCTCTTTGGCGTTCCATAGGTTTCAGTCTTCCGCCGTGTTCAGTTTTCCGGGTGACGTAGTCGGACATAGCAGCACGTTGTTCGAACGGTTTTAGCTTTCCGGCGTGTTCAGTTTTCCGGGAGACCTGTCAGATACCGCCTCGAGTACCCTGGCGAGTACTGTAGTTCTCTCAGCAGTGACCCCAAATTGTTTATATTACGATTCTTTTCTGTGTAGTCACATAATCTCTTGCCCCATATTTACATGTATTCATGGGTACAACTTTAGGCAGGTCACACTCTGCTTGCATAAAAAACAACTCATACGATCCACGCATTTGCCGCTAGTTGTACTCGACTCGTGGACGCCGCCTTGACAGCTACCGGAGGGTAACGGATGACTCAATACGGCACTAAAAATGGACTACTTTCGCTTGCTGTGCGCAGGCATGCTACCGTATTTGGTCATTCGGAAAACTGAACACAGCAGAAAGTTGAAACCGCCACACCGGCAGCGCTGACCACACCGTGGTGTTGGGGGGGGGGGGGGCTGGATTTTGGTTCATCGTCCTATAGTATAAGCATAGAGTAAGGCAAGAAGCATGGAGGTTCCTTCCTCCATGCTAGAAGTGATAGTTGCTTTTATTATTAGCCCGATCATCAAGCAGCTACTATACATCGGTGGTGATGGTGGAACGGAGGAGGCTTTTCCAAAGTCTCCATGGTGGGACGATTGGTGACAAGATCACAAAAGGGCAATGAGTATATCTTCCACTCTGTATTTACCCACAGTATCACAACTCAATAATTGGCATAATCATTGGAGGGTTTACTTGGCCGATATCATCATGGTGGTAGAATTAGACCTCCATGATATGATGTTATCAAAAAAATAATTTATCGTTTTTGCGGCCAGCAGCACTTTATCCACAGAGGAAAATAATCGAAAAATATTCATATAGTCATTTATTCATATTTCGGAAAATCCGAGACTTCTCTGTATTCTCCCATTATTTTGAAGTTTTTTGCGACAATGTCTGTAATCTGCAAATCTTCACAGTCTTGGTTCCAGTGCCGTTTGCGCGCACAAATGATACAATGGGTGCGTTCGATAAGCTTCCCTGGGTCGACCACGCAGTGTTCACTCGGTCGGGTGAGCCGCTGATAAGAGCTAATCAAACGATCACACTCGCCCTGACGGCTGAACGTCTGATGTCATTCTAAGGCTTGTGAATAATCCTTGCGGATAAAGACAGGATCCCAGTCCAACCCCAAAGTGACCCACTCCACAAGCAGGGCCCAATTTCATAGAGCTGCTTAACGGTCGATTTTGTGCTTAACGGGTGCACATAGCAAGTTTTTCATTTCATAGCGTTTTTTGCTTAAAACGGCGAGGCATTGCTAAAGCACCCTGTTTAAGCGCCGGGCCCAGTTTCAAAGAGCTGCATCCCGTAACGGTCGATTTTGTGCTTAACGGGCGCACCTAGCAAATTTTTCATTTCATACCATTGCTTAAGCAAGGTTTTTTGCTTACATAGGTAAGCAAACAAAAAGGGTCCTTAAAGCCTATATTTTGCTTAAGCACCCTATTCACACAGCGCATAGTGCAACACTCATTGCAAACTATGTTATTGTGCCAGCACAGCGGTGATTGTACGTGCGTTTGTTTGGTAGGTGTAGCGAATAAACGAGTGTCTGAAATGCTTCAGAATCATGCTGTACAATGTATTATCTTCTTGTTTACTTTCAAGTTAGTGCGTAAACCTTTCGAGGGGCACTTTGAACCATTACAAATAATACATATCAGACACAGAAGGTGATGAATTTTTTTTTATCGCCACTCGAGTGCACTCCGCATTTATTTCGCCCGCCATTTTGTCAGCACCTTCTTCTTTTTCGCTTAAGCAAACGATCTAAAATGTTGCGCGCGCAGTTTGTTTACGTGCTTAAGCTAGCAACCGCTGGTGAAATAGGTTTACGCTTAAGCAATTTTTGTTGCTACGTTAAGCCAACATATTTGCTTACCGTTAAGCAGCCCTAGGCCATGCACACAGTGCAAAATACAATGCCTTCTTCTGTTTTGCTTAAGCAAACGATCTAAAATCTCCGCGCGCAGATTGTTTACGTGCTTAAGCTCGTGTACGTTTAGCATGGAATCCGAATGGTTTTAAGCAATTATTTGTGCTGTGTTAAGCGAAAAAATTTGCTTACCGTTAAGCAGCTCTATGAAATTGGGCCCAGGGCACTGGGGGCGGACCCGGGTGACCGTTACCGGCGTGTACTTTCACCTTTGACCTCATACGTTTCACATAGTTCTTTATGCAGTTAAATTCTATTGGAGACGTGACAGCAGTATGCTGTTTTAGCATCTATGGAAAGCTCATGTCACTGCACGTATCACTGTACCCAATGAAATCACTGGATCTTACAGCAGGGACCTGTCTTTATCCTTGCGGACTAAGATCACGTTTGTAATGTAGAGGGCCCTGTGTAATTTTGATCCCCGTCTAGTGTCATCACGGAGGTAGATGGTCTCACCAAACTTATTAAATTTGTATAAGCTGATAAAACTTCCAACGTTCATATGCAATGCACCAAGAGCTGTAGACTGCAGTTTTTGTTTAGTACGAAACTGACTGCAGATACATGAGATATGTTGATGTAGCTTGAAAATATCTGCCTCGCCAAGTCTGCGAAAGCGGTCATGGCGATGTGATGCCCGGCCGGTGTGGCAGTAGATTCTGTCCCCCTGAGATTCTGTGCCAAGTGGCAAATATTGTGTGCAAACTTCTTCTGATAGCGCCCTCTATTTAATCACCCTGTAACAACCCTCGTTAACTTCGCACGAGGGACTCAAGTGTCTTTTTATGGGCGTGTGGACTCTTTGGTTAGGAGGGCGTCGAGTTGGTTTGTCTGTAAAACATAAGAACCCGGGTACTAGTTTATTCTCTGTCCTATTTGTTTCCTTCTTACTAAGCCCACACTTCCCCTACTGATTATCCCGAGCAACCAGTAACCACGTGGTATCTCAATAAGCGAAGCAAATACAAAACCAGCAACTCTTTTGTGAAGAGTTTAACATAATTTTTGCGAAATTCCTTTTATTCAACAGCTTTCAATCAACTATTAAAACCACACTTATAAATAACAGGGAAGCACTGTATGTTACTATTCCACGCAATGGGTAAAATAACATCAGAATGGTATATCGTTGACAAGTTTTATCTTCTGGATTTTTCTTTTATAGCAGTAACATAGAGTCATATTAGAAACTGTTGAATTGGTCTTTTTGAGTAACATCAATTGATTTTACTGTAATGATGAAATCTTTAGGTCTATTTCTTTTTTTCCCAAACTCAATACTTTTCAGGTACTCGCTTAATGTAAAAGAGTTGTTCGCCATACCTCTCTTGCAAAGAGCCATGTATGGCGGACAACTCTTTGCCCGCCATCCAAACTCAATACTTTTCAGGTACTCTCTTTATGTAAAAGAGTTGTTCGCCATACCTCTCTTGCAAAGAGCCATGTATGGCGGACAACTCTTTTCAGATTGACTTTCACTCTCAAAGGAGCGAAAATGCCACCACTCGGACAACAGAGTTCACTCTTTTACATTAACGAGAGTATGAGTTTTAGAAAAATTTAAATATTCAATAGTTTGGGATAATTTCATTTGCTGAGTATATTGCATTTAGTATGAGTAAATTCTTCCATCGCTATCCCCTGAAATCAGTATATTCCCCATGCATTGATGAGCCTGCACTGAGTCTGACCCTTCTGCTATGAACTAATGTATGTGTTTGTTATGTCATGCACAACCTATACCTGCACCATATTATTGTGAGCAGACTTAAGTTTTACCCATATCTGCATACTCAGTACTTTCCCGAGGCATGTTACTCGGGTGTGATTCGAACCCATGAGCTTTGCAATTTCTAGACCACCGAGATTGCCCGGTAGAGCGGCAATTCGATTCGTATTAGCAACGGGTACCGGAATGAATAGATGGAGATTTACATGGGGTAGTCTATCAAAGCAAATCAGTCCCTATTTTATGCATACAAACTTCTTAAATCTAATCCCATTAGCTGCATCTAGTCTAGTCGAGTTGTTTTGGCTTTTGTTTTTTGCTTTGCTATTAAGAATAATTATTTCCATTTTCTCTTGAGCATTGATTGCTCAACTATTCACAGCTTATGTAAAATATGCTCTCTCGTGTACTGCTCCGTCATGACATGGTCTTTGTGGCGGATTCCGATCTCACAAGAATCACTGAGCTGTTTAAAATCAAAGGAAATTTATCTTATTATAGTTGGAAGCAATAGCATGGAATCACAACATCTTATCGTATTCTAGTCAGTCTACATACATTTCAAGCCCATAATAACCAAACCAAATTTTGACCAAGCAAAATTAAACAACTCTGAACCTCCCTATAATCCAAACCCACCCAGTCTTTTAACTTGACCAGCGGTTATTGACTGTGATCATGGATTTCTTGAGACCAAAAACAATACCACTGCTGATGCCAAATTCACCGTTTTATTACAAAAACATAATGTCGATTGGTTCTTTCACTAGGACCTCCTGATTGGTCGGCATTTTGACGAAAGTTTGATGTGAACGTTTGATTGTAACGTTTGTTAAATATGCGCTAAATAATATTACATAAGTGTGTAATAGTATAGTATTTATAGTATGCTATATTTTTATTCGACGAGGTAATCCCTAGCTGATCTTTATAGCACGTCCTTTAAAACAGGAAGATACATAAAATCTTGCACATGACTAAAGAGATTTTTTGTTTGGCGCAAGTTTGAGTGTATTTATTACCTGGTCGCTTGCATTGACATATCTCACATCCGTCCTCATCAGTGGCCCAACCATTCCGACATCCCATGCGGCAAAGCACTGGAGCACAGCCTAAAAAAGACAACAAATAATAATAATGTTTGGGTTTCAAGTTATAAGATAAACTTACACAAAATAGTAATACAAATTAAAAAATGAAATAAAAACGGAGGTAACAGCTTGCGTTTATAACTATTCTGTTCTTAACTATAATTGATCACATCGTAATATAAAAGATTTAGTCATGTAGTTTATTTATTTATTTTAAAGATACGTGACAATTTCCAAGATAGGAAGAACTAGACTCTTGTACGAATAAAAGGAAACATCCTTTATTTATCATATCATTATATTTGAACGAGAAACAAATTCCTTAACATGAACATTCCAAATTACCTGAGAATTTAAAGTTGATTGAGAGTGACCTAACATGGTATACTTGGACAGCAGCAAATTACATTTTCTAGATGCATTAGTATAGCATCCATTGTTGGTACACCAGTTTGTATATATCTGTAAATTGTCATTTTATTCTTGTTGTCTATTTTTGCTATGCCTTTCTTGTATGTATTGTATAGACTCCTTTACACAGGGAAGACAAATTTCATGTTTTTTTTATCATGACAATAAAATCTTTTTAATCTTTAATCTTTAATCTTACGTACAGGTTGTCTAGATCCTGCTGATGTACAGCAGATTCATTAGGCCTAATTACTAGATTTGATTGAATGATGATAGATTAAGATGTCATCAGCAAATAAACGTCGGACGATCACCAGGCTTGATTTAGATTAAGTCTCTGGCAATGAAGGAGCAACGCCATTGAAAGGCTTCAAAGCCTGATAGGCAAGTTCAAAGTGGATGCGCTGAGAAACTTTCACAGTGTTAATATTATACTATTAACCCTAACCTACATTTCCCTCCTCCACGGTCTATGTTGTGCCATGGTTGTCAATTATAGGCAATCACACAAGTAGATGTTCATCTTTCTTCTTTATTTTCCTCAGCTGTCATTAAATCTTTCACGACCCTCATTCCTCTCCTAAACTCTTACACAATCATAACCCACCTCCGGATTAATTTACCTGCTTTACACACGTGCCCACATCCATTAGGGCAGCACAGCTGACCATCATCACACTTCTTATTGGGTCCACACTCCTCAACACAGATTCCGAAAACACCTTCAGGGGCTTTGGGACACACGGCTGGGGAGAGAAACAACAAAAAGTCAGATACACACGAGGGCGGATCCAGACCAATTTTATGGGGCCAAAATGTGTCAAAATGAAGCACGCGTAAGCGCGGACCGGGAAGCCTTTACGTCATGTGGTCCATCCAAGCCCGCCCAAAGGCCAATAGAATTGTTGCATTCTAGATGCTTTGTAATCACAGACATAAAGAAACTAGGTTCTTTATGTCTGTGTTTGTAATGCCATCCAAGTCAGATCTATAGAGGCTTATTAATTTATTAAGGAAACAGAGAACCGAGAACTTAACCATAAGCTGTTTGCATCCAACATGTGCCACTTACCAGGAGGGCCTCTGCAGCTACATGTTTCACATCCATTCTCATCAGTAACACGGCCATAGAGACATCCGGTAAGCCCACAGATAAGAGGTGGACAGGCTGCATGCAGGAGACATAATAATGAAAATATAACAACTTAAGCGCACGAATCCATAAAACCAGTTAATACGTCTAGCCTATTTCACTCCACTGTGCAGGAGGAAAGCCTCTTCACCAATTCCCCATCTCACCCTAGCCTGCGCTGTCTGTTGCCAAGCAATGCCCCTGTAAGTACTAATTTCATCTCTCCATTTTCTGTTTTGAGAAAATAAAATTAGCTGTTGCAAACAACTTACCAACCAAATGGACCGAGAGTATAAATGCAAAAAATAGTTAATGGCCTGACGTTTCGACCCTATATAGGCCCTATAGCAGAGTCTTTCTCATTTTCTGTTTTGTCAATTAATACTTTAGTTATGAAGTTTGAAGGAAATGTTGTTTAATTATTTTTGTAACTGGATACAAAATAAATTGTTTTGTGGATAAATGCTCAATAATTCCATCATAAATTAAACTCCAAAAGGGACAATCAAGCTTGAGGGAAACCAATTTTGGGACAAGTAAGTTATATGGGGGAAACGGGAAAGGAATGGTTTTTGACTGGCACCCCTATAACAAAATAGAGAAACTTCTTACATTTTGGACCTAGATGGACCTGTTGGTAGAGCACTTGAATGTTAATTCAAAGGTTGCAGGTTCAATTTCTCCTCTTTTCAAATTGATTTATACAACCCCAAAATAATTAAGTCGTCAGTGAGTTTCCCTTGTTATACATGAGAATATTGTAGTACAGTTTTTAACACATGTCTGAAGACTCACAACCACAAACCTTCTTGGCAAAAGTTTGAGTGTATTTACTACCTGATTGATTGCATTTACATATCTAACATCCTTACTCATTAGTGGCACAGTCGTGGCCATTTTTTATAGCGATATCTACACAATTAATGTTCATGCTTTTTTTTTTTCTTCTCAGCTATCTTTAATCCTTCCCACCCTCATTACTCTCCTGTAGAACTCCTAAACACATAACCAAGCAACGGGATAATTTTACCTGCTTTACATACATGACCACACCCATTAGAGCAACACAGCTGACCATCATCACACTTCTTATCGGGTCCACACTCCTCAACACAAATACCACCAACATCTTCAGGGACTACGGGACACACTTGACGAGAGAAACAAACAACAAATCAAAAACACAGAAAGCAAATGTGGTTTCTTAATACAGGGAAAATTGAAGTGATGCTTGAAGCTTGTATTGGTGTAGATCATCCTATTATGGTAAAACAAATCAAAAGTAAGAAAGCTGTATTGGTTATTAAAGGAACACGTTGCCTTGGATCGGACGAGTTGGTCTATTAAAAGCGTTTGAAACCGTTTGTTATGAAATGCATATGATTGGTTAGAAAGATGTTTTAAAAGTAGAATATAATGATCCACACAAGTATCACTCGAAATTGCACGGTTTTCCTTTTACGTCGCGAACTATCACGACCGTGTTAGTCGACAGGGTAAAAAGAAAACCACGCAATTTCGAGGCATATTTGTGTAGATCATTGTATTCTACTATTACGATATCTTTCTAACCATATACATTTTACAACAAACGATTACAGAACACTTTTCAAAGACCAACTCGACCGATCCAAGGCAACGTGTTCCTTTAACAATCAAAATGATTTAAACTGTGTAGGCCTACTTATTATTCTGCTGAAAATAGTGAACCTTATATACTGTGGCGGATCCAGATCAAACTCAAAATGGGGTAGGGGGCCTAAATGTGTCAAAAACAGAGCATGCCAGCGCATAGCCTTTTATTCAGTCTACCGTTCAATTCACGGGCCCGACAAACGTTGCATTCTATATCTATACTAAACTGATACACGCAAGTAACGTGTCTGTTAGTGTAAGAAAAACTCCCAGGCGCCTGTGTGTAGATCAGGCTGCTACTTTTCTTGCGTCATTTTTTAGGTCCGGTGATCATACTATATAAGGGGGTTATTTTTTTTTATTTTCTTCGTGTTTCAAAATTTGATTTATATCACATACTTGTTTGGAAAGAGGATGAACGGACGCAATGTAGCATGGTGTTTGTAAGCTGTGAAGGGGGGGGGGTAAGTGGAGGGACGCAATAAGAGTTACAATACACAACTGTGGCAAGCAACCCATCTTAAGTTAAGACGAATCTGAGTGCTTTTTGAAATCGATGTTTTTGTCCCGTATAGACTACTGCGGAAGAAAGAGAATCATTCTAAAGACATAAGAGAAACAGCAGCAGCACTAGGGAGAGCAGACATTCCAAAACAGTGCTAAAAGAAGTTTGACAAATTAATTCACGTCATATTATTTTTGGCTGGCCATAGTTATTTGTCTGGCCGAAACCAATTTTTGTTTAACTTTGACTGCAATTTCGCAGACAGCATGACAAAGACAAAATGAACACCAAAATACATACTTTTCATGAAGGGAGGCGACCTACAAAGACATTCTGCGATTACCAGGAGCACAACGAAGCCTCTTAGAACCCACATGGTGACTGTTGAATCTCTGTGTGTGTGTGTGTGTGCACTATAGATGACTGATCTACCGAATAATAAACTCATCGGAATCAGTCCCCATTATATAGCCCTATAAAATAAACAACACATTAATTAACACAAAAATAATCGATCAAAAGCATCCAGATGGAAAGGATTATACTTTTAATGTCACGTTTCATTCCTGCAGATTATCATGTTTCTGAATTTGCTTATAACTAAAACTGTGAACAAGTATGGTTATTTGTTACCCCTCTATGGGCTACCAAAGTGCTAGCCTTGCTCAAGGCAGTCGCACTATTCGCTCCGAAAAGACGCCGCTGTAAACCTACCGTATACCCTCTGCGTGGTGCGTGCGATCACACCGCATGACCCACCCGTATACACACTGTCACATCGTACGACTACTGTGCACACAAGTCATCCGCACTCGTACCACTAACCGCATGCGGAGGCCGTCAGGCCGACAGCCTTGTCGGGTCTGTAACTTCCGGGTTTAATGTGTTGTATTGAAAAATTTCCACAAGTGGAAAACATTTTTTTTTGGGGGGGGGGGCTCTCGGATATGCTAGTATGCAGCCCATGAATATATATATCTTTCGTCAGACCTATCAGACAACACAGGATGTGAGGCAAATGAATTATTCATTTTGACGTCCAATCACGCACGCCTATCATGCTCGCTGAGCGTCCGTGGTGGTGGTGTGTGATGTAGACATGTCTCGTCTTTCGCGGGCATTATGGTAATGAGCTGACTCTTCGCTTATTATTTTTAGTAATGAGGTCAGTGGCTTCAACACAGACCCTACAAGGCTGTCGGCCTGACGGCCTCCGCATGCGGATAGTGTACGGGGGCATCGTGTCGTGCGATGTTACGCACAGTGAATACGGGTGGGTTTTTATACAGCGGCGGTCTTTTTTCGGAGTGAATAATTCGACTGCCTTGACCTAGGCTACCAAAGTACATGAGAGGCTAAACCATCACCTCTAACACAAAACTAATTTTACTTACACACGTAAGACCATGCAGCTTTCTGCTTGTTCTCATACTTATACTGTGGCTGTGCCGAGAAGATAGAACAAAGAGCTACTCCCAGTAGCTTTTCCCTCGTACTGCATCACTTTGTAACTCCTTGCTTAGTGCATGTTTACCTTCATCCTATGATCTGCCAACTTTTAAGAGGAATATTAATTCCTACCTTCAGCACCACTGAGTTACTACATTTCTATGTTTTCTTCCTTGTATCACTTAACCTAGAGTGGCTTTTAGCCTTGTTTTGGGCGAACTTGCATGAAAAAAATACCCTAGCCCTGGTCATCATCCCTTTATTTGTATACCCTATAGTGAATATTTGAAGAAATGCGGAAGGGTGAGTTTACTGGTCACAGTGAGTTCCGTTTAACAGCTGCGCAACGATAAACCATCCAAGGCAACTAATAGCCAATCAATAAAGACTTAGCGTCTAGCATTAGCCCAATTTGAACAATTAAATGGATTTATAGACAAATGTATTATCGATACAAACTTTACTAACAAATTCCTTATTGTCAAAATTCGATGTTTGCCATAAATGTGCTGCAGACTTTTTAGTTGTTCTTCTCATTATTATGATAGTTTTGTCTTTCCCACGGTAATTAAAAGGTGTTTTTAAGCGTTAGATAATTCCATATTAAAAACAAAAATCCTTGGAAGTTGTATCACGAAACAGCAAGGGAGAAGGCTTTGGAACCAGCCATTGTGTATATTTTTAAATATTCTTTTGTTTTAAATTAGAACTGTCGACCACGTGTTTTCATTGTTCCAGATTTTATTCATTGTATGTTTGGGAGGAACTTAAATTTTATTATAAATCAATTTATAACAATTTAGATAATAAAAAAACGTCAACAACAACGACCGCGACGACGACAATAATACCAATAAAGACGAAATTTTAAATTATTTAAAACAAATGAAGTAAACAAAATTAAAAGAACGGAAAAAACCAATATGAGTAGTTGTTATTGTTTCCACTTAAATAAACATTACAGAACTGGTACAAAACAATTGTGAAGATCGCAGACTTACATAAAACTTACACGGTCACAGTATGATGACGATAGTAGAAAACATGAAACTTGAAATGTCACCGAGCGCATTGTATCATGCTTTTGTTTCTTCCCATCTGGACTACTGCAATGTTACTGGCAGGTCTTCCAAACACTCATCTCGCTCCTCTACAAAGAATACAAAATTCCGCTGCCAGATTAGTCACCCTTACGAAAAAATCAGAACACATAACACCCATCATTCGCTCTCTTTGTTGGCTTCCAATTCACCAACGCATCCGCTTCAAAATTCTTCTTCTTGTGTATAAAGCTGTTCATAATTTGGCTCCGGTATATCTCCAAGACCTCATAGCCCTTCGTTCTTCTTCACTTTCATCAGCTACCCGACGCCTTCGTTCTTCTTCAATTGCTCATTTCCAGCTTTTCCCGGGACCCCGCACCATGACACGCTATGGCGATCAGGCCTTTTCAGTCATAGCTCAAACACTTTGGAACAAGCTACCCACCCACATTCAAGCAGCTCCTTCATTGGACACTTTTAAAACGTTACTTAAAACCCATCTGTTTTGTCAATCTGGTTATAGCGCTTAGAAACATCCATATTTAGCGCTCTATAGATGTTGCAATTATTATTATTATTATAATTCCAGAAGCCATTTTGACTAATTAAATATTCACGCACGAAAGCCGATAAATAATTTTCAGATAAAAGGAAAGGAATTTCAGTGTCCTGCGGATAAACTGGCAAGATTCGTTTCAAACATTATACACAAAGACCGATAGCTCCTCAATCATCTCAACTCTGGGCTGGATGGAAACCTCTCGAAGAGCGCATGTCAGAATTTAACCTCATGGAGACATGTGTATATATTATTTCCCTCCTCAGTAGCTGTGAGCTTAGTAATAGTTTGCTGACCTCATGAATAATTCATCAGTAGGCAGGGCCAGTAGGTGGTTATTCTGTGTCTTTGTTATGTTTAAATGCTTTGCCTTATTTGGGTCTGCAGTGATAAGTACCCCCCCCCAGAAATTCCTTAGGGCATTATGTTTCGTTCAAGTATGAAGTTTTGAATGGGTGAAATTTTGGGGTATGTTGAGTACATGGGTGCGGTCAGGGAGAGTGAGTGTATGCTAGCTGTGTGTTTGGTAGAGGGTGGTCATCCCGCCCCGCCCCGATGAGAATGCAAATAAACTGCATAACAAGTACACAGCCCATAAATGCCAATCCAAACATGCCTTGCCGTGGTTGTTCGTATTAAACTTGATTAGGGATTGACTTCAATGGATTTTCCTGCAGCGTCTTAGATAGAGAGAGGATCCTTGATGCAGTGACAGAAAATTGCACTGGGTGTTGGTCTCAGCAAATCTTTGTGATTGTGCGCCATAAATTGCTAAATTCAGAGCAGATTTTCAGGCTGCTGTTAATCTTGAGGCAAATTGGTTGAGGTGTGGGACAGCAATGCTGAGAGCTGGACTTCAAGAGCTATACTATTATGGAAACCGTAAGTTAATTTCTTATTTTTTATTGCATGTTTACTGCATTTCAAACTTTACTAAAATCAAGTGCATGATGCTATTTTTGTTCCAAGAAGAAGTTTAGTTTTAAGTTGATGTGGTTTGGAAAATGCAATTCAGGGCCATTTTCAATGCTTATTACATTTATTCAAAAGGCGTGTTCATTTAATTCTAATTCTCTATTGTTTTGGAACTTGGAAATGTTCATCAATTTTTGTGTAAGAAAGTTTATGGAAGATTTATGGAAAACTTCGAGCAGTTTATTATTCATTTGTTGGACAAATTTATTGGAAGATTTTGGTTTACTTTTTCTAACAAATAGATGGTTTTCACCCCTGGGTGTGAGTAATTTGGAACCGCCAGAAGAACCGCCAGACTGAGTGTCGGCCGATGTAAGACGTCCCGAGTCGTAGTTGCTACGTGAACAATAGAGGGCGCAACAACTTTGTGAGAACTTTGTGAACTTTGAACTTTGTGACTGATTTGTGTTTACTGTATGGAAGCTGGGATTGTCTAGCTTTTAATCTTTGTGGAGTGGAAAGTGGACGCCAGTCGCCTATAACCCGGTGGGAACGTTTCTTTACTTATTATTATATAACTGTTTACCGCTAATGTGAAAGATATTTATGCGGAGAGAATAGTCCAAAAGACGTAACTGTTAGTGTTATACTTATCGTTGACTTTGATTGATTGAGTGTGATCAATAACCTATCTAAAAGGTGTGTATTGACGCCAGTGTTACTGTATAATTTTTGGGAGTAAAATCTGCCCCAAGTTGAGTTCATAGCTAAATTTTGCTTTTCCTTTGTGTGTAACAAAAACGTTAACCAGGCTTAGAGCAGTGAACACTCTAGAGCTGTGGGTTTTTGGGATTTCTGTGATCGTAAATATTAAGTACATGTGCCTCTAAATTTTGATCGAGGGCATAGTTTGTGTATATTTATTAATATTAGAAAAGGTGCCATAATCAAGGTGACTGTTAAACTGGGATTAATTTATCCGGTCAAATAGTTTCCTTTAGCTTGACTAAGGTTTGTGTCGGCAGAAATTGGACACAGTCTGTTTTATTTAAAACCTTTCTGAATTTGAGAGGGCCTTTTGGAAGAGGTGACCAAAGTATTTAAATCATTCATTGATTTGGATTTCATTTAATATCGATTTGTGAGATAGACCGAACTTAGTGAAGGTTGGAGAGAAGTGTATATATTAAACTTGTAATTATTTATTGTAAATATGTTACTCTTGTGTCACTTGTCTATAATTATTTGAGTTTGCCTAGATTGTCTTTCGGTCATGGGTGCCTTGCGGGGTAAGCTGTGACAGCGCAGAATGGCTGCATGCCTATTCCTTACTTTACAAGTCCATTATATCATAGAGCTGCAATCAATTCTGACCATCTAAATCAAAACCCAAACAAAATTACTGGAGTACAAACTCGTTCAACAAAATCAATATCCTTCATCAGAGTACCCGCAAACAAGGATTGCTACAAACACTCATTCCTACCGAAAACTACAGCTGCATAATGAAACCTCCTCCCAGCTGCTGTGAGAGAAGCTCCCTCTCCTGATGCATTAAAAAAAGCCTACACAACTTAAACCTGTCAAATATCAAAGGTAGAGCGCATTTTAATAATTAGAGTCCCCAGCACCACACACCTGCAACCTATACATCCCTACATTTGGTAGATTGATTGCAGCATTGATCCAGAAGGGTAAGTCATGAGCAACCCGTAGTGAACTCAACCCAAGGATCACCTTTGGTAGTTGTCAATAACCACTTCTTACTTGGTGTATCTCAACGTAAGCATGAAATAACAATTTGAACCTGAGAAAATAACTGAACAAAAACACTCTTCTTGTAAAAGTTGTGTGCTTTCAGATGCCTTGAATTCTAGATCTCAACTGAGGTCTCGATTTCAATTCAAACATTTAAGTGAAAAATTACCTCTTTCTCAAAAACTACGTCACTTCAGAAGGAGCCGTTCCTCACAATGTTTTATACTTATCAACAGCTCTCCATTGCTTGTTCCCAAGTAAGTTTTTATGCTAACAACTATTTGGAGTAATTACTAATAACGTCCAGTACGTGCCTTTGGAAATGATTACGATGGTTTTGTTTTAATAACTCTTGAAATTTAAGTCGGATGCTAATTTTTTCCCTAAAACCCTTGGTATTTCTTTACACAGAATCACCCTTAATAACGTGTTAACCAATCACATACATCCCACCCTAGTACCACAATATTATAAAATGGTTATTCGGTTTACTTCAGATATTCCTTTGTATCTTAGTATGTTTTTCCTTTGACACCTGGAGGGTAACATTAATCCCATTGTTTCTAGGGCGTATGGACTCTTTGGTCAAGGTTGCCTTATTCATCGGCGCACACGGCGGCGGCACCCCTAAACGCCACGCACGAAAAAAGACCAGCTCGAGTGGCGAAGCGCCTTTATCTAACCAGTTATTCTATATTTTATCTAACCAGTTATTCATATGCACATTGGATGTGTTTTCATCAGCACGTGACTTTTAAGTGCACCATTATGTGTGGGGGTCGTGGGGCGTGCATGCGGCTTGTGATCTATGGCAATTGTGTCTTCTTATTACAACTCATTAAGCTCATGAATTATGCATTACATTTCTCCAACCAAAATCTTTGGTAAAAAGTAAAGAAAAACATAAGGCCCCAAAACGAGTTGCTGAAGGAAGGCGCTTTGCGGCTTCACCGCTTGCGCTGCATGTATTTTTTTTCGTGCGTGATGTCTGGGGTCATGCTAGACATTTTGGGGAACATTGTCAAACAAACCCTAAGAAACATAGGCTTTTCTTCTTGGAGATTGCCTGGAACCGGTTGACTGTAAATTGCCTCATGTGACAAGAAGCAAATAAAAAACCCACAATTTTTGTGTCAAGGATTTTAAATCGTTTGCAAACAATCCATTTATTCAACAAATTTCAATCAATAAAAATGTATTTTTTATAAACATATAAAAACAAACTGCAAGATAAAAAAGCAGTAAACACTACACTTCATTATAAATTCCAGTGAATTAAATGGGTAAAATAACATTTCAGAATGATACACAGTATTGTTACAAACCTTATCTTCTTGAACTTTTTTTTAAATGCAGTAGGACATGTAAAGTCGGCAGCAAGCTCAGCTGAACAAAAGAAATCCAAATAAAAATAGAGCAGATGTTGCTTCCCATTTCAATCCTTTCCCAAATCCAATTGCAGTATCTATGCTATGGTGATGACTGCTGTACATACATGGCTGTGCAAAGGCCATTGCATGATTTGTAAAACTGGGAATAAATGTTTTAAATTATGATTTGGCTTCTAGGTAATGTATGGTCTATAAGAATCTTGTAATATAATAATTGTGAAACAGAACTATGAGTGGTATAGCAGCGTTAACACAGCAAATCCGATACACTTCTCTAAACCTATATTTTAGCTTCCACATATCTTTCTATTAGTCTCTTATTATTAGCGATCATCTAGTTGAGTTGTTTTAGCATTCTGTAAATTGAGTTGTTTTAGCATTCATAACCTTTCCTATTTTATTTTATTCAACCTTAAAATCTCAATAATTCACTGTTTTTGTGAACCATGCTTTCTACGTGTGCACAACACTGCTCCGTCACGGCGACACTGGCACCGGTCCTTGTGGCGGACTCCAATCTCAAAAGAGTCACCCAACTGTTTAAAATCAAAGAAATTCATCTTATTATTATTGGAAGCAATCATTGAATCAATCAACAAGAAAACACAATCTTGTCACATGGTCAGTCTAGTGCAGAGGCTACCAACCCAATCCAACCAAACCCAATCCAACCCAACTTTAACCAACCCAACAAATCTAGTAACAAAAATCCTTTTCAACCCAACCCAACCCAACCCATCCCAACCAAACCAAAACTCAAACTAACTCAAACCAAACCAACCCAACCCAACCCATCCAATCGAAAAACAAAAATCCTTTCTCACCTAAATCAAACAAACCCAACCCATCATCAACACAACCCCCATCCAACCAAATAAAACTGGAATTCATTTCCATTTGTCCGAACCCTCCAACAAATAAACCCAATCCATTCCTCTGCAACCCAAATGTACCCAGCCTAATACTAAACACAACCCACCCAACCCAACCCCATCCAACCAAATAAACCCAATCCATTCCTCTGCAACCCAAACGTACCCAGCCTAATACTAAACAAAACCCACCCAACCCAATCCCATCCAACCAAATAAACCCAATCCATTCCTCTGCAACCCAAATGTACCCGGCCTAATACTAAACACAACCCCCCAACCCAACCCCATCCAACCAAACAAACCCAACCCATTCCTCTGCAACCCAAATGTACCCAGCCTAATACTAAACAAAACCCACCCAACCCAACCCAACCCCACCCCATCCAACCAAATAAACCCAATCCATTCCTCTGCAACCCAAATGTACCCCGACCTTATACTAAACAAAACCCACCCAACCCAATCCCATCCAACCAAATAAACCCAACCCATTCCTCTGCAACCCAAATGTACCCCGGCCTAATACTAAACAAAACCCACCCAACCCAACCCCATCCAACCAAATAAACCCAATCCATTCCTCTGCAACCCAAATGTACCCCGGCCTAATACTAAACAAAACCCACCCAACCCAATCCCATCCAACCAAATAAACCAAATCCATTCCTCTGCAACCCAAATGTACCCCGGCCTAATACTAAACAAAACCCACCCAACCCAATCCCATCCAACCAAATAAACCCAATCCATTCCTCTGCAACCCAAATGTACCCCGACCTAATACTAAACAAAACCCACCCAACCCAATCCCATCCAACCAAATAAGCCCAACCCATTCCTCTGCAACCCAAATGTACCCAGCCTAATACTAAACACAACCCACCCAACCCAACCCCATCCAACCAAACAAACCCAATCCATTCCTCTGCAACCCAAATGTACCCAGCCTAATACTAAACACAACCCACCCAACCCAACCCCATCCAACCAAACAAACCCAACCCATTCCTCTGCAACCCAAATGTACCCCGCCCTAATACTAAACAAAACCCACCCAACCCAATCCCATCCAACCAAATAAACCCAATCCATCCCTCTGCAACCCAAATGTACCCAGCCTAATACTAAACACAACCTAATTGTGTCCTTACCTGATAGTACTCTTTCTGCCCATTGCCATCAGCATCATACAAGCATCCACACTGTCGTTGTTTGACACACATCCCATCTGAATCTAGTACAGAGCCTGGTGGACAGAAGCATCCTTGAATACAAATAGCTGGACAACCAATCAGTTCATCACTGCGGACATTTTCACACGTCATAGGGCACGCTGTACCACATTCCTGGTAGATCTTGCCATCTCTACATTCTACATCTGAAAATAGACAAACACTAACAATTATTTCTTTATTTAAAGGGACGTTACAGAATTGGTAAGAAACAAAAATTCCCTTGACATATTTCTGTCTGACATGTCATATTGGATGAGAAATAAATAGTATAACTTTGCGTTTTATCGCTCAGTGAGCGTTTTATTAATTTTTGTTTTGGCATCGATGCAATGTAAAATTTGTATTCGGTTTTTCACTTTTTTCTTGTGACCCAGAAGGCCGATCAATCTCGAACTTCGACAGGTTTGTCAGTTTATGTATGGGTGGATTACATAAAGTGCTTGAACTGCCAGCAACTGTTTTGCTAGCAAAACCAATACTGTAATGACAGTGGACACTGTGTAACTGTCAAAGACCAGTCTCCGTACTTGGTGTATCTCAACATTTGCATTAAATAACAAACCTGTGAAAATTTGAGCTCAATTGGTCGTCGAAGTTGCGAGATAATAATGAAAGAAAAAACACTCTTGTCACACAAAGTTGTGTGCGTTTAGATGGTTCGAGATCTCAAATTCTAAATCTGAGGTCTTGAAATCAAATTTGTGGAAAATTACTTCTTTCTCCAAAACTATGTCACTTCAGAGGGAGCCGTTTCTCACAATGTTTTATACCATCAACCTCTCCCCATTACTTGTTATCAAGTAAGGTTTTATGCTAATAATTATTTTGAGTAATTACCAATAGTGTCCACTGCCTTTAATATACAGTGCCAGTATAAAAATATATATTCACTTTAAAAATTGTCAATTGTTTTATTGTGTAGCAGCTAGCAATATAGATAAGATATTCCCATTTATGTACTTGTAAATTCAGTCTTCCATACCCTGAAGTGGTGTTGAAGGATGCTGAAGTGTGGAATTCTGTGGTCAGCTGGGCCATTATAGGGTCCACATCGCTTAACCAGAATTCTGCTGGAAATCAACCAGCACTTAGTGACAATTGTAGGGTATAATACCATTATTTTTCCTGCTGTTGACTTACCAGGTGGTGGGTTACATTGACAGACCTCGCAACCATCCTCATTTTCTGCAAATCCATACGTGCAAAACATCCTGCATGTCACAGGCTCACAAAGCTCTGCAATTGAAAAAGGGTCAAACTAATTTGCTATTTTTTCAAATATCATCAATCATGACTGCCAACAAAACACCTTTACTGGGAAAGAATTTTAAGATTCAAAAAATAAAGTTTTAACAAAGGGTCTTGAAGCTCCAAAATGTTACTGTCATCATTTCTTCCTGGTATCAAACCAGGTCTGATTCGTTTACCAGGCATATTGTGCATAATGGCCCAATGAGTGGACATTTATTTGAAGTGTTTTAGTTGAACGTTCAGTGTGGAAACCCACACCCCAACAAAGACAAGAGAAGAAGACAAGTTATACCTGCTTTATTTATTATGAATGCTAGAGTCTTGTCTAAGATGCCTACCTCTAGATGGTGCATTACACTTGCACACATTACAACCATTATTATCTTTCTGAAAGCCATAGCGGCAGATTTTTCTGCATCGAACTGGTTTACATTCCTCTGCAAAACGAATAAGATAAACAAACTATTTAGTGTCCAGAAATAACATACAAACTGTTCATAATGGGTTCTGATAATGTAACAGTCAGTCTAGACTGGTGCCCTGCCTTTATCTGTAGCAAGATATGGAAGGAAATAACCGCTTAGCAGGATATGGAATGACCACTTAGCAGGAATTTGGGAATTACCACCCAGCAGGAAAGGGGAATAACCACTTAGCAGGAAAGGGGAATAACCACTTAGCAGGATATGGAATGACCACTTAGCAGGAAAGGGAATAACCACTTAGCAGCAAACAGGAATGACCACTTAGCAGGAAAGGGAATAACCACTTAGCAGGAATTTGGGAATTACCACCCAGCAGGAAAGGGAATAACCACTTAGCAGCAAACAGGAATAACCACTTAGCAGGAAAGGGAACAACCACTTAGCAGGAAAGGGAAATAACCACTTAGTAGGAAAGGGAATTAACCACATAGCAGTAAGGGAAAAAACCACTTAGCAGGAATTTGGGAATTACCACTTAGCAGGAAAGGAAATAACCACTTAGCAGGAAAGGGGAATAACCACTTAGCAGGAAAGGGATTAACCATTTAGCAGCAATTTGGGAATTACCAATTAGCAGGAAAGGGAATGACCACTTAGCAGGAAAGGGGGATAACCACTTAGCAGGAAAGGGAATAACCACTTAGCAGGAAAGGGGAATAACCACTTAGCAAGAAAGGGGAATGACCACTTAGCAGGAAAGGGGAATGACCACTTAGCAGGAAAGGGGAGTAACCACTTGGCATGAAAGGGAATAACCACTTGGCAGGAAAGGAAATAACCACATAGCAGGAAAGGAAATAACCACATAGCAGGAAAGGAAATAACCACTTAGCAGGAATGTGTGCGGTAATAACAACTTACCAGGAGGGCCTCTACAGCCACATGTTTCACATCCATTCTCATCAGTAACATGGCCATAGCGACATCCGGTAAGCCTACAGCTAAGAGGTGGACAGGCTGCATGCAAAAGGATATATAATATATAACAAAGTGCACAAATCCATAATCCAGTTACTACATTCATGAAATAAGAAAGAAATGTTATTTAGTTACTTTTTTAATTGAATTAACGCCCAGTGGAAGAAATATAAAACTCCTTAAGCCTAAATATAACATGAATATGCATAATGCTTTACAGTATGTCTTAAGGGCACGGCATACCTGGCATGCACTGGTTTCCACCACACCCATTGGGGCAACACTTTTGCCCACGCCCACACTGTGTGTCTGGTGTGCAGCTGTCAGCGCAAATTCCAAATGTCTCTTCTTGGGGAGCTGGACACTGAAGATCTGAAACAAACATTTTAAGGCAGAATAAAATAATCCCTTGCTTAAAGCCATTGGACCCTTTCGGTACAGAACAAAAAAAAGTTCACAGATTTACAAATAACTTACAGGGTTTACAGAAGGTTGTGGTGAAAGACTTCTCTTGAAATATTAGTCCATGAAATGCTTTACTTTATGAGAAAACAGTAAAACAATATCAATTCTCGATAGCGATAATTACGGATTTATTTTAAACACATGTCATGACACGGCGAAACGTGCTGATATAAGGATGAGTTTTCCCGTTATTTTCTCCCGACTCTGATGACCGATTGAGCCTAAATTTCGACAGGTTTGTTATTTTATATAGAAGTTGTGATACACGAAGTGTGGGTCTTGGAAAATACTGTTTACCGAAAGGGTCCAATGGCTTTAAGACACACCACACATACACATAATAAGTACACTAATTTTTGGTACAGAGTGATATAAACAACAGAGTTACCAAGGTAGATCCATGTCCTAATTAATGGCTTTGGCTTGATCTTCATGTGAACATGCATTGAATCATAGGAGGCACATAACAACACGGTTATCAACAGCCGCAGCCATAGATGCAGTTGCAACTTCAGACATGGCCTGAGCTATATCTTTAGGGATCAGGTTGGCCTATTGGTTTAGTTTCACTGACTTTCCACTTTGTGGACACTAGTTAATCAGATTCTGCATGCCACAAGACATTTATTAGTTGAATTTCTGAACTTCTACTTCACCATTTACAGTGCAACTACAAACCTTAAATAGTCCAGAATGGGGCAACTAGGCCGAGTGTTTTTAAGAGTTAAACAAGATGATATTTAGCTGTATTTACCTAGTTAAGTGCAAACCTTAAACAGTCCAGAATGGGCCAAGAAAAGGCAGAGTGTTTATAAGAATTTAACAAGATGATCTTTAGCTGTATTTACCTGGTTGTTTGCACTTGCAAACCTTAAATAGTCCAGAATGGGCCAAGAAAAGGCAGAGTGTTTTAAGAATTTAACAAGATGATCTTTAGCTGTATTTACCAGGTTGTTTGCACTTGCAAACCTTAAATAGTCCAGAATGGGCCAAGAAAAGGCAGAGTGTTTTTAAAAATTTAACTAGATGATCTTTAGCTGTATTTACCTGGTTGTTTGCACTTGCAAACCTCACATCCTTGCTCATCTGTATCCCAGCCATAACGACAATACATGCGACATACAACAGGGGCACATCCTACAAGAAAATACACCATATCAGAGGCCATTAAACAAATTTCAGACGAAATACCAACACAATTTATCTGATTATTACACACCCATTGAAAATGCGTTGAGGAATTGTCGTTTTCATTGTTTGCAAAGACTAACTCTTTTGAGTGCAAGAGGAGCGGTTTGAGTCGACAAATGAGACATGTTTCTAGTTTTTACCTTGCTTACAGCTATGGCCACACCCATTAGAGCAACACAGCTCTCCATTATTACACTCATTATCAGATGAACATTCCTCGCTACAAATACCAACTCCACTGGCTGCTGGACATGTTAATTCTTTAAAAAGAAAGAGAAAATACGTGGCAGATGAGACAATAGATATGATGTACTTTGAAACATGGCGAATCAATACTTTCAAATTTGAAGGTATTTGTTGGATAAATTACAGTACAATTAGCAGGACAAGTTAGTTCTTATTTGAACTAACTCGGGTATTAGTTAATAAGCAGGACAGTTCTTTTCAGAACTGAGAAGTCTCCCAAAGCACTTCATAACACTGTATATTAGGGCAACTTTTTATAAAAACTTGTTCACAGGTAAGCAAAGTTTTATGATTACTATAGCAAAAAAAAAAAACGGCATAAGCAAATGTGTATTAAATAACAATCTAGAACATTAGATTTAATTAAATAATACGTTTATTCCATACTCTTTATGAAAACAACAAACTTATAAGAATCAATCACTACATAGAAATCAAAAGTGCAAACAAATGCACAAAAATGGTATTGACAATATAATTAGATAGTGAACATGTATGTCACAAGGGGTTGCTTAGAACTGCCAGCAAGCTAGGGTATCTCTTGCTTTGCTTAGCAGTGGTTATGGAATAAAAACATTGCTAATAGCCACTCCATAAGCAGACAATTCTGCTTACAGGTTTTTATGAAATTGAGCTTAAAATAGACCAATACCTGGAGCTGGCTTGCATTGACACATATCACAGCCATTGTTATCTTTGACAAAGCCGTGTTGACAGAAAATTAAACACATTACTGGGCTGCATGCTGCAAGAAGAAGAAGAAAAACTCAGTGATAAAAAAATGGAAACGAACCAAACAAAGGGTTAAAAGGAACAAACAAAAACAAGGGGTTAAAAGGAACAAACAAAATAACTTATTTATATTGTCAGAACTTTACCCTGATACCCCTAATATTATTAACCAATGAAAAGTGTATAGTATCAGATTTCCCCCGACTCAAACCTCTTTTAAAAGCAAAAGGAAAAGATGTAAAAAGAAGCATCTTAAACTTATAATCAATCAATCAATTTCTATAGTCGTCAATGCTTATGGAATTAAACAATAGGATCTTTAGCTCTGCTAACACAAGGTAGTCTGCACCAGTTTTTGGCAAATCTTTTATCCTGGCTCCTCTGTATGCCAACTGTAAGAACTGTAAAGACAAAACTCGCCATTTATAAAACTTTCATTTAGGACGTTAGAGACATGAACAGCCAGGCCGAGATTCAAACCCACATTCTTTATTAACAGAACTTGAAATACAGTGAATTGTACAATACAGGTGGACAGCCTATAAAGTATGAAATTTAAGAACATTTGCTTAGGAGCACTTGGGTTAGCACTCACTTGGTGTTCCTTCAGCAAGCTCAGTAGTTGAAGATCCATCAAGTTGTTTGCACTCACAAATCTCACATCCTCTATTATCAGTGGCCCATCCATGCTCACAATGCATGCGACACAATACAGGTGGACAACCTGTTTATAAACAAACATGTATCAAGTATGAAATAATTTTTGCTTAGGAGGTTTTTATTTGTTGATTTGTCTGTGTGACTCTTTCAATACATCCATGCACACAGACATGGCCACAGCCATTACAGCAACACTTACCATGCACACAGACATGGCCACAGCCATTAGAGCAACACTTACCATGCACACAGACATGGCCACAGCCATTAGAGCAACACTTACCATGCACACAGACATGGCCACAGCCATTAGAGCAACACTTACCATGCACACAGACATGGCCACAGCCATTAGAGCAACACTTACCATGCACACAGACATGGCCACAGCCATTAGAGCAACACTTACCATGCACACAGACATGGCCACAGCCATTAGAGCAACACTTACCATGCACACAGACATGGCCACAGCCATTAGAGCAACACTTCTGACCGCCTTCACATTGGTCATTATTTTCGTCACATTCTTCGACACAAATACCACCACTTTCAGCTGGGACTGAAAGGATTGGACAGACTGGTTCTGAAATAAGAAAACACCCAAGAGACAAATAACACATTTAAAATTTACAGTTATTTGGAATATCGTTGCCCAGTGGTGCACCGGCCTTTAGTTGTAGAATTGTCAGAGTTTGAGCTCATGTCCCAGGCAATTGCATTCTTGAGCAAGATGATGAACCACAACTGTTTTGTCATAGGTCCCTTGTATTGTGTATGCAAAAAGAACCCGAGTCTTTTAAGGAAATGGAGTTTGCCCTAGTGTGTCTAACATTGCTGGATGTAGATTGAGCTGTATCAATTAGTAACTGCAACGAGTCTCATAAATTCAAACACAGTTTTACCTATTTTGTCATAAAAAATCATTTTTCATTTTCAGATGCCAAATAAGGCAGTGGACACTATTGGTAATTACTCAAAATAATTATTACATGTAGCATAAAACCTTTCCTGGTGACGAGTAATGGGGAGAGGTTGATGGTACAAAACATTGTTAGAAACGGCTCCCTCTGAAGTGCCATAGTTTTAGAGAAACAAGTAAATTTCCACGAATTTGATTTCAAGACCTCAGATTTAGAACTTGAGGTCTCAAAATCAACCATCTAAACGCACACAACTTCGTTGGACAAGGGTGTTTTTTTCTTTCATTATTATTTTGCAAGTTTGATGACCGATTGAGCTCAAATTTTCACAGGTTTGTTATTTTATGCATATGTTGAGATACACCAACTGTGAAGGCTAGACTTTGACAATTACCAATAGTGTCCACTGCCTTTAAGCCTAGATAAAACACTTTATAAGAAATGTATAGTATTGGTATTTTGACTGTTTTTTTTTTTACAATACAATATTTGAACTTACGTATTGGAGGATCAGCACATTGGCAAACATCACACCCATTTTCTCCCTTGGCCCATCCATGTCTGCAGTATAAGTAGCACAAGACTGGACGACAACCTGGGTGCACAACAAAAAACAGTATGTTTTTTTACAAGTTTACAAAAAAAAGGTGGTTTTCAGATACCAAGGTCTAACAGAATGAAAAACAAAAATATCAGGATACAATTGAAAGCTTCAAAGACATGCTTTTTAGATTTACAAATAAGATAATTTAAATGACATTTTATTACAACTTTTGTGCTGACACTTGATAGAAATGAGCGTTTTATTTTCTTACAGTAGTAAGTAGCTTACTTAAAAGCACTGGACACTATTGGTAATTACTCAAAATAATTATTAGCATAAAACCTTACTTGGTAACAAGTAATGGAGAGCTGTTGGTAGTATAAAACATTATGAGAAACGGCTCCCTCTGAAGTAACATAGTTTTCGAGAAAGAAGAAATTTTGAGTTTGAATTCGGGACCTCAGTATTTGATTTTGAGGTCTCGAAATCAAGCATCTGAAAGCACACAACTTCATGTGACACAGGTGCTTTTTCTTTCATTGTTATCTCCAAACTTCGACGACCAATCGAGTTCAAATTTTCATAGGTTTGTTATTATATGCATATATTGCGATACACCAAGTAAAGAAGACTGGTCTTTTATAATTACCAATTGTGTCCAGCGTCTTTAACTGTTGTTCCAGAAAGCTTGTGCATGATTGGCATCATGTAAACAATGAAAAATTACACAGTACGTCTGCTACCAAGTTGTCCCCATTAAATATAATTTCTATGGACCCTTTTCACAACATACAGCCTATCCTGTCCACCATTTTGAGAGAAAAAATTTACTCAAATAAATTCACACCCAAAGTTCGTCAAAAATGGCAGACACACAATAAATGTGACGGTGCGTTCCTTGTCAGGTCAATTTGAGTCTTACCTTCACGACAGCTATGACCACATCCATTAGAGCAACATAACTGACCACTATCACAATCGTTATCGAACCGACATTCCTCTACACAGATGCCTCCAACGTCTTTGGAAAGTGATGGACAAATCAGCTCTGGAGAGAACAGTAAGGTTTTATCAACAATAAAATATAAAAAAAATCGGTACAAAAAACTTCATCAAAACTTTAAAAAAAAAAAACTTTCCAGAAGTGTCTGATTTTGGTGTGGAGCAAAACATTTCAGTAAGAAGTTACATGAAAATTAAAAACGCTGATAAGTTTTCATTCTCAGGTCCCAGGTTCAAATCCTTTACTTTAAATCTAGTCAATAAGCTACTCCGCCAGTAAAATTTAATAAATTCAACCCACTCAGTTTTCCTTGTCTTTTGTTTTAAATAATACATAATAAACAAGTATTTATAAAGCACAGTTTTCTAATGGATTATTTACATTCGCATCGCCTTAAGGTGATCCCTCTGCTGCCACTTCCCAGGTTGCATTATAAATTTGGGTGCCATCCCAAGTTATATGGTATTTCAAGGTTGCATGGCTTCTGACTGGCAGCCCAGAACAAAAATACTCAGTAAGTTTCCCTTGTGGTTTGTTACTCTTAAGATTTCTAATACAGTATCTTTGATCGTAGCACGTCCTTTGAAACAGGAAGAGACATAAAATCTTGCACATGTCTGGAGACGAACCTTAAACCAGAGACTTTTTGAATATTTGTTTTGGCACAAGTTTATTAAGTGTATTTATTACCTGGTCGCTTGCATTCACATATCTCACATCCTTCCTCATTAGTGGCCCAACCATGTTGACATCGCATGCGGCAAAGCACTGGAGCACAGCCTGAAGAAGACAACATATAAATTCAGGTTTCAACCAAGGTTTCATTAACATTAATCACCATGATGTAGAATCGTGAGACATTCTTTGGTGCCATTCTTTTTATGAGTTATACAAAATCGTTTTTATTTCAATAAAGTGAAGCATTTTGTGTATGTGGAATCGCTTTAAGAATCAGGGGTGCCACTGCAGTTCATCCTAAAAACAACAAAACAAGAGGAAAGTGGAAAGCACAAGACTTTGTAATAATAATAATTGTGGCTTCTTATAAAGCGCACATCCGTCACCATGTGACGCTCCTGGCACTGTAACATACAGTATTTCCTGCCAGATTGTGGAACTACGTTTGAATTATGAGACCTAATTCTGATAGCACCATGTAATGCTTTACAAGATGCTGTAATCCATAATTTTAGGACCCCCTTTTTACTTGCACCTTGTAAATTCATTTAATTGGCACTGTATGGAGAGGCGCCCATGCTGCGCATGCACATTTAGTTTTTCCTTGGCATTATATCCTGACTTACTGACATTGCCGAGTACCACGTAGAAGTAGAAGAAGTGCTGTGGCGCAATTTGCTGCCGATCGGACCAGGAACACCGGGGCGAACCCCTTCTCTTTTCGATAAGTGCACTGGGTTCTTTTACATGCGTTACATAACACATGGGACCAACGGCTTAACGTCCCATCCGAAGGACAAAGCAATGGTTAAGTGTCTTGCTTAAGGACACAAGTGTCAAGGCTGGGGATTCGAACCCACACTCTGCTGATCAGAAACACTAGAGTTTGAATTCAGTGCTCTTAACCGCTCGGCCACGACACTACTGCGTTTTGAAATGTTCCACCAAAAACAGCATCAGAATGTTCAGAGAGTATCTGTAGTTCATGGTGCCCTCGTGGCCATTTATAAGCAATTACATGAAGATGTTCAGCTACATGTATCATTCAATCTTTCATGGCCCTCATCTTTCTACTACAGACTCCTACACATAACCAAGCGACGGGATAATTTTACCTGCTTTACATACATGACCACACCCATTAGAGCAACACAGCTGACCACCATCACACTTCTTATCTGGTCCACACTCCTCAACACAAATACCACCAACATCTTTAGGGACTACGGGACAGACGGCTGAATCTAAACACAAGAGAAACAGAAATGCAAATCAAATTAGGCAGCTTTTTACACGTCAGATTTAGGTGAGAAGTAAAATGTTTGTCTGACCGCATATTAATTTGAGTAATAGTGACATCATTAGAGCGGAGTTCTAACCTCATGTGTGTCACCTGCAATGCACACTCTACAGTAACACACACAATCAAACCCCAAAAGCAACATAGATTGATTGAGGACGATAACATCAGTTGAGTCAAAAGAGTGTTTGCCTGAACATGCTCACAACTCTCTTACCAAGTGGGGGGTCGGCACATTGGCACATGTCACATCCATTCTCTCCTTTAGCCCAACCGTGTCTGCAGTACAAATAGCACAAGACTGGACGACAACCTAACAACATTGAAAAGAAGAGACAATGATATGGTTGGTATTAACTAAAACAAACCTCACTGTAACACTCACCGAGTCATGTAAGAGACAATGATATGGTTGGTATTAACTAAAACAAACCTCACTGTAACACTCACCGAGTCATGTAAGAGACAATGATATGGTTGGTATTAACTAAAACAAACCTCAAATGTAACATTCACCGAGCCATGTAAGAGACAATGATATGGTTGGTATTAACTAAAATAAACATCAAATGTAACATTCACCGAGCCATGTAAGAGACAATGATATGGTTGGTATTAACTAAAATAAACATCAAATGTAACATTCACCGAGCCATGTAAGAGACAATGATATGGTTGGTATTAAATAAAACAAACCTCAAATGTAACATTCACCGAGCCATGTAAGAGACAATGATATGGTTGGTATTAAATAAAATAAACATCAAATGTAACATTCACCGAGCCATGTAAGAGACAATGATATGGTTGGTATTAACTAAAATACACATCAAATGTAACATTCACCGAGCCATGTAAGAGACAATGATATGAGTGGTATTAACTAAAATAAACATCAAATGTAACATTCACCGAGCCATGTAAGAGACAATGATATGGTTGGTATTAACTAAAATAAACATCAAATGTAACATTCACCGAGCCATGTAAGAGACAATGATATGAGTGGTATTAACTAAAATAAACATCAAATGTAACATTCACCGAGTCATGTAAGAGACAATGATATGGTTGGTATTAACTAAAACAAACCTCACTGTAACACTCACCGAGCCATGTAAGAGACAATGATATGGTTGGTATTAAATAAAATAAACATCAAATGTAACATTCACCGAGTCATGTAAGAGACAATGATATGGTTGGTATTAAATAAAACAAACCTCAAATGTAACACTCACCGAGCCATGTAAGAGACAATGATATGGTTGGTATTAACTAAAATTAACCTCAAATGTAACATTCACAGAGTCATGTAAGAGACAATGATATGGTTGGTATTAACTAAAACAAACCTCAAATGTAACATTCACCGAGTCATGTAAGAGACAATGATATGGTTGGTATTAAATAAAATAAACATCAAATGTAACATTCACCGAGTCATGTAAGAGACAATTATATGGTTGGTATTAAATAAAATAAACATCAAATGTAACATTCACTGAGCCATGTAAGAGACAATGATATGGTTGGTATTAACTAAAATTAACCTCAAATGTAACATTCACAGAGTCATGTAAGAGACAATGATATGGTTGGTATTAACTAAAACAAACCTCAAATGTAACGTTCACCGAGTCATGTAAGAGACAATGATATGGTTGGTATTAACTAAAACAAACCTCACTGTAACACTCACCGAGTCATGTAAGAGACAATGATATGGTTGGTATTAACTAAAACAAACCTCAAATGTAACATTCACCGAGTCATGTAAGAGACAATGATATGGTTGGTATTAACTAAAACAAACCTCAAATGTAACATTCACAGAGTCATGTAAGAGACAATGATATGGTTGGTATTAACTAAAATTAACCTCAAATGTAACATTCACTGAGCCATGTCAGAGTTTACTTAATCGGTTAGAGACCATTCATTTCTGTTTAATCATCACTATGTGCCTGTTATGGTCTTTTAAAGGGTTGAGCACAAGGCTATGACATCCACAGAGCATGTGAAGATAAACAAACGTTTGACAGCTTTGAACCTGATTTTTAATTTTTTGTAAATAAAGAGATGGAGTGTTTGTTTTGAGATAAATTGGGGTTGACTTAAAGTAGAATCGTTAAACGTTTTGTAAAGTATGCTCTTCTAATCTTCAGGAAACCACTGTTGATGCGAAGCCTTAATATAGTTGCGAAGAATTCTCCTCTTTTATATGAACACAAACCTTGTACACAGACATGTCCACATCCATTAGAGCAACACAGTTCACCTTCACCACATGGATCACTTGGTCCACAGTCCTCTGAACAGATACCAATTGATCCTGAGATAGATGGGCACGTCAACTCTGAGGAGATTGAAATCAAACATGCAAAATGCCTCAGCTCAATATAAAGTGTACAATCCAATTAAGTTTTAATATGAAGACATTACACAGCATCCCAAAACTTATAGAGCTGTTATTTTGTCTGTCAATGCAAAAACATTGTTTACCCATACAATTTGTAAAAGTATGTTATTTTGCAAACAATGCTCCACTCAAAAAGGTTGTATCTTGGGACATACTTGATTTGTGCGTACATCCAGGCTTTTTTAAGTATTGACATGATTTGTTGACAATTTAAAACTCTTGCATTCAAAGTGTTATTACAGGATAAACAAGGTTTATGAACAGTAACAAAGATTTTTACACTACTTTAGTTTTATATAGACATTGGCGTACTCGTGAACGGAAAAACACTCATATAGTATATATCTAAGGTGACATGGCTTGGCTGTTTAGAGCAGCAAGTTCTAATGGTTAAGCCATCAGGGAGTGGGTTCGAATCCTGGTCTTGACACTTGTGTCCTTGAGCAAGATGCTTTGCTATAATTGCTTCTCTTTGCCCAGGGGTCTAAATGGGTACCTACATGTACAAGGGTACAGGTTGATATTGAGTTTGAAAGGCTTTTTGAGCGCCATGGCAGCCCGATGCTGTATAATCCCAAGGGAGCTGAGACAGATTACAGAAATGTTATTTGCCCAAAAGACCAGGGCACTATTAAAAGGGCATTCATACAATATTGTAAAACTCTCTATAAGAACTATCTATTAGAACAAAGGTGCCTGATATAAATGCTGATATGTCATGTAATGTACTGTTATCGTTATTATCTAGCCTTCCTGAAAGTACCATGGAATACTCCAGGTTATTTTGATATGATCAAGATCCACTTACCCAGTGGAGGGGCAGCACAGTTACACATGTCACAGTTATTGTCATCTTTGATTAGACCATGTGGGCAATCCAGCTCACAGGAAAGCTCTGGACAAGCTGCAATCAAAAGATCACATTGAAAACATTACAATCACACAAAGGAAACTTAATAGTGAATAATACAATCACCCAAAGGAAACTTAATAGTGAGTAATGCAATCACACAAAGGAAACTTAATAGTGAATAATGCAATCACACAAAGGAAACTTAATAGTTAATAATGCAATCACACAAAGGAAACTTAATAGTTAATAATGCAATCACATGACGGAAACTTATTAGTCAATAATGCAATCACACAAAGGAAACTTAATAGTTAATAATGCAATCACACAAAGGAAACTTAATAGTTAATAATGCAATCACACAAAGGAAACTTAATAGTTAATAATGCAATCACACAAAGGAAATTTAATAGTGAATAATGCAATCACACAAAGGAAACTTAATAGTGAATAATACAATCACCCAAAGGAAAATTAATAGTGAATAATGCAATCACACAAAGGAAACTTAATAGTTAATAATGCAATCACACAAAGAAAACTTAATAGTTAACAATGCAATCACATGACAGAAACTTATTAGTTAATAATGCAATCACATGATTGAAATTTATTAGTTAATAATGCAATCACACAAAGGAAACTTACTCAGTAATAATGCAATAACGCACATTTTTTTGGATATTTAACTCACCGCTGGGTGGACCTTTACAGGCACAGATTTCACAGTTGTTTTCATTGGTTGCCCATCCATATCGACAATACATTCTACACAAGACTGGTTCACATCCTGGAAGGTGTAGGGTATAGAATCAGACATATAATAAGATTAATCGTAGTTCTAGAGACATGGCTTGTGGGTTCGAATCCCATCCCAGTAATATCCCAATGATATCCCAATCTTAACCCTAACCCTAAACAATCTGTGTCAGGCTCAGACTTAGAATTCAAACCAGAGGTCCACGGGGGAAAGGCTACCTACCTATAGACTGTGTTAGGATGAATGTAATCTTAACCCTAACCCTAATCAATCTATGCCAGGTTCCGTTCTGGAATTCAAACCAGAGGTCCACGGGGGAAAGGCTACCTACCTATAGACTGTGTTAGGATGAATGTAATCTTAACCCTAACCCTAATCAATCTATGCCAGGTTCCGTTCTGGAATTCAAACCAGAGGTCCACGGGGGAAAGGCTACCTACCTATAGACTGTGTTAGGATGAATGTAATCTTAACCCTAACCCTAATCAATCTATGCCAGGTTCCGTTCTGGAATTCAAACCAGAGGTCCACGGGGGAAAGGCTACCTAGCTATAGACTGTGTTAGGATGAATGTAATCTTAACCCTAACCCTAATCAATCTATGCCAGACTCCGTTCTGGAATTCAAACCAGAGGTCCAGAGGAGAAAGGCTACCTACCTATAGACTGTGTTAGGATGAATGTAATCTTAACCCTTACCCTAATCAATCTATGCCAGGTTCCATTCTGGTATTCAAACCAGAGGTCCAGAGGAGAAAGACTATGTGTTAGGAGGAATGTAATCTATATACAATGTATTCTAGTCTCAACAGACGTTTCCTCTCACTTTAAACTGTTTTCTTATTTTCTTTGTATCCCTCACCGTGAGCAGACTTTTTGACATATTATGGATGACTTTAAATAAAGTAAAGTTACAAAGTAAACTAAAGTGATCATACCTTCTGTACAGACATGACCACATCCATTTGAGCAGCAAATCTGGCCTTCTGGACACGTATTATCACGATAGTCACAACCCTCAACACAGATCCCTCCAACACCTTGCTGAACAACGGGGCAAACCTTGGGAAAACCTCGCTTTGGGCCTCCTCTAAAGGCACCTGTCCTGGCTGGATTGAACTCATTAGGGAAAGCACGGCAGGCACAGATGTCACACCCTTTATCATCTTTCTGGTTTCCGTTGCGACAGCCAAGACGGCAACGAAGTGGTTCACATTCTGCAAGGAAGGTTTGAGAAATTATTAACAATGTACCAGTTTGAAGGATTAATAAGACAGATTTTAATTTAATCTTCATTATGTAAAAGTATTACTTATAGGTTTATAGTGTAGCTCTGGTCCTTATCCTAAGTGTGATGAATTAAAATTGTTCAAACTTTGAACTCTATGAAACATGGCACTCCTGCTAACCTGACGGCTATACGTAAAATAAAAATTTTATGTTTAGAATGAAATTCACAAAAAGACAGTCACATTAAATAATGAAGATAGTTTAGAGTTAAGGTTACCTGGTGGAGCAGCACATTCACATTTTCCACAGCCATTGTCATCTTTCAAGAATCCATATCTACAGAACAAACGGCACTGGATCTCACTGCAAGCTATTAACCAAAACCATTTCAAAATATACTGTTAAAATGAAAATAAAATGTCTTGTCTTGTACGGCATAAATAAAACTCTTATATTTCCCTAAAAACACAGTGTCTTGTACGGCATGTTTTGTTTTGTCTTTGCAGTGTCTATAGTTATTCTTGAGAGTAACCTGTAGTAAATTCATGCAGCAACTATAAAAGACTACCATGAAGATATGCTTTTACAATACACTGGGAGAATTTGGGAGTTCAATCTGCAACTTTAAAACTGGAATGAAGACATGTTTTACAATAATGAGAGACTAACAGGTAATGTCATTGTTCTCAGAATTGTGAGTATGTTCATTGAAGGAAATTTACCTGATAAGTCTGCTGCCCCTAGTATTACAAAGTCTCCCAAGTGGAAGTCTCATTCCTAAGTTCAGACTCTGTCTCGTTACAATTTGTTGTGAAAATAATTACTGACCTGGAGTACAAACATGGCCACATCCATTTGAACAGCATTTTTGGTCATTTGGGCATTCACCATCAGCACTGCAACTTTCCACACAGATACCTCCTATCTCCGTAGAAACCACTGGACAGACACCAGTCTTTACCTCTGTTGGTCAAAGACAGTTCATGATAGTACTTAACATGTACAATAAAGATGAAGACAAGTCACTATGACTGGTTCAGACTAGTCCAGACCAGTTTCTCAATTGCAATACGAGTTCTGACTGGTTCAAACCTGTTTCTCAGATGCAATATGAAATTAACTGGTTGAATTCTGTCTTTTCTTTCTTGAAATAGAATACTTTTATTCACAACCTCAATCAAATTAAGTTCTGACTGGTTCAGACAAGTACATACTAGTTCAGACTAATTCTAGGTATTGATAGGTATGACTTGTTCAGACCGATGTAGACTAGTGCAAAACTGTTCAGACCAGTTTAATCCTGTTTAGACCAGTTCTAAGGCTCACCTTCTTCGTTGCATTCGCATATCTCACATCCATTATTGTCCATCTTGAGGCCATATTCGCAAGTAAGTCTGCATGAAACAAGTGAACAATCCTCACTGTGCAAAGAAGGATCTGGGCAAACAAAAGAGGACAAATGAATAATCTGTAGAAATGCAACAATTAACACACCACATACATGATGCAAATTAATATGACTTTTGTTTTGCACTACCCTTGAAAGCCCCAGGAGTTTACCATCTATTTAAATGCAAAAGAACTGACCAATCCGAGTTGTTATCTACATGACAAACATGAATATGTATGATGATATCTACCTTGGGGTGGAGGCTTGCACTCGCAGGCACGGCAGCCATTCATGTCAGTCACGTAACCAAAGCGACAGCCAAGCCGGCATCTAAAAATCGGACAAGCTGTGAAGGAAGAAACAGCAGGTTTATTAAAAGGAAGACACATTTATATTATTGAAGATTGCAACATAAAAGAAAAGTGTAAACATTTTGACAAAATTTTTCAAAACTGCAATGTGTCAACACTTGTTTGAAAATCTTCAGCATTGATTGTGCACCAAAAAGGCCGGTTGCAAAAACAGCAAAGAATAAAACAAGATTAGAAGACATACTATGGGCTTCATGTTGTTAAAAAGTTGGAATAATCTGGTATTCAAATGGGCAACATCCACAGAAGTAAAACAATTAATATGTTGGACATAAATGTTCCCATATTTTACAAACTGCAAACAATTATCTTTCAAAATCCTACTAAATAACTAATCTTCAGATACAAACAAAACCAGAAAAACATGACTTACAAGAGGTGCATGTTTTGCCACATCCATTGCTACAGCATTTCTTATCACTTGGGCATGATGAATCATCTTGGCATTCTGTAACACAAACACCAGCTTGCTTCTCATCAATTACAGGACATTCTCCTGGCTTCTCAGCTGTTACATAATCATACAATCAAAAAGTATCTCTTAAAATGTCTTACTGTTTTTAAATTTTAATGGCTAGCACACTTTCAGTTTGAAATATGGGATTACAAATTATCACTGGAAAAACTAATCCTTGGTCAAAATAATTTGTAAAAACCAATAAACTCCCAGTGCCAACAATAGCAAATTAGGAGATGAATGAACCATGATACAACACCTTGAAGGGTAAGACCAAGGTGAGGTGGTGTTGCTAACAGACCATGCCAGAAACACACCAGCAAACCCTTTCTTTTTACAATAAGTGTACTGATTTGTTTATGTGCATTGTACACAAAGACAAGACCAAAAGCTTTACGTCCTATCCAAAGGTGACGCAATATTGATAAGGTGTCTTGATAGTGTAAGTGGCACAATTTTCAAGAAATCAAACTGACACTATGCTGATAATCAGAATCACCAGAGCTCGAGTCCAGTGCAGTTAACCATACAGCCTGGACTTGCCAACAAATGTCAAAGTAATAATAAATTTCAGTTACACATCACAAGGGAAACCAACAAGATATGATCCCTGGCTAAACGGCAGTACATGGTTGTATGACTTCTAACTCCCCACCTCATCAAAAAAACATCGACAAAATAGGGAGGCAGTCAACATTAGAGATACACAGTTAAGTTTGCACAGCACTGGTAAGGCAAGGGTTACAGATTCATAAACTATGTTAGTAACCTATTTCTTTTTTCCACAAACATGCTCTTATTTAAAAACAAGATTACATGATCAAACAGTATCAAAACAAACTATTCCTTTTATTTATTACAAATTATACAAATCACTCAATCAAATATTTTTGTCAGAAACACTGTGAACTTGTCAAATAAATTTTTAGAGTTACTTCAAATTGACTGAACAAGTTTTGTGCAATGTAGGTAGTTATTAACGGATTACCAAATTGTTTGAATGTGCACAGGACATGTACAATTCAGTGCCTGGACCCGAATAGTTGTGAAACTTACCTGGTGGTGGCGAGCATTGGCAGATTTCACAACCCTCTGTATTTTTGGCAAAGCCCCATCGGCAACCAAGACGACACAGCACTGGAGTACAAGCTAAAACAACAAAACAAGGTACTGATAAATATTCATTCAACCAAGTATTAAAATCAAATGTTACTAGTAGTCTCATACTCATAATCTTACCCGCTCGGCATGTTTGTCCACACCCATTAGAGCAACACTTCATGCTAAGATCCTCACAGTCACCATCAGACTCACAGTTGTTGACACAAATCCCAAAGGTACCTTCCACCAAGGCAGGACACTTTCCAAAGTTCCCTACAATCCCATGAAGATAAAAACATGTGGGTTTAGTCAACATAATAGTAATAATAATAATGGTAATCAGTTGTTATGAGGTACTAATCACATTCCCACAGGCTTATCACACCACTTCATAAGTTGCCACAGGTACATAGAGCTATATTTGAACCATAAGACCCATAACATTATTGTATGAGTCGACAAGGTGATGTGGCACAATCTGCAGCCAACCATGACAGACACACCAAGGAAACCCCTAAATAATAAGTCTACCCCTGATTCTTTTTAAATACTACACGATACATAAGCCCTAGGGCTTTATTGAGACTTACTGGGAGACAGTTTACATCTGCAGATATCACAGCCATGAGAATCCTTCACATATCCAGCAGGACAAGCCATTCTACAGGTCACAGCAGGGCAGGCTGAAAACAAAATGCAATTCAAACAAACATATGTCATTGTTTTAAAAAATGACTGGTCCTGTCCTTTGAATAACATCAGTCCAAAACACTAATATAAAACTGACGAAGACATTTATGTAAAATAAGTCGTGCACAATTCGATGAAATTTAATAAAAGTTTATTTTATAACTTGCAATTTACTTCAGCTTTTAGAAAAGTATTGGATATTAGTCAGGTTTGTTTTAATTTTGGAATAATTCTTAACTTTCAACCCAAGTTTTTCACCACTCTTATCAAAGCTTTCCTAGTTAAGACCAACTATAGTACTCGACCAGAGATTCACATATAAAAACTAAATTTACTGCAGATAAAATCAGTTGATATAAGATGGCTTACTTTGAGTGCAGGTCATTGCACAGCCATTGCTACAGCATTTCTGTTCCTCAGTACAATCACCATCTACAGCACAGGTTGACACACATATCCCTACGGCACCCTTCAATGAGGGACAGACACCAGGGAGGCTTGTTCTGCTGCCCGTTCGTAGGAATGACTTTCTAGGTTCGAAGCAGCGACAAATCTCACAACCTTGATCATCCCGCTGGAGACCATATGGACAGTTGATGCGACACGTGATTTCATCACAGCCTGTTTATATTGAATGTTTTACATTAATGTAAGGTCTCGTATCAAGGGGGAACTAACTAAAGACAACTAACTGTACTGCATAGATAAGAACACTTTGGTAACACAGAAGGCACTTTTTAAATGTCAGGGTCTTGCTATCCCTAGGAAAATAAGATGACATTTAAGCGTTTTTTTTTCTTGAGATTGCCTTGAACTGTTTACTTGTAAATTGCTTGGTGTGTGACATTGTCTACACACATATCTCAAAGGAGACAGAATAGAGCAAAATAGAAAAGAGTCACATTGATGGCATTTCATAAGCCGTATTTGCATTGGACTTAAAATGGTTAACTTACCTACATAAATTGTTAACTTACCGGTATTAAGTCCAAGTGCGAACAGCCTGTGACTTTAACGAGGTGGTAAGTTTCTGCCACGGTGCTGTTTAAGCTTGGGTGATATCACGATATTATCGAATATCGCGATATTAATTTGGAAACGATTTTGATATCGGATGGATTTGGTTTTAATCGAAATATCGATATATCACGATATATCGCAATAATCGCGATAATAGCGATATATCGCAATATCGATTAAATATCGCGATGTATTTGCTAGCTGAGACATCTTGCACCCCATAGGTTTGGAGTAAAAGCAGAAAAATAGGTCATTAGAACACCTCTCTTAAGCTATGACTGTCTCTTCTACAACTTTCACTTGGAGTTTGAAGACTGATGATGTCAAATTTCATTAATCGCGATTATATCGAATATCGCGATATATTGTCGGCGATATATCGTGAATAAAATAAATCGATATCGCCCAAGCTTAGTGCTGTTAACTTAACAGGCCGATTTGAGACAAAAAGTCCAATGCAAACACACTACTCCGGCAACTTAACAATACTGTCATGTGACTAAAGGTCTGCTGAATGCATGTTAAAAGCATAGCTTTGTTTCAACTGCTTTATAACTCTGAGACTTGAGTCACATTTGTTATAACTTGTGACTCAAAATCTGATAGGAGTCACATTTTTCTGAGAATCACGCCAACCCAAACTCAATTCCAACTAGAGTCATTTTTTGTTTGCTCTGGCTAAGACTCAAAACTTAAGTGCAACTTTAAACAAAAGATAAATAGTGGCAATTTTAGAGAAACTATTCCCTTTAAAATTGACTCAATCCTCCAACTCAAGGATTGAGAACTGTGATACAGGACTGGTAGTTCAGCTTACCTGGGGGCACTTTACATTTGCAGATCTCACAGCCATCGTTATCTGTATCAAAGCCATGCTCACAGAACATTCTACATCGGACAGGCTCACAAGCTGTGGAGTAATGTTTAACAAAAACAGCATCTTATCAACATCTACAGTAAGTAGCAGGCAGGAACTGGGGAAAGTTGTGGGTTTTATAGAGGCACTTAGCTAAGCACAACAGTATTTGATGTGATATCATTGCAGATTGGCAATATATATTATTCATAATTACCTCAGACAGTTTCGGTATTCCTATTGGTGGACTAGCGTCACGTGGGTGTGTATAAACCTTTGTTAATGACCAGTAAAAAGTGTTGAAACATGGGCTTATAAGACAGTTTCTTCATTCCTATTGGTCGAGAGCAACGGCCAGGATAGTTGTGCCACATCACGCGATACAAGCGACGCACACAACATTCCCTTATAAGGAGTTGTTTACCCGAGGGCCTTACCATTTCATGGCTGGAGGGGTGTTGTGTTGAAAGAAACCATTGAACAATTAAAAATTTTTGATTTATATAACTTTTTGACCAAAAAGTGTTGATGTTTTTTTACCGAAAAGGTATTTATGAATGGGAATCAAAGCTTGTTGAACCGGTTTTCAACTAGTGGTTTAAACCCGCCGAGGCCTGGTTCTTGACACTTTACCTCCACTTCGTCTCGGTAAACTTATCAAAAACTAGGCCTCGTTGGGTTTAAACCGCTAGTTGAAAACCTCTTCACCACACATTGATTCCCTTATTTAAAACCACAGTGGATAGTATACACATAATGAATGTTTATGAGTGCAATGGTGCAAATATGTTCATGAGTTGAAAGATGGAATGTTCTATTCAACGAGGCGGAGCCGAGTTGAATGGAACATTCCAGCTTTCATTATTTGTTTTATATAACATCCAAGTAGATCTTTGTCATTTTGATTGAAAGATACAACTTTCAAAACAAACAAAGCGTAGGCCTCCAATTTTTAATTGTAGAAGACGAATGCTAGTAATTTTACTAATATGCCTTGCTGCGTTACCGAAGACAACGCGCACGCAGTGATGTTTTTACTCAGCTTTTTCGTTCCATCCGAAAAGTACCATTGCACGCTGGCAGCGTGCAATGGTACTTTTCGGATGGAACGAAAAAGCACGGTGAGTGACTCAGCGTGCAATGGTACTTTTATTTGCTATCACGTGACGGACAATCCTCCAATCAAATGGCAAGGATCTGCTTGGGTGTTATATAATATTAAATAGTCAGACAGTAGGAGGGCTAACTGTGTACCACATCAATGCATTCACTACCTGATATCAATCACTGTGCAAGCTTGCATAGCTTTATCTATTGATCAGAACCACAGGGGATAGTATCAAATAGTCAGACAGTAAGAGGGTTAACTGTGTACCACATCAATGCATTCACTACCTGATATCAATCACTGTGCAAGCTTGCATAGCTTTGTCTATTAATCAGAACCACAGTGGATAGTATCAAATAGTTGTGTTAATAATTAAGAACTGAAATGAGGCTTACCTTTTACACAAGTTTTTCCGCATCCATTGCTGCAACAAAGCTCACCATCATTCACACATTCATTTTCCACGTCACAGCCAATGACACAAATGCCAACACTTTCTACATCAATGGCTGGGCAAACCTTTGGGGAACCTGAGTGGGGAAGATACAGTCAAGATGTGACAACCATTTTAAACCAACGTGAATCAGAAATGTTAATATCTGCATTATTTTTGTAACTTGAGGCGATGTGACAAGTGAAGTATTTTACTTACTACCAATGTGACGTCCAACACATCGACATACTTCACAGCCATTCTCATCCTTGGCAAACCCTCCAAAAGGCCTGCAGTTGATCCGGCAGTTGATCCCTGAACATGCTGTCAAAAGCAAGACAAAACAAAACAATACTAGGAAATAATATAATAATAATAATAATAGGAAATAGTCTCAATTAATGAAATCAAGTGATAAAATATTGATACATAAGTGTCCTTCATAGACAAGATATTTGTAAAGAGTTCATTGTAGAAATACTCTTTTTAGATTTTGTGTTTTGTCAGACCCAAGCTGGATATAACTTCTGTTTCAACAGCCAGCTCAATGCACTCAAACTCTTGGTCACAACACGCTTTGTAAAAACTATTTGTTTTGACATCAAACCATGGAAATCGTTCAGTACACTGAGCTGCTGAGACCTAATGGTTAACGTTAGTCTCCAATGAAACATGAGTCCATTTAACACTTGAGCCTACCTGTGACACAAACACGACCACACCCATTGGAGCAACATTTCTTCCCTTCCCCACACCCTGCATCGCTCAAACACTGGATGTCACATGTCCCAACTTGGCCCGTCCCAACATCTGGGCAAACGCCATGCCTGTCAGCTGATAGGATAAAGAACAAAATAAATCAAATAACAAAACAAGTCTTTACAGAAAAACATACATACACTACAATTTTCAAAAACAACACTGACTTGTCAAGTTTCATCAAAATGGTGTGTAACACGAGTGCAATTTTAAGACAGTGTAGACATGATGCGAGCCTAAACCATACATGTCATGCATGAACTTATTGGGGCATTTATTGCCAAAATTCAAATACGTTTTTTTCTCTCATGATGAGAAAAAGAGCTTTCACGTAGGCTTTAGGCCTACTCCGAGGGCCTATAATGTACATTCTGTATCAGACATCACATGAACACTGATGTAACTTTCAATGGCATTTTACTGTTCCTAAAGAGTGTTTGACTTTAGCATAGGGCCATCTACATGTACATGTATGTTGTAAAATCTACTTATTTTAGATGTTAAAGTAGCTTAAGTTACTTTACCTGGTTCCACACATTCACATGTATCACAATCGTTGCTGTCTTTGACATAACCATCCAGACACGATAAACGGCAACTAACTGGTTCACAAGCTGTGGAGGGAAACAAAGTGTTGAATCTTCGGTTTATTCGTATCTAAACTACAAATCACAATGGCGTCGGCACATGCACACACGACCTTTGACCTAACTGTAATTAGACTAGCGCTGTTAGTCGCTCGTAAACACAACATCCGTCCCTTTTTAGACAAAAACTCAACTTTTGTAAACAATGGGGAAACAAATGGAGATAGCCTAAAATGCTTAACAGTAGCCTATTTTCTGACTTACTACATGTATGTTTCTGACAAGGCAATTTCTACAACTTGTTTAAAGACTTGATTGGTTCAAATGAAGTTGTTATATAGGTAACCTATGCGTACAATATAAACACATTTTATTGAGTTTTAACTTTTGACTTAGCAATATTGAAAAACCGGTCGTGCATGAATATAGACCAACTGCTTTTTTTAATACAATGAAAACTTTAATTTTTTAAACAAACTTCAATAAACAAAGAACAATGTTTTCAATTTAACTCTCATCTTCGAGTTCAAAGTTCTGTCCAGTTCATTCAGTTTAGAACAAAGTCTTTGTATTTCGGATGCATGCCACACTGTCTTTTGGGTCTGGCACTGTGTGGGGAAGATTGTTTGTCCACGACAGTTGGGGGGGTCGCGACTGGATTGGTATCTGCCAAACTCTGAGTCGGGGAAACAAGAATCTGTTCAGGGACTGCACTTCCGTGATCCATTTTGGATGGTTGAATGGCAGGGTCAGACAGTGGCATATCCACGTCATGTGCAGTTTGCATAAACTTCTTCACATGGCTAGTGTTTCGCGAATATTGAGCACCTTTCGGGGAGGCAACTATGACACTATTGCCGGTTTTGTTCACAATTGTGAAGGGTTCAGGGTTGAACGGGGTAGAAAACTTGTTTGTTTTCTCTTGTCTCACAAGGACTTGATCACCGACTTCCACCTCCGAGTATTTTGCATTCCGACGAGCGTCCGTGTAAAGCTTGGCTTTTCCTTTGTTTTCGGCGTCGCGATCCCGGACTTCCAAGTCAGAATGATTATCGGCCTGAAACACTGGTAGTTTCCCGCGCATTTTCCGATTGAACAACAACTCAGCTGGAGTTTTCCTTGTGGCGGGGTGTTCAGTAGCGCGATATTTTGTGACGTATTTCCGTAGTTCCTTTCGCCAGTTTTGACCTTCGGCCTGTGCGATACGGATTCGTTTCATGATTGAGTCGTTTTGGCGTTCCACTTCGCCATTTGCTTGAGCCCACTTAGCTGTAACCTTGACATGGTCTATACCATTCTCCTCACAGAACTCTCGAAACTCATGAGAACGGAACTGGGGACCATTGTCGGATTTCAGTGTCACTGGAAGTCCATGACGGCTGAAGATTTCCTCTAGGGAATCAATGACTTTGTCTGCGGTAGTGGAACTCAGTATCTGGTACTCATAGTATCGGCTGTAGTAATCAATAACTACTAGAACGGAATGTCCTGATGGAAATGGTCCAAGTAAATCCGTTGCTAAGTCCTGCCAAGGACCGTCAGGGAGCGTGGTTGGTCTCAGTGGCTCGGGGGGGTCAGGTCGTGCTACAATTTGACATCCATGGCACGATCTGCAGAACTTTTCGGCACCTTTTTCCATTCCTGGCCACCATACTTTTGTGCGAAGGTTTTGCTTCGTTCCCACAATACCAAGGTGACCCTCGTGCGCAAGAGCTAAGGCTTGTTGTCTGAGTTTCTGTGGTAAGACGATACGCGTTCCACGTAATATCAGCTGTCCGATGACACATAGCTCTCCTGCGATCGGTGCATACGCCTTACAGTTTTCAAAGAACCCGGTTCGAATTGCTTCTCTTAGCTCTGCTAGCTCTTTATCCTCTGCGGATGCACTTTCAACTTGTTTCGTTGTCATAGCACTGGGTGTGGCAGAGATGGCTACAAAACGCACATAGTCCTCTGCCCCGTGGTCATGCTTGAGTTGAATCTTTTCCTGCGAAAGCCGGGACAAAGCGTCGGCGATGTTATCGCGTCCGGGGATGTATACAACTTTGTACTCGTATGGCTGTAGGCGTAATACCCATCGCTCAACTCGTGCACATGGTTTAGATCGGGGTCCATATATCGCCTCCAATGGTTTGTGATCAGTCAGTAGTTCAAAACTGCGACCATAGATGAATGCGTGAAATCTTTCACAAGCCCAGACGAGTGATAGGGCTTCCTTCTCTGTTTGCGAATATCTCCTCTCGCAATCTGTCAGACTGCGACTGGCATAGCAGACTGGAACTAAACCGTCGTGTTGTTCCTGGATTAAAACGGCACCCAGTCCTACTGGACTCGCGTCAGCTATCACTTTTGTCGGTGCGTTCTTGTCATAGTACGCGAGCGTAGTTGCATTTGCGAGGCTCTCCTTTAGCGAATTGAAGGCTGTTCGCTGGTGAGGTCCAAATTGAAATGGAATTCCTTTCCTGGTTAGCTTTCGAAGTGGATCTGACACTGTAGCAAAGTTAGGTATGAATCTGCTACTAAACCCAACGAGGCCAAGAAAGCTTCGAATCTCTGAGACGTTTTCCGGTTCGCGAAATTCTGCTACAGCTCTTACGCGCTCTTGTGTAGGACCAATGCCTTTCTCTGATAGTAGGATTCCCATGAATACCAACCGACTCATGTTAAACTGGCACTTTTCTTGGTTCAAGGTAAGACCTACCTCCTCCAATCTGCGTAACACTGCGAATACTCTGTTATCGTGTGTCTTCTTGTCAGACGCATGAACAATGATGTCGTCTGAGATGTTTTCCACACCTTCAAGTCCCGCTAGTGTCTTTGCGATCATGTATTGGTATTGCTCACTGGCAGAGCTAACTCCAAAGAGAAGGCGTTTGTATTGGTAGAGACCGCAATGAGTAACAAAGGTTGTGATCCCTCGCGACTCGTTATCAAGTTCCAACTGGTGATAGCCCCATTTGAGGTCGAGCTTGCTGAAGAACTTTGATCCATTCATTGTCTGTAACAGTTCATCTACTGTCGGTATTGGATGACGACCGCGTATTATTGCGTCATTAGCACGTCTCATGTCGAGGCAGAGTCGTATGTCACCATTCGGTTTTGGCACCGTGACTACTGGATTGACCCAAGGGGTTGGACCATCCACACGCTCAATGATATCGAGATCCTCCAATTCACGAATCTTTTCCTCCACTCGACTGCGCAAATTGAATGGAGTGCGTCTTAGTGGTTGTGCTACTGGCTTTACAGAGGGGTCAATGTGAAGCTTCACTTGTTCAGTTTTGAGCTTACCCACGCCTTTGAACACATCTGGAAATTGCTTATGGAACTGGGTCGAGCCACTCTTTGTGCGCTCATCAATACTGGCTACCGCTGTGGTGTGTGGAGGACTGTTAGCTGCATCCACTCCAATTTTGAGTACACCCAACTCCATTGCAGTAACTTTGCCAAGTAAGGGAACACCTTTGCCTTTAATGACGATGAATTCAGCTGGTACAGATTTTCCCGATATACTCGCTTCACAGCTGAAGAGACCTTTCAATGATAGGGCTTGGTCAGCACCGTATGCCCACAATTTCCTGTTTGGTGGGGCGACACGGGATTCACACTTAATTTTTGCATTTTTTAGTGATTCCCATGTATGTTCATCAATAACGTTGCTCGTGGCCCCAGAATCAATCAACATGTGAAGGTCAATTCCACCAACAGTTACTTTCATCTTATTCGAGTAGGTATTCTCATGAATGAGAAATGCATAGTCATGCGATGGTTCTGAATCAAGATGTTGCTCACCGATTTGGTTGACTGTTGGCTTGGACTTGGTCTTGCAGACTTTGGCAAAATGATCTTTTCCAGAACATTTTTGGCATGTCTGGCCTCTTGCGGGGCACTTGGGGTCTCGACCAAAATGCCCAGTTCGACCACACCTGTAACAAGCACCTTTGGTAGTCATGGTAGTGGTTGCGGATTTCACCGATTGGTTTTCCTGTCTCTGATGTTTGGATTGTTGGGTCCATTTCTTAGGCTTGCTTGATTTGTCATGAGGCTTTGGTTTTCTGTCAGACACCATGTTGACAGTAGTGTCAGACTGATAGGTTTTGCCCTTGACAGACAGTGCAGCCATCTGACTTTCTACCTTTTCACATTTATCAGCTACTTTCATTGCCTTTGCTAAAGTTAGTTCATCCCCTGCTTCCAATAGCTTGCGTCTAACGTAATCAGATTTGCACTTACTCAGCACAGCATCTCTTATCTGGTTGTCTTTTTCACCTCCAAAATCACAGTCTCTAGCCGCTCTCCGAAGTCTGGTTACAAATTGTAATACCGTTTCCCCTTCCTTCTGGACAACTTGGTGAAAAGTCTGCCGTGCAAATGCTGCATTTTTCTGTGGCACGAAGTATTTGTTCAGTGCGGTTTTGGCAGCGTCAAAATCAGTAGCAGCGCCCGTGTCAGGTAGCGTCAAGAAAATTTCCTGTACGTCCGGTCCGGCTAGATGGAGCATTAGTGCACGTCTTCGTTGCTTCACCTCCGGTGTTGTGGTGGACCCAATAATATGGCCTTTGCCGTCTGCATAGAGCTCAAACGACATCAGCCACCTTTCCCATCGTGGTCCAAGGGTTGCTGGCTCCGAAAAACAGTCAAATATGGGGATTACTGTTTTCTCCATGATTTTTTTCCGGATTATCCTCGTCGCCAATGTTGAATCTTCGGTTTATTCGTATCTAAACTACAAATCACAATGGCGTCGGCACATGCACACACGACCTTTGACCTAACTGTAATTAGACTAGCGCTGTTAGTCGCTCGTAAACACAACACAAAGGTAGTGTTTATTTTGCAGAAAAGTCAGGAGGGATGTTGTGTCGACAGTGTGTGTACTCATCTGATAAATTAACAGGGGCTCAAGGATGAAGGAAGTTGAGTAAAAAGAGGATGCTATCAGACGTAGTTTCCGGTCACAATTGACTGTATAGGGAGGACAGAATCTCCAGCCACACTAATACTTTCTTTCTTCAAGTAAATTAAAGGGAGGAGAACTTTAAGAAATTCACTAAATATTTAGTACTGTCAGAGCTTGGCTGATGTAACCACTGGTGCGGTTTTCTTTAGATTAATCTACAACTGACCTTGTCCAGACTCACTGTCTGCAGATTCAACTTGTGGCTTATCTTGATCTAGAGAACGGGAACAAGAAGAAAGTCATTAATCCAGCTTGAATCTGTTAAAATCATGGAACAAAATTTTGATGATTAAGGTTAATGATGATGAACTTTGCAGTTGATTTGTAGCTCCAACTTTCAAACAACTTGAAGAGGGAACAAATAAGTTCCGCTTTTGCCTCCACGTGGAGGTTATAGTGGAACAAACCTCATAGTTCTAGGGAGGAGTAGCTCTCATAGTTCTAGGGAGGAGTAGCTCTCATAGTTCTAGGGAGGAGTAGCTCTCATAGTTCATGGAAGGAGGTTCATTGGTTCATGGAAGAAGGAAAAAAATTGTTTGCAACATGCCCGATGTCACTGCATACAGAATGAGTTTTGAGTGATACTGACATTGCCACACAGGCCCACTGTTCGCACAAAATGTCACTGACATCCATTGCTGTGAGTGTTGACCAATACCTGGACTCTGCAGCTAGGTAAATGGAGAAAGGAAATACAACGGAGGTTGGCCCAAACATGCACAAGTGGGGTTTTAACCCCTCCCCAACCCTAGGAGGCTAGTGTGGCCAAATGTTAACAATTTGACACCCTGGTCTGGACTACTTCTAGAAAATATAAGGCTCCCCTGTGAGCTCACAGGGGAGCCTTATAGTTTCTAGAAGTAGGTCTGGACAAGCTGGAGTAGAGTAGCAACAGTAAACTTTTGTATCCTGCCACCACTTGTCCAAGCATTTTTACAAATAAATAGGGATCTCATTAAATTAGTATTTATCTGTATCTGTTTCTGCATGTTTGAGCCTGCAAAAAAATGTTGAATGAAAAAGTGGTGGCGTGAGACCGAAACCTTTCCGTAGAAACAAACTGGTAAGCTAAGTAAGACCATCAATCATTGTTACTGTTACGTTAGTGTTACTGTAGTGTTACTATTTAGCTGGTTAGCATTACCGGTGCGTAGATGTTGTCATTTTTCTTGAATTCGCGCACAGCAATTTTGCAATTTGCGCGCACGCAACTTTTTCACTGACGTCTGCCAACAGAAAGAAAACTAACTGTTCATCGGACTAGAAACAAACACCGGATGCATTAATTGTCTTTCAAACGAACTTTCACTTTTGTTTTTCTATGGTTGAACGACAAATTAATATCAGTGGCGATGTTCGAAGTTTGCGCCTAAACTAGTTTGCGCCGTCACAAAACGACACATAGCGCGAATTTTAAAAAGGACTCATCAATTATTACGAACTGCCGATGACAAGTTAATTCTGCTAATAAAAAATAATGTGTTTGGCTAGTGCCTACCATTTAAAACAAGTGCAACGGAAATACAGTACAACTGCTCAGAAGTTACCTACTTCAGCGGAGACTGACAAGCTGCTCAGCTCAGCTCAGGCTGCTGCTTGAGAGTTCTCTGAACGTTCACCGAGAGAAAGAAAGAGCGCTTTGCACGTATTTGCCACTTTGTTTTGCATACACACACCGTCAAATGGTTTTGCCGCCCTCACCGGTGGGATCGTCTTCGGTTCATGACGCGACACGTCAAGAGTCGGCACCATACCCAATTATTGCAGTTAGTTTTGTGTAAAGTTTTCCATCCAATTATAAAGCGGCCTAACAGACGACTGTTGCTTATGATTTCAAGCCAGGAATACCACGGCGATCCAGCCTTGATAAAAAAAAGTAATTATTGGTATAATGTGCGTGAGCTCACAGTCCTATTATAGGGTAGGGATGGACACATATATACACTGCTTATAGGGGGGGGGATCTATGATCTATGAAAAAACACCTTTTTAAACCTTTTTTGTTCTTCAACTCTTTTCTCGCGAGCCGGGCGCATAGCGAGGTCATTACACAACGCAATAAAGCCTGGGTCATTATTGTGAATATAGGCCTATACAGGCTGAGTTTTGATTTACTTACCGATAACTTTTTGACAGTCGATCTTTTCATCACCATTATAATATTCAGCTCGGCAAGTGCATAGATTGGGCCTGTCGATGATTAAGAAATGTCAATAGTAGAATATTATTATGTTAAGAACAATGGGATCAAAATGTCAGATAAAAGAAATAAAATAGATTCGAGTTGTCACAAAAATAATAAGGACTTCCACTTCTCTTTTATAGACCAGTTATTTTTCGGCATTGGGTCGAGCGTAGTGTGAAAATAAATGCGGCTTATCATACATAATTTCTGCCCTGTATTAAAGGCTATTTAGGACCTATTGTTTTTTTCTAACAAAGATTTAATTGCTAGAGTTGGACGATACACAAGCTATAATTCACACAGTGAGACAACGTGTAGAATCGTCTAGGAACGAAGTTAAAAACAATGGTTTTATTGTTCAGGACCTATTTGTTTTTTCTCACAAAGATCTAATAATTATTTACTAGAGTTAGACGACACTCTCACATTGAGACAACGGGTAGGCCTACAATTTGTCTAGGAACGAAGTTAAAAACAATGGTTCATTAAAGAGCAGTCAGGCAATATGCAAACACTCAGCGTGCAACTGTTTTTGATGGCTTAGTTGTATTGTTTTGTCAAACTTGGAGTATTTTGTCCGAAAAGTACATTATTTTGAAGCAATACTCAACAACTGACCTCTAGTCCATAGGCAAACTAGAAAAAAACATTCGTATAGGCATCCTAAGCAATACAAGAGTAAAATCAGCCGTGTTGACCGAACAATACGAAACAAAACCAAAATTATACGAAATAAATGAGATAATATGGAAAGGTTTGTGACTATCTCTATATGAGTTGGGGTGATTCTGAAAAAAACCGTTGGTTCCAACTCGACGTTTCGATCGGTAGGCTAAATTATGCTCTGATCGTCTAAAATGAGGTTGTTTTTCTCAGCCCCGGTGGTAACTACCCCGAATTGCATACTTTCACTACAGTCGTTCGCGTATAAAGACAATTTTAATTTATTGGAAAGTGTAATTTACAAAACAACGAGACACAAGAAAAGAAGTTATTGAATGTAACTTTGCTAACCTGCATTCAGCATCAGGGTACCCTTGGCATGCATTCTTATACCAGCATGGATTGAAGAATCGACAGAGATTTCAAGAAAAGAAGTTATTGGATGTAACTTTGCTAACCTGCATTCAGCATCAGGGTACCCTTGGCATGCATTCTTATACCAGCATGGATTGAAGAATCGACAGAGATTTCAAGAAAAGAAGTTATTGGATGTAACTTTGCTAACCTGCATTCAGCATCAGGGTACCCTTGGCATGCATTCTTATACCAGCATGGATTGAAGAATCGACAGAGATTTCTATACCACTGACATTCCTCCCCTGGAGGTTTCGCGAATCCCGGTCGGTCCCCTGAAGAAACAGCAGGGAAAGCGGATTGAAAACATTATTTTAATAAAGTAATAAAGACTTGAAGTGGTCTATGATGTGAAAATAACCTACGGGTGGCAACAATGTGTGGATTTATCTCTTTAGGGGGGAAACCCGAACCGAACTGAAATTAAGTCACTATGTGGGTAAATCTCTCGTTATAGGAAACGGAATAGTATGACGTTTCGAACAATAATAATAGTGATGTAGTCCCCCTATATAAGATTGACACAAAGTGAGGTATTTAAAGATGACCAAATCTGTTAAGCTTTACATGCCGAACTAGTTCACTTCGCTTTGAACCAATTTTGTAAGGTAATGGCCTTGTATTATATTAAGTCATTAGCAGTAATCGAAACTTTGTGTATGATACCGGTATAATTTTGTATTTTTGTAACTGTTTAAGCATTATCTACGAGACTTTTTTCCGTCTGGAATAAAGGGCCTACATAATGTTTTGTCGCCCAATCCAAGTAATCGTCAACTAAACAAATAACACAAAAGCAACTGGACATTGAGTGCCTTTTTAAAACATTAACCTCTGACCGGAGGAAGAAAGACTGACGACTCGGGGCACGTCCCGTAGAAGGATACACCGTGTCATTATAAAACAGTTTGTTCGAGAGGACAAACAATTCAAGAGAAATCAACAAATAATTATTGTAGCGCAAAAAAACGAGGCGACCTTTACTATAAGGTATGCGTTCGCAAATTAAATGGATTGCCCTGCTTGACGAGGAATTGTATGTAAAAAAAGTTGCCTAAAACTAGAATTGTGAAGTAGCTGTTTGTGTTGGCCTATTATCCAAAATAATCACGAAAACAAACAGGCTGGTTAATTTTTATTTAGATACAGATTATAATTATCTCAGTCAATGTTTGCAGTTTGGCAAGGTTCGTCTGGCTGTTTTTATTTGTTTTAAACAACCAAGAACATCACAATAATAACTTACCGGGCACACCTCTAGTGACACTCACTGCCGAACTCTGACAGACAACTGCCGCAGCAACAACCGCTAACAGAATCGCTACACGCGACCGCATACTGCAGATGGGACGGTGGAGCAAACACAAAGTTCGAAAAACAACTTAGTTTCCTACAAAATATGGTGAAAAAGATTGTTTGATCCGACTTGTTCAAAATCAGAGATCAATAATGATGCCAGCTTTGGATTCATGCCCTATTTGTAGGAGTCCAGGTTTTGTATGGCAGTGACCCTTGTACCTTGTTTACGTGGAGCTTGTCAGTAGGACGGGAAGCCAAAGTTCAATGGTAGCAAAGTTTAGTTGTGATAATATACAATTAGGTGATTAAAGTTATACTGCGGTAAATGAAGCAGCCATGTTGGCTTGATTGATACCCAAAACACAAAGAGTAACCAATCATTTTCCAAGCAAGACTGTAGTGGTATGACTCAATGAGTCAGTTCGTGGACACGAAGGTACTCAGCATAAACCAAGGCTCCAACCAAAAGAAACATAATCTGGTTATTTCCAAGAAAGGTGTATTCTGCATGTTTGTATACAGATTTGTCATTTTGTTAACTTTGTAACTATAGTGTGTTATTTTAGAAGAGGGTATTTCTTATAAACGTCTAAATGATAGAAAATGGCTTATGTCCACATAAACAGGTGTACACTGAACACGCAGTCGCGGTCGATTTTTAAGTTAGGTTTCAATGTTGATTTACTGTTCTTTTTCATCATGACCAGCCCCACATCAGTCTTATAGATTCAAAAGAGTTTAAACAAGCACGGGGGTATGATGAGTAGACTGCGAGCATTAATTTTGTTAACAACAATTTTTGAAAAAAAAAGGTTTGCTAAAGCTGACAATAATAGCAATATCATTGTGTTGTGGGAAGTGGTTGCAGATGCTGACCTAAATGACAAATAAAACAAGAGCCCCTTCAAACATTAAGTAAAACGCCTGCTGGAAATGAGAGCACGGTCGCGAACCGAGGGGCACGGAATAAGAGTAAGCGCTGGCTCATGAAAGAGTTTAAACGAAAGATACGACCAAGTTTTTTTTCGAGCTGATCCACAAATTTTGACGAACATTTCAAATATTGACTTTTACAGATTCAATAACGTCAGTTTTAAATGAGGATCATTCTAATAAAAAAACAGAATAACATATTGACGGCTCAATATCAGATGTCGTGCAAGGTTTTCTGTCTAGAGATGGAGACTGTCTCCTTTTTGCGAATCACCCACTTTCTAAAATATTATATTAAGAAAAAATGCCCACTAACTTCACTAATGAAAGTTCAAGTGTGGGACCCCTTTATGTAAAAACAAAAAACAAAAAAACGAGTAGGCCCTATAAAAAAAATAAAAATAAAAAACATTGTGATAAAGTCGTTGTAGGCCCTAAAAAAAAAAAAAAAAAAAAAAAACATTGCGATAAAGTCGTTGATTTACTTAAGTTTTCCAGGATTTGACGAGGAACCAATTCAGTCAAGAGTCTCTCCTTTGGATGTGAGGAGGGGGGGGGGGGGGTACCGAGGGGCTCGTCGGGAGCTTACTGGATGGCAATTTGACCTTTAACGTCACAAGTTTATTCTACGTCACTGGCAAAGCCCAATTTAACTGCAGGACTGTAAACGAAACCTCGGTTCTCACGTAGCAGAAACAACGCTTTAAAGGGTCCATGTAACTTTTGTAGGACACAAAACACAATGTCCACAGATTTACATTAAAGACAATGGACACTATTGGTAATTGTCAAAGACCAGTCTTCTCACTTGGTGAATCTCAACATATGCACAAAATAACAAACATGTGAAAATTTGAGCTTAATTGGTCATCGAGGTTACGAGAAAACAATGAAAGAAAAAACACCCCGGTCACACAAAGTAGTAAGTGTGCTTTCAGATGCTTGATTTCGATACCTACTAAATTTGAGGTATCGAAATCAAATTTGTGGAAAATTACTTCTTTCACGAAAACTATGTCACTTCAAAGGGAGCCGTTTCTCACACTGTTTATACATCAACCTCTCCCCATCACTCATTACCAAGTAAGATTTATACTAATAATTATTTTGAGTAATCACCAATTGTGTCCACTGCCTTTAAACTAACACCGTTTGAAGATAATGATAGAAGAAAGCGTAGGCCTACCTTAAAATATTAGTTGCTGAGGTGCTGTAGTTTTTGAGACATGAATAAAACAATGTCATGAAAATAATTTTCGTCTCAGTGATCATGAGACAAAAAACATACAGGACGCGATGCACAGAAATACTTGAACGTGGAAAATTGTTTACATTTGATGATGGCCTGGATTAACGTCACGATCCAGACGCCAATAACTAATGTTGATAAATTTTTAATTAAACTTATCATTAGCACAACTGGTTTTCGTTTAAAATTATTGAATGAAAGCTTGTAACTTTCTAAAATCCGAAATAAAATTGCTATTTAAAACTTGAATCAAAAGTCTCGAGTCAAATCGGCCAGAAATCGGACCTTTCAAGTGGGTTTTGTGTTTTTGTTCGTCTCATGATTATATAAAAGGGGAACAAAGCCGAATTCAAGTATAGCCACAATTAAAAAGGGTAATACCTTCAGTGACAGCTAAAACAAAAGTTTCAAAATGGCATTGAACTCATTAATTCCTCCAATGGTCAAGAAGGATCAATCACATGCTCTGTGTTTAGGTTGTCAATGTTATAGTAAAACATTTGAGTGAATTTATGCTACTATACAAAATGTTTCCAAGAATACGTGTTACGACGTGATACAAAATGTATGCATAGACAAGAGGCCATGGGTTATCGTCTTATGATGCTAAATCAATAGTCTTTTCCGGTATAGGCACTACGCAGGGGTCTGACGTCATCGACAGACAACCATTTTGATTTAAAGGTCTGACGTATCGTTCGGTTGTAGGGATGTGGTTGCTTGTTACACCGTTAGGCATTGTGTTTATTACCAGGAAGTGTCAGGCTGAACCAAGTTGAACTTTAATTCAGTGGAAATGGGTGAAAGGTAACAAGGAATATGCGTCAGACATAGAAAGTAGGAATAGGCCTATTGTCTCATAAATCAAGTGTGCAGGCGTCATTTGAATTGAAATAAACTTACCAGGGTCTAAAAGCCTATATGATCGATAGTCAATCTAGCTGTTTTAAGTTTCCCTTACAGCTGGGGTGTTTTTTTTTTTTTAAGAGGGAGGTGACAAGTCTCCATTTTATTAAGCAAGGATCAGGCTCTATGGTCTCTAAATGCAAGTTTGAAAAAATCCATGATAATTAAAAGTTGACTCTGACTACGTGTAGGCTGCGATCTTACTTGACCTCACCATCAATGAACCTTCATAGAGTTCTATGGAATACACATTGATGACGTCAAAATATAGGTTTTCCCGGCCAATTTCAGCAAAAAATTATTCAATTTCATTACCATGCATTCAAATTCATGCATTTTCTCCTAATCCCCTCGAACTAGGGTTTCTTTTTAGCTCTTAATACATTCAATTTTATTTAAGGGCATTCAATACTGCACTTTTATCATTCTTAAGTTGAAATTCTACTACCAATTTACAGTTGATGCATTCAAATTAAGACTTACCGAAGCGAACATGACTTTTCTGCTAGTTTTCGTTTTCTTTTTCATTTATGTGCAACGAATTTCAACTTGTTAACCTTTGTAGCGGAGTTTCCATGTATTTTGCACCTTTACTAACATCATGTGTTTTTTTCTTAATTGGAAAAGTTGTTCCTTTTGCGTTGTTACCCTTCCTTTTGTTTAAGTTTGCACCCGATAACTTTGAAATGCAAACCTAATTACTGTACTTTAGCCTCGATATTTTTTTTGCCCTGGTTATGTTTTGTTTTTCTGTTAATGTCAGGACCATTTCAATTTAGACTTTAACAAATGTTTTAAAGAAAATTAAAATCTTACAAGAAGTGGTCGTTATACAATTTAAAAATAAATTAATGTTATTCTTGAATGTTTCAAGCAGTCTCGCCCTATCTACATTATTCACTGCTGGACCAACCTCGGGCAACCATCTTTTTTAGCCAAAATTGCTTGGGCGTTTACTTGGAGATAATGCCAAATAAGTTTCATTTACAGTATCTGCCTTTGAAAGGCAGCTATATGAATCAGAAAGCACACATTACGTAGAATATGAACTTGAATGCAAACTTTCGAAAAATGTTTGCTCATTGAATGATTGACCAGGTCTTGCTGCTGGATCTTGCGAATATTGAATGATTCTTGCGGCCTTATGAATATGAATGATCTGATTTGACCAGTGAATGCTAAACAAGTAAAATTGAATCACTCCTTTTTTTTAACTGTTGAATGCTGATTCAACGGAACATTCGTTTTCAAACTAAATTGAATGAGCCAGGAGTTAAATAGAATGGATTTTTGATGAAATTGGCAGAGAAAACCTATATAAGACTGTTGCTACTATTCCATTATTTTAGAGTTTGCATGATCTCGAAAGTTCTTCTTCTATCAAATTATCAGATAGAAAGTCAGGGGACTACCACGTGGTTTATTAAAACATGGCGGGTTTATGTTTGACCTCCTTGGTAAGATAACGGGACTGAAGGTTATAAACAAAGCGTGTTGTAAACATGACGACCTCATATTGAACACACCAAACAAAAACACGTTATTTACCATGACGAATTTGGCAGCAATGTTAATATTTTAATGAGGGGCAATTTCACAGCAGACAGATCATTGTTCGAGGAAAAAATGCGATTCTAAAGCTTAATACAATAAAGAAATATCTCAGCGGCTATAAATAACATAAAGATCGCAATTTTTCTTGAAAAATCTACCAGAATCGTGTGTGGAGCAGTTAGTGTCAGGGTTTTTGTTTTGCATGTCAGGGATTGTGTAGAACCATTATGGCTACATAATGCATTTTGCGTGAGTTTATTGAGCAATCATTAATAATAACTTTCGATTTATATAGCGCCTAATAATTAACACTTAATTCTCTAAGCGCTTTACAAAGAAGTACACTATATAAACTACAACAACATAAACATAAGGGACAATAATAACACCACTTCAAGCATAACGACACAACAATACAACAATCTGTAAAATCATTACAGAAGTGCAGTAACAGCAGGCAAATACTTAAGCAGAAGTAACATCCACAATAGCAGCAAACACAAAATCACTTGCTACAACAACAGCAAACATCAGCAGCTTCAGACGCAAGCATAAAATAAAGCTGCAACAGCAACAGCAACATTGCTGCAGTAGCAACAGCAGAAAGCACACAAGCATCAGCAGCATCAGCAACAACCAAATTAAAATGCAGTGCACTGAAAAATACACTGCATGCAGCAATCACACAAAAAAATGTATGCAAGACCAAGGGAACTGCCGAGTATAGCTTTTCACCACTTTTATTAAATACCCATTACAAATTAAAGGCACGATAAAAACAAATAACGCACTATTGTTAAGATCTAGTGTTATCACTTCAATAGTTACTGAGTGTATATCATATTTCCAGAATTCAAACTACACCACAATACTCAAACAAATCACAACATTTCTTCATATTTAAGACCAGTTGAAATTAATTATTGAGAGTACGATCTCACAGAGGTCTTGTCGCCATAAAATAATTCAGAAAAACATATTGTGTTAATAATAGCCTTATTATATACTTACTTTGGCCAAACTTGGGTAAAACTGTATAATTGTAGTTTTTATGGTTTAAAGAAACTGGACACTATTGGTGATTGTCAAAGACAAGTCTTCTCACTTGGTGTATCTCAAGATATGCATAAAATAACAAACCACTGAAAGTTTGAGATCAATTTGGTCATCGAAGTTGCGACATAATAATGAAAGAAAAAACACCCTTGTCACACGAAGTTGTGTGCTTTCAGATGTTTGATTTCGAGACCTCAAGTTTTCAACACCTCAAATTCTAAACTTGAGGTCTCGAAATCAAATTCGTGAAAATTGTTTCTTTCTGAAAACTACAGTACTTCAGAGATACTTGTTACCAAGTAAGGTTTTATGCTAATAATTATTTTGAGTAATTACCAAAAGTGTCCACTGCCTTTAAGAATGGCAGTATTTTGAGATCTACCATTCCTGCTTCTTACAATATATTGCATTGTTTTACCATCAATTTATGTGATATTATATGATCCACATTATTACTAGTATAATGTACAAGCTTATTAATAGAACAGTGAATTGATGACGGTACAGTTAAGTTATATTTACCTAATAGCGCCTACAGTCACTTCTTTTAATAACTATATTTTGATATTTTGTCTTCCTTAACTTTGATCGTTTATGATAGCATATTGAACAATGAAAAATATTGTAATAAGTTACCAAAGAAATGTGGCAAATTAAGTAGTATACTTTAAAAAACAATTTTGAACATCAATTCTGAATTGGTAACGCTCTTCACGAATCACGCACGCATAACTTACAGGTAGTGTTATTACCGTGTGTAATGAAACCAACATGTGGTTTCCCCTTCCAACTTGGTGGTTTCTTTGCCCAACATGAATGAAATTGGAGTAAATCAGTCTGTTCCCGTATTGTCAACGTCACAGACAACCTTTAGTTATTAATGAGCATACAGGGAACATGACAACGATATCAAAGTATGGTGATGAAGCTCTAAGAAGATAAATCAAACAAAAATAATCTAAAAATACAATTCTTTCAATCTGAAAATCATGCAGCACTTATTTCCTCTTCCTTCCAACCTTTTAAGTAAAACTCTTGTCATAAAATGCACACGTAGCTACAAGTTGCTACAGCATGGCTATACTTTCATGTTCACACAGTCATAATTCAACCGAATTATTTGTTCATATTGAACATTATATACAATGTTTATTCGTATCTACATTTTTGTTTGCCACGTAGCTCCTTTAGAATCATGCAGTTTCAAGCACATGCAAAACAATATATAATACTACTACTGTACAGTCATTGGAGGCAACTTGGAGGCAACAGAGGTCTAGAATTCCCAAGTACATCATAAAAATTCAATAACGAACAAGTTGCCTCCTATGACATGGCCTAATAGCAAGCACAGTACAAACTTTTTCGACAATTACTAAAACCTAAGAAAAGAAAGCAATTATATTATTAAAATCATTAGTAACAAATTACTACGGCCAATACATATTGGAACTCGGTGACAGCAAATCTAGACCGTGTTATCGGAAACGGAGTTCCCATTCAATGTTTGGACTTGTTTTCACAGAACATCTTTATCTGCGTGTGTGATTAGTGGAGTCGATCCTACAGTGTAACCAAGCGACTATTAACCACAACTCAATAAGGCGATAGTACAAACAAGCACACCTTAAACTACAACTTACTTTAACTGTGAAAAGAATGAGAGAAAAGAGAGAGAAAAGGAGTAGATTATCAAAACATGGACGTTGTACAAATAAGCGCACCCAAACTTTGATGTAACAATAAACAAAGGTGCACTTGTAAAACAAAGTCATCTGGGTACCATACGTTCCGTAACGTTCATTCTAAAATCTTAAGAAAAGTGTGCGATTATTTTCGTTCTACATGTAAAATTTGTCTGTATAACTAAATGATTAAAATTAATTTCTGGAATACCGTAAACAGAAAAAAGTTTTAAATCTATTGGCCCACCATTTTACAATTTTAGAGAAACAAAATTTAAAAAAAACATGAGAAATATTTCATCATGTAATATGAAATAAACAATCTCCCTTAAAAATTCCCATTGTGTTGATGCTTTCCATACAATTCTCTTGAACTTTGCACTGAGAACACAAATCCTCAAAAATCGTTTTCGACACAAATCACACACTGGTTGACCTTTAACACTGATCAGTGGCCAATGTGCTAAAGTTCTTTAGCTCGATTGTGGAAGGTTGGTGTGCCAGCAATGGTGTAATGGTGTAGATTTGGCCAACAAAGGAATAAACATTCATGTTAATAATGTGTTGATTCACAATTAATGTTTGACCTGGATGTGTCCCTGTCTTTCCTAGTACCAAGTATTTCAGTGGTACACATCCGCATGGCATACCTCTTATTCTCTTGTTATTTATTTTAAAATTAAACATTTACTTTGTGTACAGTTATTAACATGGTTTGCCTAAATCTCCTCTACGTCCATTATTAGGAATGTCACACTATATAATGAAGAACTTGTAATATAGATACGTACAAATAAAATCAAATTCAAATTCATGATTAAGACTAAAAAACAACTCTCCAAAATAACCCATTCCAAACGCTGTAGTCTCGTCTGACGTGTTATAGTTTTAGATATCTTTGTCTTGCTTCTCAATTTGTATACAATATTCTAATCAACTACCTTCTACATGTTCTGATTAATTAAGGTAATGTAAATGAACTACAATTAGTTTTTAGTTTAGATATTGAGAATCACCGTAAACTAAATGCTTTTCTGACTCCAGACAGACTTTTCTACTAATTCTGTCTGCATTGTATTTTGTTCTTTATCTTCTTGATTATTGGTCTCATCAGACATTAGTAATTTTGTTATGTATTTTCACATCTATGTTCAAGTTTGTGATATTTAAGATTTAGCTACTCATAATTTTATACAATTATTTGGTGTAACTTAACAATTTCTATAGATTCGCTCCTTGCACTGATGTCACACAAACATACTGGCTGCCAATGGTCTGGCATATTAGGAGTCAAAAACTAATGGTGCATGTCTAACTGCCTATGCATCACCTAAAATGCGCACTTCACAATAACTCACAAATGGCGCAACCAAGATTCATTATGAGTGATGAAATCAAACCAATTGGCCTTGTTTCTAAGATAATAGTGTTATTATTGTGAAGCATATTGAGTTATCTCAGCAGTTTAATGCACTATTTGACTTGTCTTTATCATTTTCACAATACATTGATAAACCTCTATGGTACCAGATATCATACAGCACATAAATACATTAATATCATGTACTTTGCTTTAAATTTTAGTTAAGTGGCAAATATTTTGTATTACATTTTTCACTATACTCATTAGACATATTACATGATTCACTGTTAATTACAAGGCATATCTTTACAGTTCCTAACAATCAATCAGTTTATATTTTATGCAGTTTCGTTTCTCACTTTATTTAGAAGTATACCCTTTTCAACAACAGATTCAGAAGAACGTTTTATTTAACTTTGAGTCTTGATATTTCAAGGTGTTTTTTTCTCATGTTGTGTTTCATTTGGATAAATTTCAAAGGTGACTGTTTACTTTTACAAATAATGTGATTAATTTCAATTGTAAACAAATCCCAAAGTAGCAACCAAACCGACTGAAGCAAAATGTAGGATCTGTCAAGAGTTGCAGTAACACCTTAGTTTAAGAAAGTTTAAGATGTTGATAAGCCCAGTATATACTTCACACAAATTGCAAAAGCAAAGCAACACAACGGGGGAAACAGAGTAATCACTTCTCAGTGGGCTGTTTAGGCAACCTCTTTAGTCATCCCCAAAGTGTGTTTGCACATGACGTTCATACTCCTCGTCTGGCGTCTTACATGGCATTAACATGTTACACATTGGACATAGACGAGCAAAATGCTGCTGGATATGGGCAACAAAATCAGCCTCCGGGAACGATGGTGGGAACTCTATCTCACACTCTGGACACGTCATGATCTTCAAACCGCCCTCGCTCAACGGTAATTCCTCACATGCATCATGGAACTCGGTTGGACCCTCTTCCCTGAAGGGTTAGAAAACAAATTGAATACAGGTTTCAGATAACTTAAATTGTTTGTGATAATTACAATAATAGATAATCATTCACTTCACAATGTTAATTCATGACATTGTACATGCAAATTATGCTGATTTTCCAGGCGCTGCTCAAGTTACTCTATAAAAGATTAAATGACTGGACTTTGAGTATCAATTCCAAATAGGAGACAAGACAGAATAGTAAAAAGGCTTTACCTTTCTTCTTCAGCACTCTCTGTATAACCCGCAGACAAAGCTAGATCCAGCAGCTTCGCAGTCTGATGATGTTTAGCTACAGTCTTAATGGCTGCGATCTTTCCTTCTGGTAAGACATCTGGCTTAAGTGGTTCTGGGAGAGGGGCTTTGGATTTCAACTTTTTTTCTGGTGGGTTCTTAGGAGCCAAGGTAGGGACAGCTGGCATCTCAGTCAGACCTGGTGGTGATGGGGGAGCTGAGGGCTGTGCTGTGATTTCTTCCTTGCCTTTGTATGGGTTGCCATAGTGTTTAGTTGCGTCTTCCGGACTATTGTAAGGGTTTTGATACCCCGGCTTTGGATCAACGTAGGGGTTTCTGAACATCAACTGCCCATTCGGTGGTCCATGACAGACGGCCATTTTGGAGGAGTGGATGGGGCTCATTCCAGTAGGGGTGCTGGGAGGTGAACTTTGTGAAGACTTCTGGAGTACATCAAACTTGTATACCTCATGAGTGTGCTTCATCTTCATATAGTCAGTGTGAAGTTTAGAAATTTTGTCCTGCAGTAGCTTGATGTCTTCCTGTTGATAAATAAACAATCAAAACAAAACAGTAAATACCAAGGCTCAACTTCATAGAGCTACTTTAAAGCAGAAACTATCGCTTTACACTTTTCTGAACCAGTTACAAATGGTACATATGACATAGTATTTTGAGTATCTCGGTAAACATAACGGTGGTGAGTTTGTTATACTGAGCTGCTTTCTGTGCAGCTCTCTGAAAAGGGTTACAGGAATTGATTTCAAAGGATGAGTCCACCAATGAATCGACCCAACTTGCTAAGCAAAATGAGATGTCACACTAAGTATCATAATAGCAAACACAACTTCACAACGTCTCTTTACAACTTTATCAAATTTAGACCAACTCGTCATCATTTGGAAATATTTTATCAACCAAAAGTCTGTCAATCTGTCAGTCAATCAATCAATCAATCAATCAATCAATCAATCAATCAATCAATCAATCAATCAATCAATCAATCTGTCAATCACTTATTTTGATCTGATTACTGATTCCAACAGGCAAGTACAGGTACTTTGGGCTCCGACTTGATTTCAAATCTGATATTGCAGTTATTTATCAACATCAATACAAGTATTTGTTATAGGAGTATCATCAAAATAGTACCTAATTATTAATCGTGTACACAAACTGAGTAAAAAAAAAAAAAAACACTAGATTTATCTAATACCTCTTTTTCATCCAGTTCTTGGGCACAGCTGTTAGCTGCGTCAAGCTGCATCTCAAATGTAGCTCTCTCCTGCTGGAATGATTGATCCTGCTGCTGTCTCTTCTGTTTCTCTGCCTAGATTGGGCAACAAATGGATTAACATTTGAATTACATCAATACATCCTCCATTCACCTCCTTGTCTGACCCTGGCACATAAGGCCTTCTCACATTCAACAAAATATGTCATTCAATCTTAGCAATGTTTCTTGTAGCGCTTTATCAGTTACCTATACAAAAGAATATCCCAAAATACATATTATGGTTACTGGCAGTGTTCTTCCCCAACAGTTGGTCAGCGGCCAAATAATAGTAAAAACACCCCAGGACCAGATACACCAACTCACTTATAGTCAAAGTGCTACTACTAGCTAGTTCAGTATTAAGAACCATTTATGTTTTGTATAAGATATGGAACAGTTAAAAAAAACAATCAACAATGAAATAATCAGGCCAGCGACCCCCGATGGCATTGGTCATGTTGTAAAGTGAAAATAGACAGGCAGTTGGTTTATGTTATTCTTTGAAAAGTTTAAAACTTTGTTCATCTTTTCCTTGCAAGAGGTTGCGATCACCAAACCTGCCTTTTCAAGAAAGTCAAATCTCTGTGTTTGATGAATGCACTTTTCATGCATCTCATTCGGTATTAATTGTTTAATTAACCTAGATTCATTACACTAACTCAGAAGTTCGAACCTGTGGAGCTGATATGAAACCTACAGTAGAAAAGCTCAAGCATACCTGGAACAACTCTTTATAAACTGCTCACAAAAAGTAAGGAAACTTTTTTCAATCCAGTATATTTGTTATTGTTTAATACTCTCTTTGTATATGGTATATATCAATGCAAAGCTGAACTGTTCCTCTTTGAAATGATACCACATTTGCAATGATTACATGTTGCTGAACTTGGCTACACGAATAACAATGAGGCAAAGTCACATATCAAATGTGCCAAAATTACTGTTGTCTGTGAATGGTCAATAGGTAATGCTCAATAATCGAACCGATTAAGCTTTTCAGAACCATTAATGGTTTATACAATGATTTGCACCAGTGAGCTCATCGGACACAATTTACCCTCATCTCATGAAAAACACCTTGTTTGATGGGTATTTGCAAGACGAAATGCTGTCCCATACTTGCACACTCTTGGACCAAATGCCATCTTTCAAAATGACAACGCTCGCCCCCATCGAGCCCGACTGGTAACTGACTACCTGAAAAATGTTGGGGTGCACCAGATGGAAAGGCCTGCTAACAGTCCAGACCTGAATCCCATGGAACATCTGTGGGACCAGCTTGGCCTCGCTGTCCGCGCAAGAACCACCAACACATCAACTGTGGCTGACCTAACCAGGTTCCTTAATGAAGAATGGAACGCCATCCCTCAGCAGCGCATCACAAGACTTGTGCGCAGCATGAGAAGAAGGTGCCAGGCTGTCATCAACGCCTTCGGATCATCCACTTTTTACTGAACTTTTTGTATCAATAAAGTGTATTCAGATCAGTAAGTTGTCTTCGCTCTATACCAAACTTCTTGTCTCAATAAAGTGTCAATTTGATTGTTCACACAGTAACACAAAATTGCCAATTTTGGCACATTTGATTTGTGACTTTGTCTCATTCTCATTAACGTGGTCAAGTCCAGCAACATGTAATCATTGCAATTGTGGTATCATTTTAAAGAGGAACATTTCAGCTTTGCAATGATATATACCATATACAAAGAGAGTATTAAATAATAACAAATATACTGGATTGAAAAAAGTTTCCTTACTTTTTGTGAGCAGTTTACTTCTTGACTTTCATGCCACGTTCCTCTAGCTCTTGAGCCAGCACTGTTATCTTAACCTATGGAGCTTAAATGAAACCTACAGTAGAAAAGCTCAAGCATACCTGGAACAACTCTTTATACTTCTTGACTTTCATGCCACGTTCCTCTAGCTCTTGAGCCAGCACTGTTATCTGCTGCTGAATTTCAGCATTGTCAAATGATTTCTCTGTTGGGGAAGCCTGCAGCAGTACTTCCTGAATCACCGGCTCATTTTCTATGGATCAAAGTTCAAAGTTCAGTTAAATTTAAATGTAATCTTGAGGCAAGCACGCAGTTTTTTCTGAAGGTCATTAATGAATTAACATGTGTTAAATTTGTGTAGGGGGTAAAGAATATTCATACACCGATGTGTGTAAGCACTGCATACTCAGTCCTTTCCCGAGTTGTGTGAAAAAATCACAGGCATATTACTTGAATGGGATTCAAACCCACGACCCAGGCAATTCTAGAGCAGTGTCATACCAACTAGTCTTTAATTAATATTACAAAATAATGGTACATGTTTTACTCTGAGGTTACTCTGCTGTTACCTAGTAACTAAGCATTTAAAAAAACTCAACCTTTCATCTCAACTCAATCTAGTTCTCAAGAACACTTCCAAATACATCAATATTGTCTAACCTTTGGCATCTTCATTCCAGATCCATCCAACTTCTTCCTTGGATGCAGCCCTACTCCGCTGAGTCTTCTTCTTATTGAGCTTTCCTTCTAACTGCAGACATTCCAGATACTTCTTCTTGTACTCCTCAGCTCCCATCTGTAGACGTTGTCTCATATCATTAATGTCTCGAGTCAAGTCATTCTTCTCCTGGGCAAAGATGGCTTCACTGGTGCTCTAAAAAGAAAAACAAAATATTCATGCAATTTCCATCTTGAATCAAAAAAGTGTTACAGCCAATGAAGCGCAATCTGAATCTCTGCTGAGGGTGATTTGAAACCACTTATAAAGCCTAGTTTATACTTCAAGCGAATGCAAATGTGATACAAACTTTGACGTCACAAATTTACACTGAAAAATTCGCAACAGTTGAACTGTGTTTGAATCCTGCAAAACATTCACTGCCAAAACAGCCATGTGACGTCAAAATTCACTTTGCATTTGCAGAAAGTATGAACCAGGCTTTAGGGTTTGAGGTTGCCAGATTGTTAAAAAGGTTTCTGCTGCTAACAGCTATAGCTGCTAGCGAATAGATTGATTCGGACACATTCTCAGTTTTCAATTCTTGTATTCCTTCGAAACTGAACAAACAATGATTAAAGGTCAAAGGTTGAAGAGTACCAGTTTCTTTTGTAGTTCAGTTCGTTTCTTAGTCTCCTCCTCAAGCTTAGACTGCGTTCGTTTAAGTTTCTCCTTGAGCTCTTTCATGACAACCTGGGAGGCCTCCATAGGACCCTTATTGGATCTCAGAGCCTGTTCCTTCTCCTGATAAAGCAAAACATTACCACAGAATTGTGAATATTGATAAGAAACCGAGTTTTAAAAATAAAATAAAAAAATATATATATATTCATATCAAAAAAGGACTTGTGAAATATAGATAGTTTAATGTTTTCCAAGTGATTTGTATATTTAATGTCTATTTGTCTGAAACAAACTATTTCAGGATACAGGTTTCAATGGATTCATAGATACCGGATGTAATAACTGTACCAAGAAGGAAAGGGAAGGGATTATACTGTCTTGCAGACACACCCAAGTACCCCATTCTGAGGAATCATAGGCAACTCATAATTCATGTTCAAATGTCAAAGCATTCAAATCTGACGAGTAGGCTCTAATAATTGTAGCAAAAACTTTGAGAAAGCTTAGCTCAAATGTCGTCTGTCGTCTGCTGTGCATACCCTCTATGTCAGCTTTGGACATTACAACATGAATCTGCCTGTATGGCAACACTGTCCCGATCAACCAACGGGATGGCTGAAGTTTGTAATACAGCTGGAACAGCTATGAACACATACAACAAAGAAAATACCTATCGATACATACACACACCATTCTCTGGTTTCTATTTCAATGATATAAACACATAACATACCTCAGCCAGTAGTTTGATGCTACCCTTGAGTGTTCCAACCTGCTCTAATATCATCACCTCTCTCTCTCTAGCCTGGTGAGATTGAAGATGGAACTGACTCCTCAACTGCTTCTCATGATCCTTAAACTCCTTCTCCTTACGTCTCATTAGACCCTTCAGGGCATCCTTCTCTGTCTCTGCTCGCTGTGAGCAAACAAAGAAGAAAGAAAACAATCTAAAGTTTGTTTGCTAGACAAGACAGAGCTTCTAAAGCATAAAGAGGGCAAACAAATCTCTCTTGGAAGTTGTAATGGATCTTATCACATTGGGTTGTGAAACAACTTGTAAATTTCAAAATAAGGATATTTAGTCTTGGACTATGACATGATTTCCATGTTGACGAAGAAGTGGTTTTAAAAAGAACCCAAACTTTTCATTCCAATTAATTGTTGTCAGAAGTGTAACAAGCACAATAGCTACAATTGTTAATATATTCATTTTTATTAAGAAGGGGGGGGGGGCATGTGTTGACAGGTTTACTCCATGCACATTTTGTGCAAAATTCCTTCAACTGAAAACACAAAACTTAACAACATCTTTGATGTGATTTCCCCATTCAAAGGGAGTGCCCAACAAAGGTTAATAGCCAGTAATACCTGCAGATCATTAGAGAGTTTGTGATGGACAGCTTTCATGGTGTCTACCTCCGTACACAGCAGGCGTCTACTAGCTTCACATGCAGCATATTGATCGTCTCTGTTTCGCAACTTCTCCCCAATGCTGTGCATGTGATCCTAGGTAGGTGGCAAATAATAATAACAACAATAATTACAACATTTTTAGAGCGCTAAATACGTAAGTTTCTAAGCGCTATGAATAAAAGCATCCATACCAGTGTCGAATACCATTTATAATTTTTAAGCTTGAGTTAAAACTTCAAACTCTCTAAACATGTAGACCATTACAGTGCCGAACATCATGAAATGGGAATGCACAACCATGAAGCTCAGTCTGGCGATTCTAGTCTAACAAAAGTAGTAAGTAATACAGGCAGTTGAACTCAATGGCAGTATGTCAAATACAATGATCAGGAAATCAAAAGATGTTTTAGAGTGCACCTACATTGCAGTACATAGTTCACCTACATAGGGGTACAGAGGACATCTACATATGGGTACAGAGGTCACCTAAATAGGGGTACACAGGACACTTACATATGGGTACAGAATAGGGTACAGAGTTCACCTACATAGGGGTACACAGGACACCTACATATGGGTACAGAGGTCACCTAAATAGGGGTACACAGGACACTTACATATGGGTACAGAATAGGGTACAGAATAGGGTACAGAGTTCACCTACATAGGGGTACACAGGACACCTACATATGGGTACAGAGGTCACCTAAATAGGGGTACACAGGACACTTACATATGGGTACAGAATAGGGTACAGAGTGCACTTACATAGGGGTACAAAGGACACCTACATATGGGTACAGAGGTCACCTAAATAGGGGTACAGAGGTCACCTAAATAGGGGTACACAGGACACTTACATATGGGTACAGAATAGGGTACAGAATAGGGTACAGAGTTCACCTACATAGGGGTACAGAGGACACCTACATATGGGTACAGAGGTCACCTAAATAGGGGTACACAGGACACTTACATATGGGTACAGAATAGGGTACAGAGTGCACTTACATAGGGGTACAGAGTAGGGTACAGAAAGCACCCACATAGGGGTACACCTACATTGCAGTACAGAGGTGGACCTCAACAATTTAACACATGGTAGAGAGGAACTATTATGCTTACCTTATCTGCCGTAGCAACCAGTAGCAGCTGTTCTACCTTTTTTTTTTCATTCCTAATCTGTGCTTCTTGTTCCTTGACATCTAGTGTGACCTGGCTGGTTTGTGACAGCTGGTGTAGCAGGCTAGAGACCTCATTACGCAATTCCTTATTGGAATTCTCAGAGGAGGCAAACTGGCTCTGAATTGAGTGAGAGAAAGGATGCATTTGTAGTGTGGTAAAGCTGAGTTACGCTTAAGGATTGCCAATTGAGTGTTTTTTTTTTTCACATTCATTTTCTTATTCGTGAAATTGAACAAGGTCAAGTTTTACTGGTTAAATTGTAAGGGCAAGAACCCGGTATGCATTTGCGTATTGCATATTCTGAATATCAATGTGTTTGTGTACGCTACTCATAAACACCAACATTATATGTGTATGATGGAAAATCACTAAAAGAAAACATAATCAAAGTTTAATTGAAGATTGTCAAGAGCTAAGGATAATTTAAGTTTGCTGTAAGATAGATAATCCAGTTTGATGGAAAATTATCTAAGATCAAGTTGTCTCACCTTGAACTCATCCCTTTCATGTAGGACCTGACTGAGATCTTTAACAAGCTGGTCCTTCTGTTGTGACACCTTGGCTGTCTGATTCTGAGCTTCTTGAAGCTTTATCTTGGTAACCTCCAAGGCCTTCTCACAGCGTGTCTTGTCCTGCTCAAGACTGCTCAGGGCGTTTAGAACCTCTTCTATGCGACCTTCAAGAGTTGTCTTCTCACGAAGAAGAATCTGATGCTGCTCTTTCAGCTCCTAAACAAAAAAATCCAAGTTTTATACAAACCCTTCTAGTTATGTCAGGGGATTACTTATCACACAAAAACTAGGCCTATTTTTAGGGAGATAGAAAATAAACTTTCCATGTGTGGGGGCCGCTTTTAGGTTAATCACCTGGCAGGTTCATTTAGGCACATGGTTCATTTATGAATGGTTGACCAACCGTTAAATGGATGCGAAAAGTTTGAAAGTAGAAGCCTTCAACGTAGCTCAAGTCTGTCATAAAAAAAAAAAAAAGGAAATGGCTAAGCAAAGAAAACTTTCTTCATTCACCTAAAAGCGCTTATCACTTTTCTGTGGCACAGGAAATCCCGTTTTGGGATTTGACATTTTGTCATTGTATAGTTTCAGGTGGCAGGGAGGTTGAAACTTACTTGGTTTTCCTTGCTGGCTTTCTGGTCACTCTGCCGGCTCTCTTTAAGGAGTTGCTCCAAATTCACGATCTTACTCTCAAGACCCTGACGGTGAGATTGTAACTCAGACTGAGTCTCAAGAAGCTCATCCTTCTCCTATTAAGTATTGAGTAATGAGTAAAGAATGGTAAGGTTGACAGTATACAGCTAAATGCATCACCTGATTTGTTCGCTGATTATAAAATAAATATGAATGAATACTTATAAGCTATTTGCCAGTAGACTAGAAGTTATAAAATGTGAATTTGACAAATGAGCTATATTAAGACCCTACAATATGACACCTTACTAGAAGACATACAAACAGTTTACATGTTACAAGAATTTTGCATGCTGTGCCTGGCATACATGTATGCATACAAATGTATTGTGTTTTTCAGTTTTGAAGTGACAGTTTTGAAGTGACATCGTCTGTCAAAATTAGTTCAAAGAACATTCTTAATCTTTCAGTCATGGCCGAGCAATCTATTACACTAAACTCAAGTTCTGTTGTTCGGAGAGGATGTAAAACCAAAGGTCTTAAATGTATTAAGATAGGCGTAGGTTGCGCACATAAAATAACTTGAGCCACTATGATAGAAGTGCAGGGTTTTACTCCAGTGTTTGTGGTTCATTACAAACAGCCTTGTCTACAGGTTTCCTTAGGCTTCTGAGTTACATTGAATAGTGTGATGTTTGAGGCATCAATGGTTCTATTACCAAAGGTAAAGAATTGCTGAACTGACTAACCTTTATAATCTTCTTGAGCTGCTCCTCATAAGCAGAGCTCTTAGACTGTATCATTAAGAGACCCATGGATGCATCTTCAACCTCCACAAAGTCTTCAGAGGATCGGTCTAGAAACTGGAATGGTGTGCTTGCTCCTCGCATCTTACCAGCGGAGTCAATGAAGCAGAATTGGTAAAACTCACCGTCCTCTTCTTTGGGTAGGTAGTATGCTGCACGGGACCATCAATTATCAATCAGTCAATATGCATTTTTTATTATTATTATTATTATTATTATTATTAAAAACATTTATATAGCGCATTTCCAAAATTGACCACTGCGCTTTACAATAAAAATTGAAATTAAATACAATAGAAAGCAAAAAAGCAAAAAACAGAAAGCTAAAACAGAAAAAGACTTGTCACCGAAAGATCTCATTAGATCTTATTAGTTTCCTGTTTTTAATGACAACACTGTGTTTTCTTCTTCTTCAATTAATATTGAATTGTTCCTCATCAAGCTACAAATGAAGAGTTAAGTGGGCAAGGGTCACAACGGAGTTGAAACACTGGGAATAAATCAAGTCTACTCACAACTAAACCTGACTGTCTGGTCATACTCTCTCCCTTCTACCCAGTCAGTGGGGTAAGGTGCCCAGTCAAACGCCTTGTACTGGCGAGTGGAGCTCCATCCTACCTTGAAGATACCCACCCAGTCTCTGGTTGCTGGCTGAATGGCTGGAGTCAAAGTGTAGGTACATTCAATGTGTGAACCTTGAAAGACAAAGAGCAAATTCGTTAATAAAAACAATAGATGGGTGTCACTATGGTTAAATCCATCGGGTTGTGATCAGACAGATAAAAGACAAATTCTGAAAACAAAGTAGCAGTATTCTCTTTGTCTACCAGGGCTTACTTTTAAATTATTTGCCAGAGCATTTTAATCTTGCTAAGATTAGTTGTTGTCTCTACTGTTTAGTCGTGTTTTCATTTGACAATCATAATTCTTCAAAACAAGTATTTTTAATCATGTTGTGAAAATGTTGAAGTTTGACACTCATTCTAAGATGCCAAACTAAAGAATACGTTCCAAGAACAGTTTGCATGAATGGAAGTTAAAAACTGGCGAACCTGGAGTATATCTCTCCTGTACGTTATGAAAGACCACCTGGGCATAGCCTGAAGTGGACATCGCTGAATCTTCTAAGGTACAGTCTAGGTGAGTGGTAGGACTTTCATCCCCCTTCCTCCCCACAGCTGACTCAGCCATTATGTTGGGATAAAATTTACTCTCCTAAAACAAAACAAAAAACAAGAAAATGTGCTTGAATTAAGCAACATTTGTTTTAGTACTCAATTCTTAACTCCACATTGTCAGCTATAATCACAAAATAATGCTATAGAGTGGAATACCAACAAACATTACACCATGCACATTGCAGAAGCCTGGGCCAATGTTTTCCGCCTTCCTGTGATGCAGTTATTCCAAGCTTTTTCTTCTTCTTTTCATCATTTTTAATATATGGAAAGTGCACGTTAAACGTAACATTATTCAAAGAATACCAGCATGTAACTTTTCCCACAATTTAAAAAACAATCTTGCTCTTCAGAGTGTGAGACAAAGTTGACAATCACAAACCAAGAAATGCCTGGCTATGTTATGGTAGTCATAATTTTTAAGATGGAGAAAGGAACAACAATTCTCATTAAGTCAAATCAGAAAAAATCATTACTAATGAAACTGAAAGCAAACACAATAATAATAATTTCAAAAAATTCTTCCTGATAAGTTACTCACCAATGGATATTTCAGAAATAATTTGATCCGCTACAAAATAAGTCAAGTCATTAGACCTTATGCATTGATGTCATCCAGCGGCCATCTTAGTGGAAAAAACAGTGACGAAACAAACGAAACGCACAGATTTGTACGCGCGGCGCACAGGATTGGCCAATGAACAACCTCCTTTTGACCTCTAGGTGAGGGCGCCCTACTGAAATGACGTCATGTGCATAAGGTCTATTCTAGAAAAAAAAGTTGTCTGGATCTGTTGACTTAACCAATTTTGATTTGTTCTAGGCCTATAAAGAGAAGTTACCAACCGATGTTTTTTTAAACAACTTGATCGGCTTCAATTCAAAAGATTTCCAGTTAAATTTTCCAGTAACAATTTTCGTTTAAGGCAAGTCACACACTCAGGTAGTGTAGGCCTTTGGGATGGTTCTCTTGGTAGGTTCAAATCTAAAACTAATGTTGTGCAACAAATCCTTGCCTTATGTTAAACATGTTCAGGTTGAATCAATAGTTTCAGATGAATCATCTGTCACTTCACATGCCAATTTTTGTCCAATTCCTAGTTTCCTTACAATTAATCCTGATACATCACCATGTCTCTGACCTTTTGAACTTAGAATAAACAAGAGTTGGGAAATTCAAAAGGATGCGCACAACTTGACAACTTCTACAGTCAGGGTCAGAGGCAGGGAATCTTTACTATTCCTTTTGAAGTGAGATCGAATTGTGTCATCGCACCGAGTGATTATGATCGAGGAACTTAACTGCTTTGTTTGGCCATTTGGCCATTTGGCCATTTTTTTTTAGGTAGTCAGTCAGTGCCACTGCACTGACGTCCTGGGTATAAAGGTTCTTTACAATGCGAACACAAATTTGACTACAATTTTCATTATTTTTTTCCTGATTTGAGAAGTTGAAATTTCGTTCATATAATCTTAGTGTCCCTTAGTATATTTTCAAATAGTTCACACCTAACAATTATATCCGTGGAAGAAATTATTGCCGAAAATAAGCCGAAGTTCTGTACTGGCAATGTGATCATCATGTCCCAATTGATAGTGTGAGCTTAAGTGCGCATGTGGCTTTGAGTATAGTGCCGTAGTTGGCAATACGTCAGGTGCAATCATTGAATATGATCCTTTTTAAATTTGCGCAAGCCAGTCGTGCGTTCAAAAAAAGCAAGAGGAAAATGATGTTTGCGCCTTAACAAAATTGCAGCTTGCGCAAAGAAAAAAAAGACTGTCACATCTCCAGCCGCCACGAGAGGGCGGTAGTGATCAATGCAAGAAAGTGTTTACAAGCAAGTCCGTTCTTGACGTGCATGTGTGAAACGTCAATTTAAATTTTCTTTTCTCAAAATATTAACACCAAAGAAGAAAATTCAAAAATTTTAAACAATGCGCGATTGGATTTCCGACTACGTACAAGGAAAATGTGAGTAAAAGTTCAGCTTTCTGAGTTAGGTAAAAACTATTTTTAAAATATTTTTGAATTTTTTCACAATGGTACGGAACCTTTTACAGACCTTTCTTATGTTGATAAACAAATCGCCTTGGTTGGCATGGCCGGCCGAATGTTAGTGAAACAATAAATCGTAAAAACAAATGTTTTATGAAAATTCAACATTTTCTGCACACTTTCAATTAGGTAAAATACCTATAATAATTTGTTGTTTTGTTTTAAACAAAATCAACAAATTTGGTAACATTATTACCAAAAGTAGCGATCTTTTTTGATTTGCACCTGGGTTGGCAAAAACTTGGGCTGTGACATTGCAAAAGAAAGGTCTATAATTATACCCTGGACTCCGTCGCGTTGCCTGCAACGGAGAAGTCCAACCTGGGCTAGCTACGCTAGCGGGCTAGTACTACTACTAGTCTAGCCCTGGTAGGATGTCAGTCAGTGCCACTGCACTGACGTCCTGGGTATAAAGGTTCTTTACAATGTGAACACAAATTTGACTATAATTTTCTTTATTTTTTACTTGATTTGAGAAGCTGAAATTCCGTTCATATATTCATAGTGTCCCTCACTATATTCTAAACGAGTTCACAGCTAACAAATATATCCATGGAAGAAATTATTTCCCAAAATATGTCGAAGTTCTGCACTGGCGGTGTGATCATCGTGTACTAATTGATAGTGTGAGCCCAAGTGCGCATGGCTATGAGTACAGTGCATTATTTTGCCGCTATTTGCCGTCAACTGGGTAGGTGCCGTTAACTCGACTTCAACTCCTCCAAGATACATTTTAAAATCCAGGAGGCATAAAACTGTAAAATAATCCAGCTCAAATAGAATTTGTATAAATTTCAGGTAAGCTTGGGCGGTTCCTTCGGTTACCCGGTTCTACCCGGTTCCAAATTGAAAACCGGACCGGCGGTTCCACTCTTCTGTGGAACCGGGTACCCGCTTTTGTCGGTTCCGATTTCAAAAGACCGAGTCCCAATTATAAAAGACTCTGTGGAGCCGATCCTGGGACGAACCGGCTCCAGAAATTGAGGCTTGATGTTGAAAACGGTGACCGCAGATACACTGTGCAAAGGCTTCAAGCCGACATGAGCATCAACTATCACATGTGGCTGCATTATTATACAACACACAGTGCACAGATGATGCATAGGCATATGCTGAGATATACAGAGTCCAAAGTCCAACCAGACAGCACGTTGTGATTGGCTGCCGATATATCCATATTCATAAAAGCTTGTCCCATGTACAGGCATGTACACTTCTATGTACAGAGACGGCAAACTGCATGCACTACGGACGTACTGCACTACGGACGTACTGCACTACGGACGTACTGCATTATGGACGTACTGCTGCCGGCCAAATCAAAGACTTGTATAAATGCATGGAGAATAGGTGCTCGGTGGCACGATGTCTGATTGACTTGGTGGGTATTCTGGTATTAATTTTTTCGTTAAAAATAGATCGGCTCCAATTGTGTGTATGTGTGTGTGAGCTCCGGACCGATGTCTGATTAACTTGGTTATTTTCAGTTAAAATAGATCGGCTCAACGGTGTGTGTGTGAGCTCGGGACGGGCGGCTTATGTTTTATATTGAATTGGAACCAGGTATGTCTCAGAACCGAGCTTATTTTTGGAACCGGAACCGAGCCCCAAGTTTCTGGAACCGCCCAAGCTTAATTTCAGGTTGAATTACCTACGGTTACAAAAATCAATTTTTTTTCTTGTGAAGAATTTTTTTTTTTTCTAAAGCAGCAAAGCCGTCTGCCGCCATCTTGCTTTTTCACAGTGCTTCTTGTACATGCGCTTTCCTGCGTGCGTATACTTTTTTTCTTGGGACGGTTAGCATGCGCTAATTTATGGTAAAAGTGGCCTCATTTGTCCTAGGAAAAAAATACACTTCCAGCACATGGAGTCTTGGCACAAGACATCAATGCTCAATATCGCATAGTTCTGCGCTTTGTGTAAATTGCTCGCTGACTAAGTATTATCCATCTGCTTAGTGTTTGGTTGGCGCAAGTTGACGGCGATTTGGCTGCAAATAGCAGGCCGCCAGTGATCAGTGCAAGAAAGTGTTTACATGGAAGTTTCTTTTCACAAAATATTAACACCAAAGCAACGGAGAAAATTCAACAATTTTAAATAATGCGAGCTTGGAGTTCCACTACAAGGAACATGTGAGTAACAGTTCAGACTCCCAAGTTAGGTAGAAATATTTTTAACAGATTTTTGAATTTTTTTCGCAATGGTATGGGACCGTTATTATACCCTGGACTCCGTCGCGTTGCCTGCAACGGAGGAGTCCAACCTGGGCTACTACTACTCTAGTTGCGATAACGTAACCCTCCTGCCGATGGCGTAGCCGGAGGGTTACGAAGCACACGCAATGTGAGCAGGGCGAAATGGTTAAAAACGTACAATTTCGACAGCTAGTCAGCAGATTTGCTCCATTTTTACCACTTTTGAAAATCATGACACAAATTCTAGAAACACGAACTTGATCCTCAATGTCTAATGAATCCTACAATATCACTCAAAACACCATTGAGGAAATAATTTGAAGAAAAGGCACAAAAACTTACCAGATTCCCGAGCGAAAGACCCAGGTTGAAAATTCGAACCTGAGGGGGGCGGAGCTTCGGCTGTTTGTGCACGTCACGAACTCAGCGCTGCGTGTGGTGCAATCTGTATCCCTGCAACTGTGCAGCCGTAGTCTTGTACACGCGCTGAGATGCGGAAATCAGAAAAACAGAGCGCCCGCTAACGTTCGATTATAACAAGCGTGTACAGTTTTTGCCGTGCATAGATCGGAACGTTGGTTGTGTGTGACGGCGCAACATCAATGGTCTTGGATCAAGACTACGGCTACACAGTTACAAGGATACACAATGCACCACACGCAGCGCTGAGTCGTTGACCCCAGTGATGTGCACACACACGGCCGAAGCTCCGCACATTGCGTGTGCTTCGTAACCCTCCGGCTACGCCGTCGGCAGGAGGGTTCAGTATCGCAACTACTACTACTCTAGCACTGTCAACAGTAGTTGCGATAACGTAACCCTCCTGCCAACGGTGGAGCCGGAGGGTTACTAGTCATTCTCAATCGATGCAGGGCGAAATGGTCAAACACGTACAATTTCGACAGCTAGTCAACAGATTTGCTCAATTTTTACCCCTTTCAAAAATCATGACACAAATTCTATGAACACCACCTTAATCCTCAATATCTAATGAATAACATTCAAAACACCATTGAGAAAGTATTTTGAAAAAAAAGTACACAAACTTACCAGATCCCCGAGCGAAACAGTCACAAATTTCCCAGGTTCTATTTTGAACCTGTCGTTTCGCCATTTTGTGACTTCCCGATGTTCATTGCTGTTGGACTAAACCATTCTGTAAAAGGGGTGTTATAAGGCAGCGCGGCAGTGTGTGTGCACTGTCCGTTTGCTATGCCCACTGTACACTCACCAGCGACAGCTTCAAAAGTAGAACCTGGGAAATTTGTGACTGTTTCGCTCCCGGGATCTGGTAAGTTTTTGTCCTTTTTTTCAAAATATTTTCTCAATTGTGTTTTGGAATGTTATTCATTAGACAGGATTAAGTTCGTGTTCATAGAATTTGTGTCATGATTTTTGAAAGTGGTAAAAAATGAGCAAATCTGTTGACTAAAATATTTCGCCCTGCATCGAATGAGAATGACTCCTAACCCTCCGTCTACAGGAGGGTTACGTTATCGCAACTATGTCAACAGTCAGTATTCATTTGTCAAGTTCGAGCATCTGAATTTCATTGAGTAAATTAGACGGACCAGTACCGGCAGATGGTTTGCTGACTGATTGAATCGGTGATCCCCGAGTGCTAAATCGTCATAACTCAAACTGATTTGCCTTGTGATGGTTGGGACGATCGTACGTGACTGACTGCGACTACGACTACGAGTCATCCAATCTCGAGAATTACACTTCTTTTAATAAAATAACTCAACTTAAAATCTGATCAAGGCTATAAACTATACTTACTATATTAATTTCTCAACTTTTGCAGGTGAAGTATTGTTAATGAGACAAAGGATTGACATTGTTTAGACTACTTGCGTCAGGTTCCGAATTCCATGAAAGACCCTTCCTCACACTAAAATAGGTATGACGACAATAAACCTCGTTCAGTCCGTGTGTATTCTAAGATTAAGTTCTAAAAAAAATATTAAATAATAATACATTGAAATCAAGTATAATAACATTAAGAGAAATTTATGTGTTTTATTAATTTGTAAACATATAATTAAAGATTGATATGATATTTTCTTAATAAAAGTAAATTTAAAAATATTACAAAACACAACATTCATCTCAAAACTCGAATTATTGAATTGAGGGCGCTATTTATCCAGCCCAAAATGTGGCAACTCTTACTCATTACTGTCTGTGTGTGCGGCCTTTCACGATTTCTGGCTCAGCCTGGTCCTGGAATAAATGGATGTGGTAAGTTTGTTTCTACTAAGCGTGAATAAACAAGTTTGCGGACTTACCTGGTGTCTTTGACCATATTTTTTCAACATAATATGAGTGACCTGGGGGCGCTCCGATTTGTGGTAGTGTGACTGTGAGTGTCGTCATACAACATAGTCGTCATGCATAATAAGGTTTATCGCGAACAGCAAAATATCAAGAGAGAGGGATAACTTGCCACCACTTTTTCACTCATTTTTACAAAAAGGGATATATCAATCAGGTAAATTAGATACTATATTATTTTATTTCGAATGAAAAAGTGGTGGCGCCATACGGAAACTTTTCCAGAGAGGACGCTGTTGAACCCACACAAAGGTTAAAGGCGTTGCGTGCGTGAGTCGTAGAAACTGCTGCATAGAAACCGCCTCATATTCCTTCCCTCATCAAAGCATTGTGCATGTTGTGTGGTGCGGTCGCACTAAAAAATACCGACAACTCACGACCCCTCGCTCATGACAACTTACTACAACAAATTTTAAATGCACATTAAAAGAACATTCATTAATACCTCAGACAGTTTCGCTATTCCTATTGATTGGTGAAGAGCGCGGCGCGTCACGTGGGTGTGGATAAACCTTTGTTTAGACCAGTAAAAAGTGTTAAAAACATGGGCGTGACACGCGAGCTTGCACCTGTGCTTATATTTTAAGACAGTTTCTTCATTCCTATTGGTCGAGAGCAACGGCCGGGACAGTTGTGCTACATCACGCGATACGCGCGACGTGCACAGTATTCCCTTAAATAGTGCGACCCGTGTGGTGTACTGTGTGACGTGTCACTGTCACCCAGGCCCTGTCACAGTGTATGTGTTCCATCCCAACTTTAACACTCAAGTTGAGGTGGAACATAATGTTTGGTGATGATGAGAACGGAAAAAAATAATCTACCTCCATAATCGGTGACCGTGATGACGGTGAACTGGCCCACACGCTGTGGCCGTGGTGGAAGTGACTGTTTGACAAGTTGTTTTGCTTGGGTTGGGGTCTTGTGTTGTTGGTTGAGTGAGCGGTGCACCTGGTCATGCTGGTCGGGCCCTCAAAAATATACTCTCAAAATTTACCACAGCAAATAGCACAGGGCCCACTTGTCAGCTTGTGCGGCTTAATTAAGGGCTCAGCTCAGTCAGAATCCTAGACCTATGCCATTCATGTCTATTTCGTGCACAATGCTGTATGCTTATGATAACGTTTTCATAACTGTAATTACATGTACTTGTTCTTTCTTTCAAAGGTGATGGTATTTGAGGTTCAGCCCGAGTGAACAAGAGTTAATCCACACTTCACATCACTTACTATTCTAAGCTATGTTGTATAAAACTTGTTTTGGCAACAAACAGACTGTGAAATAGGACTTCAAAAGTATGCCCCAAAAAGTAGTTGCTGATAGCGGAAATTCATTAAGGGTGAAAGTCGATGAACAGGACTTGAAGACACGTGTGAAACGACGCAAATACAAAGAGTCTGAGCAAAAAGACACCGAGCAACAAATTGAATTTATCTGCAAGATCTGCGACAAGGTCTTCAAGCGTAAGGATCGACTGTTTGTTCATGAACGACTCCACTCTGGTGACCAACCTTATATTTGCAAACAGTGTGGCAAAGGTTTCCGTAGTCAAGATAGTGTCAGGTGCCATCTAGCAGTGCATTCTGATGAGAAAGCATTCAGTTGTGACAAGTGCATCAAAACTTTCAAAACCTCACACCAGATGAGAAAGCATCAACGCCTATCCAAAATCGCCATGTCAAAGAACGAGCCAAATGATCATAAACCTGTGAAATGCAAGCTCTGCACCTTCCAGATAACGTCCAAGCTAGAGCGGAAGAAGCACATGCGCTTCCACAAGAAGAAGAGCAACCCTTATTTGTGTAGTAAATGTAAGAAATGCTTCAACAGTTTGAAGCTGCTTGGCGACCATTACAAGGCATCTTGTAAAGGAACCAAGAAAAAAGTCATCAAGAAGAGGGAGGTAAAAAACAAGAAGCTTCAGAATCCAGAGGGTCCTTTAGCACCGTTTGCTTGTCATAGGTGCAGCAAAAGGTTCAAAACAATCTCAAATCTAGGTTTGCACTTCATTAGCCACTCAGAGTCTGACCACTTCAATTGCTCTTCATGTAAAGCTGACTTTCAGTCTGTTATAGAATACCAAGAACATCAGTGTATTCAGCAACAGTCCGTACGCATTAAACCAAAGCTTGTTGTGAAATTTCAAACCTGTGTCCTCGATCCAGGATTGGCTGATGGTGATGAGGAGCAAGAGAGTAGAGAAGAAGTTGCTAGAGAGACAGAAGCTTCCATCGAACATTTAACTGGATTCATTCAGGGAGGAGAAACTACTACTGAACAAGTTGCAGATAATGTGCAAAATGTCTCCCAAGCACAGAGTGGTGAAATGCAAATGGCAGGGCAGTAAAATATGGAGGGAGCTATAAATGCACTTTAAGTTTACGTTATGAATTGACATGGACATTGAATGCTGAACTTAATGCAAATTTTTTCTTTTGTGGTTAATTAGTGCAGAATGTAACTAAGAATAATTGCTACACAAATTCCTGGGTGATCCCAGTATTTGCTAGTCATGGATCATTCCTCGCATTGATCAATTAGTCTTGTGATTCACAAAGTTCAAGACCTGAACATTAGTGTACTGTACTACATGTACATATTGGAAGTATTAGAGTAGACCCAGACATAACTTACCCAGACACGTACATATTATGCAACTCCTGGCAAGATAATACAAAAACACTAGACATATTATGACAGACTTCTCCTTTTTATTGTTAAAGGAACACGTTGCCTTGGATCGGACGAGTTGGTCTTTGAAAAGCATTTGTAACTGTTTTTTTTATAAAATGCATATATGGGTAGAAAGATGTTGTAAAAGTAGAATACATGTTAAATGATCCACACAAACATGCCTCGAAATTGCACGGTTTTCCTTTTACCTCGTCGACTAACACGGTCGGCCATTTATGAGAGTCAAATTTTTGACTCCCATAAATGGCCGACCGTGTTAGTTCGCGCAGTAAAAGGAAAACCACGCAATTTCGAGGCAAACTTGTGTGGATAATTGTATTCTACTTTTAAAACATCTTTCCAACCATATGCATTTTATAAAAAACGGTTACAAACGCTTAGCTATAGACCAACTCGTCCGATCCAAGGCAACGTGTTCTTTTAATCAATAATGGTAATTTAAATAATTTGAAAGGTCATGAGTTGTGACACAATTTACCACATAGTAACCTGGTTACTGGGAAAACGTTTCGGTTAAAGGAAGGGTTTAACTTGAGTGGAGAGTACTCATTGCAGTTAAGAGTGAACCCAAAACCTTATTTTGCTGCACTGTTGTACATGTAGTAGAGTGTGCCTTAATTTCCCATACATTTGCATTGTTTTATTTGTGATGTTAACTGGACAATTCATAGGCTGGTAGTAATAAGGAACATGAAGGATGACAATGGTATCAGTAAAGGGTTGTGTGAAAAAACAATGAGGGGTCATTTTTACATTGAACATCCTGATAAACAAAATAAATCTTACTCTCTTTCACACAAGAGAACTGTCATTGCAAACTTCTGGGAACATTTTGTTGACCTTTTCAGACTTCTCTCTGGAAGCATGGGAAGTAGACTTTTCCCGGGGGAAACAGCGGAACAGCTACCTCTGCTTGAGAGTCGAGATAATACTAGGGTTAGCATACTGAGTTTTCATTCTTCAGGAACAAGAATGCATTAAGTGTGCAACGAGGAGGAGGTGATGGGTTAAGATTTTCTTGGGTTTTCTTTTGGGGGAATTTGACCCTACATTAGTACTACATCAAGAGAAAGTTTCCATAAATCTATGAACTGTGCATACAAATGTAGACATGTGTCCAGCTGGGGTCATTAGTACTACATCAAGAGAAAGTTTCCATAAATCTATGAACTGTGCCTACAAATGTAGACATGTGTCCAGCTGGGGTCATGGGGAAAAAACTAGGTAATTAAGATGTTTTCAGCAAAGTAAACAATCAAGAGAAAGTTTCCATAAATCTATGAACTGTGCCTACAAATGTAGACATGTGTCCAGCTGGGGTCATTAGTACTACATCAAGAGAAAGTTTCCATAAATCTATGAACTGTGCCTACAAATGTAGACATGTGTCCAGCTGGAGTCATGGGGAAAAACTAGGTAATTAAGATGTTTTCAGCAAAGTAAACAACCTAAAATCAAATATTTGTCGCTAGGAGGGCAAGGGGTTTAGGTCCCCCCCCCCCTTCGGCCTTTTCCCCCACCTCTTCTGGATACATCAACTGCTTTATAATACATAATGTGAAACTTTTGTTAGCTTTATGAGAATTATATGCTTTTCAGTTTTGCCTACTGTAGGTATCATTTTACGTTTATTTCTATACACATTTTTACACATAATATATCTTAAAAATTGTCTCAAAATTGTTTATAAAGTTTTTCCCTTTAATTTTGCTAAGACATGTGTTTGTGAATATCTCTTTTAGATTTGTTGTGTAATGTTTTCTTTTAGTTGTTGCCTACTGGATTGCTAATTGACTGTTTGGAAATTTTCAAAAGTTCATCAATAAACAGCTACTTGTTTAAAACACTGAAACCACAAAGTTTCCTTTGGATGGACCACATAGAGTGTGTTGGTTAAATGGTTAAAGCCATTGGACACTTTCGGTAAACAGTATTGTCCAAAGGCCCACACTTCGTGTATCACAACTTATATATAAAATAACGAACCTGTGAAAATTTAGGCTCAATCGGTCATCAAAGTCGGGAGAAAATTACGGGAAAACCCTCCCTTGTTTCCGCACGTTTGGCCGTGTCATGATGTGTGTTTAAAACAATTCCGTAATTCTCGATATCAAGAATTGATAACTGATAATGTTTTCTCAAAAAGTAAAGCATTTCATGGAATAATATTTCAAGAGAAGTCTTTCACAAATACCAACTGTAAACCCTGTAATTAATTTGTAAATCTGAGATTTCTGTTCCGAAAGTGTACAATGGCTTTAAAGGGACTGGAGACCTTTTGTCAAAGACCAGTCTTCTTACTTGGTGTATCTCAACATACATGTACATGTATGCATATAACAAAAACTGTGAACATTTGAACTCAACTGTTCGACAAAGTTGCGAGAGAATGATGGAAGAAAAACCAGTGCCTTTAAATATTTATAAAGCATGTTCATGTTTAAACATAGTAGTTCCCAGGGGTTTGACCAATTCAATCTCTGGATTGTACTAATTTTGTATTATGATTATTAAGAGTTGCAATGGAATTTGGATCAGAATTATACAAAATGCATTGAATAGTGTGTTGTTTATTTTTAAATACACATTCAGTGCCACCACCAATATAAGGATGAATAGTAAATGAGAAGAAAGATTAGCAATGTAGGAGGAAATAAAGGGAAAACACTAATCAGGTAGGGACTGAAAACCTCAATCCACATACAAGGCTCTGGTCTGAGGCGGGATTTGAACCTTGTTCCACTGATGTGCAAGTATTTTAGTGATGACTGCCCTCTGATATTTCAAGTTTTTTTCTCTCGTAGAAACTAGTCAACAAACTGTTGGACCCCAAATGGTTGAAATTGAATTGTTGATCAAGGAAGTTAACTCCCTCCCCATTGTTTTTCAAGTCAGTGCTGTGAAGAAGCATGGAGGTAGATATAATTGTACCTCCATGTGAAGCATCCAGTCTCTCCAATTCCATGGACAATCACAACCATCACGGTCAACAACCCCCCCCCCCCCAAACAAAAAAGTTAAAATAAAAAAAATAAAAATATATATATAAAATTGGTGACCACACCCAAGCAGATCACACCCAGTGACCCTGGCCAATGCTTCGGCTGCTGCTATTGATTGCATGCTCTTTGTGTGTTGGGCGGGGTTCTCCAATTGTTGTTGTTGAAAAATGCATGCACATACTATTATGGGTTTTTGTTTTACGAAGAAGGTAAGTGTGTGGGGTATTCCTTCCTTGTTGACGGTGTGTGTGTGTAAACCATAAGATTATAGCTTATAGCTCTATGGTGTAAACAAACTCTGCAACAAGCATACACCCATCCATGTCAACCCGACCTTCACTGGTACTCGGTCAGCTCAACACATAACGTATCGTCGTGAGGAGTGTGTGATCGGTGAAGGATTTTCCACACCCATACCCAAAATATTACACAGGCGACATTGACTCACCACATGCAACAATTCTAACGTGTTTAGTAGTAGTTTTCCGCTGTGCATTCAAACAACGACCCACCCATTGTACGCATCAACAACGAAATAGTTTATAAGTCCCCGCCGTCTGCCTTCCATATCCATTTTTATAAACGAATAATTGAAATGTCTGTTAGCTATAAAAATAATATTGCGTGGAATTTACAACATCAGTTCATTATGTATGGTGATTGCGTTTGAAAATCTTTAGATGTCTGAAGCCGACAGAAAACCACCTCAGGTAAGACTAAATCTGAGAAAGTAAAATTGTAACTAGCAACATATTTTATTTACCACATTTGATTGTTGTACTTTATGTTGTCAAAGGGTGGTTCATGGATGGAGTCTTTATGTTTTGATCGCGTCTCTGTGGCTGTGGCACCTGTGCCCGTGCAAGAGCATCACCATTCATGCCATTGCCACTGCCAGTCATGATCATTGCCAGTCACCAAGAATTCATCATGGAGTAGCTGCTCAGCTTGTCTGTAAATCTGTAGGCTGTCATGGCTGTGTCTTAGTGAATAGTATACTAATTATGAATGTTTATGAGTGCAAGGGTGTGAATATGTTCATGAGTTGAAAGATGGAATTTTCTATTCAACAAGGCGGAGCCAAGTTGAATGGAATTGGAACATTCCATCTTTCAACGAATGAACATATTTGCACCATTGCACGAATGAAAAACATTCATTATTTGTTGTATAGGAAAAGTTTCCGTACGGCGCCACCACTATTTCATTCGATATGAAATAATATAGTATCTAATTTACCTCACTGAAATATCCCTTTTTAGTTTTTGTAAAAATGAGTGAAAAAGTCAAGTGGTGGCACCATACAGAAAGTTATCCGTTTTATATAACATCCAAGTAGATCTTTATTCTTTGTTATTTTGATTGGAGGATACAACTTTCAAAACAAACAAAGTGTAGGTCTACAATTTTTAATTGTGAAATTAAATCCATTTCTTATGTGTAGTATGTGCCTTGTAACACTGCTGCGTTACCAAAAACACGTGCACACAGTGATGTTTTTACTCAGCGTGCAATAGTACTTTTCGGATGGAACGAAAAGTGCACGGTGAGTGACTCAGCGTGCAATAGTACTTTTATTTGCTACCATGTGACGGACAATCCTCTAATCAAAGATCAAGGATCAGCTTGGGTGTTATAATATACACATAATGAATGTTTATGAGTGCAATGGTGCGAATATGTTCATGATTTGAAAGATGGAATGTTCTATTCAACGAGGCGGAGCCGAGTTGAATGGAACATTCCAGCTTTCAACGAATGAACATATTCGCACCATTGCACAAATGAAAAACATTCATTATTTGTTTTATATAACAACCAAGTAGATCTTTGTCATTTTGATTGAAAGATACAACTTTCAAAACAAACAAAGCGTAGGCCTACAATTTTTAATTGTAGAATCCGAATGCTAGTATTAGTAATTTTACTAATATTATTCCTTGCAGTAACACTGCTGCGTTACAAACACACGCGCACGCAGTGATGTTTTTACTCAGCTTTTTCGTTCCATCCGAAAAGTACCATTGCACGCTGGCAGCGTGCAATGGTACTTTTCGGATGTAACGAAAAAGCACGGTGAGTGACTCAGCGTGCAATGGTACTTTTATTTGCTATCACATGACGGACAATCCTCCAATCAAATGGCAAGGATCGGCTTGGGTGTTATATAATAACTTATATAATATTCAATATCTAATGATAGATAAGTTATGGCCCAATTTAAAGGAACACGTTGCCTTGGATCGGACGAGTTGGTCATTAAAAAGCATTTGAAACCATTTGTTATGAAATGTATATGGTTAGAAAGATGTTTTAAAAGTAGAATATAATGATCCACACAAGTATCTCTCAAAATTGCACGGTTTTCTTTTTACGTCGCGAACTGTCACGGTCGGCCATTTATGCCGAGTCAAAATTTTGATTCCCATAGATGGCCGACCGTGTTATTGGCACGGTAAAAAGAAAATCACGCAAGTTCGAGGCATATTTGTGTAGATCATTGTATTCTACTTTTACATCATCTTTCTAACCATCATGCATTTTATAATAAACGGTCACAAAACGCTTTTCAAAGACCAACTCGACCGATCCAAGGCAACGTGTTCCTTTTATGGCTAGCCCCTGCTTCCTTACCGACACATTCTGCCCTATTCCTCTGCTAACTCAGTACTGTCACTGCAGTGTTATATAGTGTTACATGTACTCCTAGAACTATGCGGTTTCATTCCGCTATCGTCTCCTGTGCGGTTTCGTTCCGCTATAGTCTCCCGTAACAGGAGACGATAGTGGAACAAAACCGTATAGTTCTTGTAGGATAGGAATATGTCACTGTCAGTCAGTGTCATGACTGTCGAAGTGCGGAGTTTGTAAAGGCACTTGCTCAGCTGTGTAAGCTTACATACATGTACAATGCCTCTGTAACAACGCTATGGACTCGGCTCAGAAGTATGCACCTGCTCGACCAAAAAAAACTAAACTCACTGGAAATAATTATGCTTGACGTAGTAAGTGCAGAATTCCCTGCTTCAAATAGCACTGATTCTTTGCTGACATTCGGTAAACAGAGCCATCAAATTGGGCTTATCATGTCTCTTTTGCTTTGTCTTAAGTGCTTGACCTATGTTTTCTCCCTACTGCCCTGAAACATTGACTGACAAAACATTCAAAATAGTTCGTTTAACAAAACTTCATAGTTTTTAAATTTCTTCATCTGGTGACCACTTTTTAATGGGTTTAATTTTAAAGGATACCGGTTTTCAGTTCAATTCAAAGACTTTATTTCCCCTTTTTAATCCTCTTGAGGAATTGGTAGTTTTACATACGTGCATGCCAGACTCTTTAATAAAAGGAAAATATTTGACATTTCATCATGTGGTCTGGAGGAAACTCAAGTGCACCACGCCTAAGTCATGTCAAAAATTAAGGTAGAAAGCAGTAAAATATTGTCAAGACCACCTAAGACCCAAAATGGATTTTGTTTTCATGATGCGGACACATTGTAACAAGAGATAAAATAGGCCTGGTTCAAAGGAATACCTTCGGCACCTTGCAAACTCGGCACCTGCAACCTCGGCACCTCGCAATCTTGGCACCATGCAAACTCGGCACCCACTCGGCACCAAGAAAGTGGCCACCATACAAACTCTGCACCGACCTTTTTTTGACTGACAAACTCGGCACCAAGCAATATCACTCGAAGATTCATGTGGTTAAAAATGAACAACTTATACAATACAAAATGGTTTGAACCTTATCTTAGTAAATGCTGTTAATGGCAAAATCACTCGTTAAGGTAGCTGATTAAACCGCTTCGTAACTTCCGAGAAAATTGTTGTGAAGTTTGTTTTCCACCTGGAAATTTAATTGTCCACAGTGTCTTCATGGTTCAGCAAGAGTTTTTAAAACGTTGTTTTTTAATAGACTAGAACTAGCAGGCCTAGGCTGAAATGGGTCCATGTCGATGACAAAAGTGCGTCGCCATTTTTTTATTGGACTTTAGAAAATGTTAACAAGCGTTTTGCATGGGGTTTTACTGGATTGTTGCATATAACAGAGCGGGATTTGCCGAAAAGCGCCGGCCTAGATGGAGACTAAGATCCTGACGGCTCGGCAACAGTTCGGTACTGCGTGCACTGACTTCAGTGTTACTAACGTCGCCCTATTTTCTGGTAATTTTGGTTACGAAAATAATTAAATTCTAATATTAATATTTGTAATTATATAAGGCTAGCAACTTCAACAGGATCAAGTTTTTTATGGCAATGTGGGACCATTGAACTTTGACTTCAAATACTGAGGCCAACCACGCAGTTTGCTATCAAACATTTTCAACTGCGGGTGCCGAGTTTGTATTTGTACATGTGCTGAGTTTGTGGGTGCCGAGTTTGCAAGGTGCCGAGTTTGTGGGTGCCGAGTTTGCAAGGTGCCGAGTTTGCAGGTGCTGAGTTTGCAAGGTGCCGAAGGGACTGGTACCCGTTCAAAGTGTACGCTTCTCTTATTATGCACTACACAGAGCTTGCCATGCAACATAAAGTGTCGATTTTACCATGTAATTTATCAAAAGTTTGCTCTAAACATTGCTCTTTTGTCAAATTTAATTCATCATTTTCTACTTATTTGAGTGGGACACGGCACAAGTTTGACGTTTTGCATCGTAGGCGGTAGTGAACAGCCTATTGTACTTTTCATTTGAATTGATTTTTTTTCTCTTTCGTTCAAGGCGACTCCATTGTCTGCCGAGGTAGAGCCTTTTATTCCTGGCCAATCAAACCCAGCAAGACCTGGGCAGAACATCACCCATAAACTCCAGCATGAATATAACAATCATCATCCAATTCATGGCTCTGGTCACGCCTATATGGGACACACCCATCCTGGGTCTATCCACCCAAAGATGGTCCCATCTACCCAGAGTCATCAAGCTGTACCCTCGGCTAATGGAACAGGTTACACTCTGACAGAGCTACCACGATACCTGACTAACTGCTATCCATTTGTTCAAGACAGGTAAGATATTATTGTTGGCTCAGTCTCTTGGCCTCCCAATGGTCCTGTTGCTCTTGAAAATGTTACAATTGCTGTGATGTGTATGCGCTTTAATGAGGGATGGTTTAACTCTATAGACATGTCATTTTAGTCTAATTGTGAATGTCCTGTTACAAGGTTTTACACCGTTGCTTGTATTTGTATTGTTGTACTGGTGCAGGATTCAACTCGGGTGTAGCTACATGTAGTATTTTGTACTGATGCATTGTCATCATTAAACTGAGGTACTTTTTGAAGACAAAAGTACACTTGTCATATTTGCATAACTCAGAATTGATACTTAATGTTAGACCTTGGTGAACAGTTTGTTCTGTGTTTTCTTAACACAGCAACTTGTGGCCAAAGATCACATAAAAAAATATAAATGTGTTCAATTGTCTTGTTCTTAATAGCAGAAATCAAAATGAGATAGAGGGATGACAAAACTCCACTCATTTCCTCAACTTTGACAGTACACGTAATTCATAATATTTTTCTTTTGGATTAATGGATGAGCTTTGAGATTGAAACTAAACACTTGTTGTTGATAATTGATTGGCCTTAACTTTTTCTTAAACATATAGATGGCCACCCAAAATTGTCATGATTTCTTTATAATTTGCAACATTCAAAGCTTTATTCGTCTGATGATTCTCTTTTTGTATTTTTTGTCAGTGCCACCGGTTCAGGTCACAAACCAGAGATGAGATGGCAGTCTTATCCTCCACATTTACAACCATCTTCAGCAGTCAGCTCAGCACCTTCGTTTCCTCCTCCTCCACCAGCAGACCTCTTTACCAATCATCAGTATCCTCCTCCTATCCAATCACCAAACTTTGTTCTGCAATACCCTCATCAGGCATACTTCCAACAGCTTCAGGGGCACTCAGCATCTCAACCTTTGTCTCACTCTCAGGGACCTGTACCCATACCCCAGGGGTCCTTTCAGGGGACGCCTCCACACTATCCAGGATACTACCCTAATTACCAAGATGGAAATCATGTTCAGATGGGGTCGTATCATCAGAGTAATGGGTATGGGCTTAGGGAACCAGCACAGAGGCAAAGTAGGGTAAGAGGTCGCCATGTTACTGTTTCTGCAATCCAACGTGTTAGCTAGCGAGCCGTGCACGCCGTGTTAGCACGGCCAGTTGGGCTAAAAATACGGGCAAAATTTGTGTGCACGGCTTGGGTGAAGCCGTGCTGTCTAATAATTTCAGTGAAAATTACTGAACTTCTTTTATTATTTTGTTGTTGTTGAACAGCTTAAACAGCAGTGAGTAAAATTAGATTTGGTTTTACCAGATTTCCTTCTTCCTTTTGAATCAACATTTCAACGACGCAACCATAAAACAATCACTCGAAGTTGCCTCAAAAACGCTGACCACATTGCGACCACACAAAACACAACGCACAAACCACACATTACACAACGCACGTGCAAATTACACAACGCAAGCGAGACACGCAGACTTCGTTTTAACAGTCAGTCGTCGTCATCGACCGTCATCAGCAGGCAGCATGAACTCCATGCACGCGTGGTACGATAGAGGCGAATTCACACGCGTTTTCGTTCAGATTATTTTAGGTACCAATCTCATCTCCACGATCCTACAAACCATCGCGCTCTTGATTTTTCTACTATGACGTCATTATCAGTAACTGAGTAACACGCGGCGCAGTGCACCTTTTACCGCATACATTCTGCAGTTGCTTTGTAGATTGGTTCCGCAGTTTTTCCCAACTCGACGGCGGCAAACATGACGATCTTTTTTCCTTCTAGAAATTCAAGGGCACATCGTTTGTTCGTTGTAGAGTTTGGTTGAAACATCGAGACTTTGTTGGATTTCAATGTTTGCATCTCTTGGGTGTTAATTCAGTTAACACAAGAACGAGGCTGTATTGAAGCATGCAGTAAAATATGGACGTGTATTTAAGTATAGGGGATGGTTGAAAAATGTTTAAGTCCAAAACCTAAAAGACTAAAACGTTATGAAACCTAAACACATACAAGGGAAAATATTAATTACCATGATCAGTCAGTTTACATTAAGCAAACAATTATGGTACATGTAAATCACTCTTGGCATTTTGATTGGTTGCAAATACTTGGGTGAATCATTATTTTACATTAATTAATTGATTTGTTTAATTGAATTGATTAAATACAAAAACTATTATCAGCTTCTTGACCTTAGGCATGTAGTTCTAAAAATCGAATGGACAAGAATGGATAGAAAATTAACATTAGTAAATGATAACTCTCAATTTCTTCAATACCTCTTCATTTTTTTTTAGTCTTTAAGCAAAATTTTGTATCAAGAGTAACACATGCCAAAAAATATTTTGTTGGCAGCAAACTTGTACTGCATTATTTGATCGCTTTTGAACCATTTCAGGCTAAATGGGTCCAAGCGCAGCTCCATGGTAACTGCTTTGAAGTGGCCTATTGACCCAGACACATTTTATAGAGTTTAATAATGTATAGTGGACGTCAATCACCTTTATAATATCTGTGCTTTAAAGCCTCTCATTTTCGAAAACAAAACAAAAATTAAATCAAAATAGTTTACTTGTAACAGAAATAGGTACCAGAAATGCTTCCAGGGCCCTTAAGAGGGGGGGGGGGAGACAGACTTGGCGGTGCACGCTCGTGTTGTGTGCTACGCACACGTTTCTATTTTTTGTAGTGATTTTAGGTTGCACTCCCACTTTTTCAGTTTGCACTCCCACTTTCCAAATTCCTGGCTAAGACACTGCTGCAATCCTTTTTTATTATGGAAGCAATAATTTCAGAATTGGGCATACATACAAGGCACTGACAGTGTAGTGGGAACCTATAGAGAAATGTATACTAACCATCAACTAACCATTACCCTGCCAAATGTAATGGAATAAATTGTTTTAATTTGCTGCATTTATTAGCCAACTCACATCCCATACTCTGGTTGCATTGTTATGCATTGGGCAGGGTTAAGGATCTGACATTCACAGTACATTATGGTTCATATAAACGGCCACTACCAAAGCTTGTGTAAATCAGCTTACTTCACAATCCTCTGTGGTTGCATTTTGTTGAACTTGGTAGTGTCTTCATTTCAATTGTGCTGAAATTTGATACATTAAGCATGTTGCCTAGAAAACACCTGACTGTAGTCAGGGTCAGGGAGATCTCACTGGCCTTTTACTCACTCTCTGCTTACTTTGGGGTTGAAAACCATTTCAAAATTGCATATGAAAGGGCGAAGAAAACAAATGTAAAGTTGGCTACAAGTTTTTTTTCTTTCTTTTTTTCTTCCATCAGCAATCCAGCAGTAGAGATGCTCAGCTTAAAAGCAGATCTCAGGGATCAGGTTCTTCTAGAGATGGCAGTTCGTCATCTTCAAGTGCAGAGGGCAGAAGGTATCCAAAGACACTTGTATGTATGGATACTGGGTCCCAGACAGGTAAGCATTGGTCGGAATATCTTGCTTTGTCTGTAATTTCTTTTCTTTTTTAAATCTAATCATCTAAAAAATATTGAGGATTAGAAAATTGTTCAAGTGTTACACTGCCTGTCTACAAACAAAGTAAACTATTGTATTTTTTTATGTTTTTAAGCAAGATTTGTCTGTGCTTATCAATTTTGTGTGTAAATTGACCTTCACAATTACTGCAGTTAGCGGTTGTGTTGGTCATCTTCAATTCATACTATCAGCCTCAACAGGTAATAGTTACTCTCTCAATTGTGAACCAGGTACAGACTCGACCTGACCAATACCATACAATGTTTCTCTATCTTGCACTTTCGCTTTTGTGATCTCATTGTTTTCAAAACTTTGTACAATTAGTCTTTTGATCAGCCTTGAATTCATCAAATGAATGGCAATAAGTAATGAAGAAAAAGGTGTTTTTTGTTTATAATTTGCGTAATTTCCATCAGAACCTTCACAATCCAAAATTTCTTCTATATCCAATTGCCAAAGTGAAGAATTTAGTTCAGAAGCATTGGGGCTAGTAGGCAGGCCAGTAGGCAAAAAGAACAATTTGCTTATACACAGGGTCAAGCATTCAAATCTTATTTGGTGTGGAGTGACGTGGGTGAAGAGGATATTTGAGGAGTTAGGCTGATCTTTATCCAAACTGCAAAATATGCACCAAGGGTTAAGATTCTTTTCTTTGGTTGTCCAGATTTTCCAGATGATATTGCCAACAAGACTCTCGCTGAAAAGCCAAGTATGCTGAGACGTCACAAATCAAAGCCACGTCGTAGATCTCAGGGAAACCAAACTGGTCAAGAAACCTCTACTTCTACGGACTCCGAGGCAGAGGCTGGAGCAGTGGACAGTGATAGTGGCTACTACAGCCCAAAACATGCCAAGACAAATCAAACCTCTGTGGGAATGGCTACACAAGATGTAGCAACAGGACCAACTGTCAAGGTACAGGGTTTCCAGCAGTATCCCAGTGCCGTTGTGAGTGCAGTGCCACGACATGTCACTCAGTCACAGCAGCAAGTAGGATCTGCAATGTACAGTACGTGTACTCCAAACTCAATGCCACCACTGGCTGGTTACAACACCTCACCACAACAGATGGGACCAGCTGCAAATAACTATCCCCCACCCCAACATTTACAACTGCACCATGGTATGCCCCCGAGGTTACAGCCACAACCCATGGTACAACAACAGCAATATCAGCAGCAGCAGCAGCCGATACAACAACATGCGCCACAACATTTAAGCTATGCCCGAATCCTTAGCCAGCAACCTCCACAACGCCATCCTGTTCCAGTGCTAAACCAAATTCAACCCAGACCTCCAGGATCAATGCAAAAACAACCATCGCTAGAAAACATTCGTAACAACCAGACCTTTCATTCTGGCTATGCTCCTGGAAACAGAACTCCTCAACAGAAACCAGGAACAAAGTACATTCCAGCACACGAGAGTGCAGACACTAGTCAAAACCAGGATTCCAAAAGGAAAAAAAAGAAGGACCGTAAACGAGCCGGAAAAGGTGGTGAACGTTCGGAAGAGCTAACCAGAGAAGTACAAGTGGAACCAGCGCCTCCCCCTCCAGCCTTGACAGACATGGGTGATTTCCCTGAACTGTCTATGGGGGACCCTGGAGGTCCCAGTAGGGTGGACTTGATAAACTCTCAACCACGCTCCTACAGTGCAATCCTTCAACAACAGAAGTCTGCTCAGATGAGAGAAACGGTGAGTCTTTATTACACCATGACATCTTGTTTACAAAAAAACACTGACATTGTTTCCTGGCAGGCAAGATCTTTCACTTTTTGGTTTAGAATTACCATATAATTTGCTCTTAGTTATTTCCTGCTTAAAGACACTGGTCACTATTGGTAATTGTCAGAGACCAGTCTTCTCACTTGGTGTACATGTATCTTAACATAATGCATTAAATAACACACTTGTAAAAATTTGAGGGTATTGGTCATCGAAGTTGTGAGATATTAATGAAAGAAAAAACACCCTTGTCACACAAAGTTGTGTGCTTTTCGAGACCTCAAAATCTAGTTCTGAGCTTTTCGAGACCTCAAAATCTAATTCTGAGGTCTCAAAATCAAATTCAGGGAAAATTACATCTTTCTCAGTGTTGTAGTAGGCCTACTACAATAGCACATAAATTGGAATTGACCAAACCAAGAAAACCAACACATGTACATGTAAGTTCAGTAATGACGGTATGAAGCTCAAAGAAATTTCATGCATTCATGTACGCAGTACATGCACAGTGCAGATGTGTTTTTCAACTTTTTGATTTGATTTTTATAGAAAATCAAGTAAATTTGGAAGTAAAAAGGATCTATAAAGTGTACAATATGTCCATGTCCATGTGATTGACATCATGTGCTTTGTACAAACATGTACATGTAGTGTTCACTATGTGCGACGTGTACAAAATGGAAATGAGATTACTGTCCCAGACATGTACATGTACTGTACATTGTGTGTACAATGACTAGATTCATGCCTGTGGTCCTACTTGTACATTTACATACGTACCTTAGTTTTTCAAATTCTGTATCATGACATGAATTGACCAACGACTACAAAAAATTGTAATGTGAATAGAAGTGTCCATGGGTCGATTAAATCAGACAAATTTGATGACTGTGAATTGGTATTGGTTACGACACACCATGTGACTTTCAACACATGACGTTTGTAAAAATTAGTTATATATGTGTCTGAAATAAAGCTTTGCAAATCAGCTTTAAACTTGTGTATGCATTGACTGCAGTTATTTGTTTTAGAATTTTTATTTGTATTGTCTAAATAAAAACTGTAGTAATTTACAAATGCACCATATGGCACTTCTCATTCAATATGTGACACCCGTGTGTAATGAAGAGAGTATAGGTGTTTAGTACTTGGTTTTAGTTTTTACATTTTATTGAATTGTTCTCTTGACCAAACAGACCAGGGCAGGAGATTATGAGCCAGTGGATGCCACCAATGATGTCAACTATGGAGACATTATTAAACCTGAGGATCTCTTAAACGCAGAGGCAGCCGCCAGCGGGATACGTGATGGGAGAAACGCTCGAAAACGCCGAAAGAAGGCAATTCTTGCTGCTCAGGCTGCTGCTAAGGTGCGTTTATGTTTGTCTTCTGTGATCATTATAAGAAGGGGAGTGGGTAGAGCACCCCAAAAGGTTTAAGATACAAGTGCAATAAAATACATTAAAATAAAATATATCAAATTATGCACTGACAAACTGATTACAAAGAATCAGGTAGTTAATAAGAAACTGTATAAGGTGTGTTATTGCAAATCAAGCTAATTAGTTCTGCAAGGAAGTCACCTTTGGTCACTACTAATAAAACAGTTTCCTTTTAAATGGTCAGGATATTTACATGCCAGAGCATGTTATTACAACATCACTTCCCAGGAAGTACCTATAATGTAGTTTTTAATCAGTTAGAATCAATATGAATACATGTACATGTAAGATACAAGCCCAGAAAGTCCTCTTAGTTATGTTGGGACGGAACATGCAAGGCTACATTTTCTGAGTATCAAAATGTTCGGGAACATTTTTTAAGGGAGTTGGAAATACTCATAATTAATGCTCAAATATTTTTTTTTATAGCCTCTGTGTTTGTCAGTTCTTTATTGTCCATTGGCTTATGTGTTCTGTAGAGTACTAAAGACACGCTTCGCCCAAACCTAAACATTTCAAGCTACTGACCTTACCTTTCAAAACTGCAGCATCATTATAAATGCAATTCTGATTTAGTTACATTTTAATGTCTTTTTATTTACACTGTATGGCCTATAGCAAGTAACTAAACCATTTGATTTGCCCGGGGTAGCAGTGTTGTTGGGAAGGAATAAATGTACAAAGGGGCTCTATATTTGCAGACTTTAAATGAGAGTAGGCCCGCATACATGGCATAGTCAACATTTGGTTACTGTTCATAATTATTTATAACTAAACAGGAATATTCTGAAATCACTGAGGAGCAGAGGCAACTTCAAGAAAACCTAAAGAAACCCAACAAGAAAACCAAGATGCCTATTGAGTATGATTTGGGTGACATGCTGGCTGCTCTAGAGGTATGTTATAATACCCATCTTATCCCCCGCTACCACAATCGGACGATCCTGCATGGGAAGAGTATTTTGTGTCGGTAATTCTATGAACTCACTGCAACATGATGTGAATATTAAATGGAACTGGCCTTCCATTACTGGGCAAGCTTGGATGTGTCTAGTGGTTAAGACATATTTAGAACAGAAGGTTGTAGGTTCAAATCTCACCCAAGATTTGTTGCACTGGATTTGGTGCTTGTCACACAATTGATATGAGGCAAAACTAAACAGAAGGTTTTAAAGGTACATGTATGAGTCATCTCTGGTTTTTAAAAGAATTATTTAATAATAGTTTGTTTAGATTTGGTGAGAGTAGGGAAAACTAGGAAAAAACACGTTTTGGAGGGTACAATGGCTTTCCTAAATCTGGATAAAATACCTGCATTGTAATATCTGTGAGGTTCAGGCCCAAATGAGTCTGTAAGACTTGTTTTATAACTACATGAACTAGTAGTACAGGAGTTTACAAGATGATATCTTTTATTTTCAGTTCAGTTTCTGATTTTAAGCAGGTCTTCAGGGACAGCCTACAATTTTCCTTGAGACTTCTGACTTTAGCATTCTATAATGGGGCATGTTAAGGGGTCACATTTCCTCCACCTTCCTTCCTGCCTCAAGATGACGGGATTTCACTTGTAAAGAGTTCAGTCACGTCCTATAAACCCTATCATGCTAAATATAGTTAATACACATAATCATGTACTGGTAGGGACGTGTGTGTTGTTTGTACTCATTCACCATACCCACTGCCCTGTCCTGTGTGTACTGAGTTATAAAACAACAAAAAATACTTTGAATTTGAAACAAAACATCCAGCTAAGTTGTGTAAGTCCTGTTGTAGCCTTCCCCTATCCTTTGTTTTTTTAATAGATTTCATGGATTTGTCTTTCTAATTATTTTCTCCTTGGTGGTTTTTGTTTTGCAATAATAGTCTTTAATGTGTAATGGTTAGTGTTTACCTGTTTAAATATACATTTAACATGTATTTTGAAATCACCCCACTCTAGCCTTCAAAGTTGTGCTTTAGCCTTCGAAGTTGTGGTTTGTTAGAATGAATTATATAACACCCAAGCAGATCCTTGCCATTTAATTGGAGGATTGTCCGTCACGTGATAGCAAATAAAAGTACCATTGCACGCTGAGTCACTCGCCGTGCTTTTTCGTTCCATCCGAAAAGTACCATTGCACGCTGGCACGCTGCCAGCGTGCAATGGTACTTTTCGGATGGAACGAAAAAGCTGAGTAAAAACATCACTGCGTGCGCGTGTCATTGGTAACGCAGCAGGTGTTACTGCAAGAAGGCATAGTAAAATTACTAGCATTCGGCTTCTACAGTTGAAATTGTTTGTTTTGAAAGTTGTTTCTTTCAATCAAAATGACAAAGTTCTACTTGGATGTTATATAAAACAAATAATGAATGTTTTTCATTCGTGCAATGGTGCGAATATGTTCACTCGTTGAAAGCTGGAATGTTCCATTCAACTCGGCTCCGCCTCGTTGAATAGAACATTCCATCTTTCAACTCATGAACATATTCGCACCATTGCACTCATAAACATTCATTATGTGTATACTATAAGCAATTCACACATTGTAAAGAAGTGGAAGTGGTCATTGAATCTCAGTTCACAGCACCTTTACATTATGATGTCACATGATAGGTCTTTTGTTTTGACTTACAAAGTGTGTTTGATGTACAATGGTTTAATACACACATGTACATGTACCATGCAGACCTGACCCAGAATACAATCTTTGCATGTACATGTACCATGCAGACCTGACCCAGAATACAATCTTTGCATGTACATGTACCATGCAGACCTGACCCAGAATACAATCTTTGCATGTACATGTACCATGCAGACCTGACCCAGAATACAATCTTTGCATGTGTGTAACCATCATAACACTCCAAATTTGGAGTGAAAATGTTTCTGTTCCTCCTTTGACAACGAAAGTTTGTCTTTACTTAAAGGGTCTATGTACTTTTTCCTAACAAAAAACACAATGTCCACAGATTTACATTAAACTTACACAGTTTGAAGATTATGATAGTAGAAAGCTTCCCTTGAAATTTTGCTTACCGAGGTGCTGTTTTGAGAAATGAGTAAAAGTAGTAATTTTCGTCTCAGTTTTAGCATGTAAAAACGTATTAAACAGTTATGCTATGGTTTTGGTGTAATATCATAACTGGTTAAGGGGATTTTACATGCTAAAATAATTTTGGTCTCATGAGACCAAAATTATTTTGTGACTTGTTTTACTCATTTCTCAAAAACTACACAACCTTAGTTAGTAATATTTGAAGGGAAGCTTTCCACTATCATTATCTTCAAACCCTGTAAGTTTAATGTAAATCTGTGGATGTTTTGAAAAAGTACCCGAATCCTTTAACAAACCATTCTTTCTTTGGCATTTGCAGAAACAACAGCAAGAAACCAAAGCTAAGACTCAGCAGCAGAACCTGGCAAGTAAAGGTCGATCGACAATGCTTTTCTCTACTAGTCCCAAGGTGCAATATTACAATGAGGGCAAGCTGCCTCCTGTTCCATCACCAGCAATAGGTGTAGCAGCAAAGCTAGTTATACAACCTCAGTTTGGCAAACGTGAACAAGTACCAATGCTGGTAAGAGAACTATCTAAACATTTCCTATGTCTGTATGTGAAATATTCTTTTGCATTTTCTGGCCATTTTTAGCAACATAGTTGTCTTAATTATGGAAATGGGCTTTTTCAAGGTGTCTTTTGTAACATTGAGAGCAGGGAACGCGAGTACATTACCTGAACCCAAACCATAATCAGACAATCATAGAAGTTGAGTCATTTCAACCCAAAACACTTGAAAAATTGATTTGAATGCAACCTCACTCAGTAAAGAGTTCACTCAAGTGCTCAACCACAACACTCAAAAACTCACACAATTGATTCAGGACCTTCCTCACTTGTCAAACATACATGTATGGCCATTAATAATTCTCACCCATTTCTCTATTAATATCAAGGGTCACAATCCACTTGACTCATCGGCTCCATTAAAGAGAGGCAAGGAGCGTGAGACACCAGTGAAGAAGAAACCTAGTGCCTTGAAGAGGGTGATCTTAAAGGAGCGGGAAGAGAATAAGAGATTGCGCACCTTGCAGGAAACATGTCTCTCTGATGCTGAAGAGTAAGTTCCTTCCCTATCTCAATACACACGCCCCATGTAACATGTATGTTTTCTGATCAAGTTAAAGTGAGATGGAAACAGCTCTAGTGAGGTGATGCATCCCAAAATAATCATTTGAACTGAAATATTACATACAGTACAAGGCCTTTTCAACTGAGTGTTTTTCACCCTACAGTGGATTAAACCATAGTGATGATAAGAATGCAGACGCAATGAGTGGAGATGCAGGATTGGGTTTATCACAAGATGGTAAGTGCATACTGATTACTTCAAAGCTCACCAGTTTACAGTTAACCTCAAAGAAACCTCAACATTTGTTTCCAAAGTCTAACTGTCCCACCAATCTCTCATGACATAAAATCCCCACATATCCAGAGTGATCTACTTCTGATTGAAAATGCCCTAAGACAGTGTCTGACTCTGATTGGAAATGCCTTAGAGGAACACGTTGCCTTGGATCGGTCGAGTTGGTCTTTGAAAAGCGTTCTGTAATCGTTTGTTATAAAATCGATATGGTTAGAAAGATGTTGTAAAAGTAGAATACAATGATCTACACAAATATGCCTTGAAATTGCGTGGTTTTCTTTTTTCCTCGTCGACTAACACGGTCGGCCATTTATGGGAGTCAAGTTTTTGACTCCCATAAATGGCCGACCGTGTTAGTTCGCGACGTAAAATAAAAAACCATGCAATTTTGAGTGATACTTGTGTGGATCATTATTTTCTACTTTTAAAACATCTTTCTAACCATATGCATTTCATAACAGACGGTTTCAAACGCTTTTTATAGACCAACTCGTCCGATCCAAGGCAACATGTTCCTTTAAGAAAGTGTCTAAAATAGCAGCTGCAGCTGTTGCCATGGCTTAATCGTCATATGAACATGCATTGATGCGATGACAACAGCCACAGCCGTAGCCAAGGTAGCCGTTAGCAACATGGGTCCACTTTGCTTCCCTTATTACAAAATTCTTGTTTGATTTAACTCGTAATTTGCTTCCTTATAAACAGTTTAATCTGTTTTTCATTTTTAACAGCCACAAGTGAGCGAGGTTCAACGATGTCTTTCATGACCTCTCAGAGTGACCTTTCACCTTTAAGTCAGATGTCACCCATGAGCATGAGCCCACTGTCACCAGGGTCACCTCTTAGCTCAGGTTTGTCTAGTCCAGCAACTGGATTCAAATCAACATCCCCAGCTCAGATCAATCTTTCAGTTCACAGTCGTCGTTTTAGAGAGTGAGTGTTTATCTGTTTACATGGTTTTAAGTGTATATAGGAGTTTAGGCAGTGCATGGTGAGGTATCAATGTATATTTGGTTTGCGGTAACACCATGTGTGTATCTACTTGCCAGGTAGAGTTTGTTCTTAGAGAACTGTCTTGCTTTATTCTACTACTGCGGAGTAGATAATCGGGGGTTCAGGAGACTTCTCAGTTCTGAAAAGAACTGTCCTGCTTTTAACTATTACCCGGCCGGATGGTATAGAAAATAGACTGGGACTACTACTTAATAGCTTATAGGATTGCAATTAACTGTACTGCCGCGGAGTCAGTTCTGAATTGGTCTCAATGTTTTTAAATCTGAAGAAATCTACCTTTTTTCCCTCCATAAATGGATGTCAATATACCACCTAGGGCTATAACAGGATTAATTGAAATACGTTAACGTCAGGGCTCTATTTGTTGGCTCTGCATAATATCGTATTAAGCCAAGAATTAGCGCTTACAGGGTCATGATTTTGTTTCACTCCTACACCAAGATCCAAATTGATAGCATGATATGTATTTACCTTTCAGATACTGCAACCAAGTATTAGATCAAGACATTGATGCCTGCTGTACAACTCTACTTCAAACCTTGGTTAAGTTCCAGGATAGACAGTATCAAAAAGACCCAACAAAGGTACAACTTATACTAGCCCTATATAGGACTCTTCCTCTGTACACAGATACAGAGTCCTAACTATTAAGGCCCGTTTCTGGGTCCGGAAAAATTTCACAGCTTCATAACTTAAATCTTACCTGCAACAAGCCACTAATTTCAACAGATTCACATTCCATGGCGGCATACATTTTTCTGTGGTGGGTTTTGGTCCTCATATATTCCTCACAATTCCATCATTTTCATGAAATAATGCAGCTCCCAACGTTAAAAAATTTCTGTTTTGATTGTTTTCTCACAGTGTTGTCTGTTGCCGTGCATACGCGTATACATTCACGTGCAAGACGCATGATGCAAGACGCATGAATTCTTGGTCACCATTATCTTGACTGCACAGCGTTAACACGCAAACGCAACGCAATATTTGCGGGTCGTGCGTACACACGGGGACTGTGAGAGTATGAACAAAAATTCGAATTTCTTAACGTTGGGAACTGCATTATTTCATGAAAATGACGGATTTTTGAAGAATATATGGTGATCAAAACTCACCGCAGAAAAGTATATGCTGCCTTGGAGTGTGAATCTGTTGAAATTAGTGGCTTGTTGCAGGTAAGATTTGAGTTATGAAGCTGTGAAAATTTTCCGCCCCAGAAATGTACCCTAATGTCCAGGACGTCACTGTAGCACAATACGAAAGTGTAAGGTCGCCAGAAATAAACTTATACATGTTAAATGGCTAAATGTCATTAAGGTATTATTGATTTTCTTTTCTTTGCTCAAATCCTCCCCTCAAAGGTGAATAAGCACTGTAACCTATAAGCTTCAAGAGATGTTGATTCTGCATCAGGGATAAAGAAAATAAATGACATCTAACCTTATCCCCAATGTGCATTTCATTCATAGGTGACTTGTGTCGTATGTTTCTTGATAATTTCACCTACAGTTTGAAAGGACAGTTTGAAAGGACTTTTGGGCTTTCAAAGTTACACTGTTAAAACGAACTTTGGGGATTACTCTGTTTCTTATTTGTCATCAGGCTAAATCGAAGCGTCGCATTGTAATGGGACTGCGTGAGGTCACCAAACACCTGAAGCTGAAGAAGATTAAATGCATCATTGTCTCTCCCAACCTAGAAAGGATCCAATCTAAAGGTCAGGGTTCATCCTTTTATTATTAGGATGCTTTTTTCTGCTTTCGTTTAACAATGTACAGTAAAAAAAAAACGTTTGAAAAAAGAAAACAACACAAATATCTATTGCAAAAGCTGCTTACCAACCACAACAACTGGTGTTATAATTATACAAAATGGTTCATTTCAAAACAATTCGAGCAAAGCAGTGTCTTTCTCAAAGGCTAAACAAAAAAATGTGATAATTTTTTCATTTGCTTCCCATATAATTTTAGCCTGCTCTTTTGCACAGAACCATTGCTGTCTTCAAGAACTCAAAGATGTTCTTGTCTGTAGCAAAGTCTCAAGCTTGTTTTAAAAGTTCATCAATACATGACTCCAACTTATTCCTTTAATTTTTACAATTTAACTTTTGAAGTTTTGTGGTTTGTATAACAGGTGGATTAGACGAGGCCTTGAATCGTATCACAGCGCTCTCCAATGAACAGACTGTGCCTGTTGTCTTTGCCCTTGGGCGTAAGGCACTTGGTCGAGCTGTCAACAAGCTTGTACCAGTCAGTGTGGTTGGGATATTCAACTATGATGGTGCACAGGTAAGTTCAAACTCTAAAATGGGAAAACATTTACACAAATGCGACTCTCCTTTCCAAAACCAATACCTGTCTTGCCAAAACTCCAAAACTGTTTTTTGTTTTCATCAGTTGGTAACAGAGATACCTTTCAATAATGAGCTAATAAATAAGTCCTAAAGGCTAAAAGGTAAGCATTCTGTCAACATGTTCAAGACATCACATCACATTGATATGGCTGATGTTTGTTCACTACTGCTAAGAACTGCCTGTTTTTGGCATTGGGTGTCTGTCATGAATGGAAAGTTTTGAAAAGTTGCATGGAGATTTGTTGTTGATCTTTAAGGCTACAATCCCGGGCATATCTCTTTAGGGCCCACACCTGCCCCCTTCAATGTTGGTTCTGATTGATCGGTCTACTGCGTTACAGTCAACATTGAGAGGGGGGGTAGGGGTGGGGAGACAATGTTTATCGTCAATGGGAAGTGGCCAGGGAATGGTTTTATGTAACGTTAGGAATGGGTGGCCCATGCATTTTGGCCAGAGTTGTAAACATCACAGTAGATTAATTGGGAAACCCATAGGTACAATTTTTGTTCCAGTCATTTATTTTGTAACAACTTTTTAACCTTTCTACTGATAGGTGATGCAAAAGAAGTTAGTTTCTTTTTAAGACAAATATAATATGTAAAAAGTTCATTGTCTTTTTCTGTCTTTCTCCAGGAACATTACAAGAATCTTCTAGATTTGACGAAGAGTGCAAGGGACAATTACAATGCTATGATTCGTCAGTTTCAGCAAGAGGCAGAAGCAGCTAGCACTGCGGTTCCATTCTCCAAACACCGTCACCATCTAGGCCATTATCGCAATCTGTCTGGCTGTAGTGGGATATCCTTTAGTAGTGTCATCTCAGAGCCTATATCGGAAGACTACCCAGACCCTGAACCGGAGGTGGATAGCCGAGGCAATGAGATTGTCCGAGAGGTACGATTCAACGATGCTGTCAAGACAGCAGAGTATGCCATGGCGGCGCCGGTGTCCACCTTGACTACTTGTGAGTTTGTAGACACTGATGATACCACAGGAGGATATGAGAGTGATCGTGGTTTCAGTCAAGAAGGTGCACATAGTGAAGATAGTGGGACAGTAGAACAGGGTGCATCTAAGACCTCATCAGAGACATTAGAAGCTGCTGAGCTTGATGATGTTGATTGTGAAGATAATGATGATGCTTATGATTTAAGTGATGTAGATGAAGATGATGAATTAGATGCTATTGATACACATTACCGTCCGCAATGTGAAGATGGAGAAGAGGATGAAGAAGATGAAGAAGAAGAGGATCTTGGAGGGATTTCAATCTTGAATAATAAGACTGCTCTCCCATTGGATAAGGAACGGATTGCAGACTGGGTCGCAGAAGCACAGAGTGCCATTGAAACTCTGCTTGTTACTGACAATGATAATGAGGAAAGTGCTGTCAAGTCAGAAATGGTTCTCACATCGAGGTCATTAGAAAGTTGCGACTCTGAGACCTCAACTCCTCGACCCAGCAGCCAATGCCAACGACCCCTCGACCAGAACACTCCTGTTGAAGGTCAAAATGAAGAAGAGCAATTGAAAACTGATATTAAGACATCAATGAAGAGTAAAAACAGGGAATCACCAGGGAAAGTTGAGGAGCATTTATGTGAAAACCAAACTGCTTTCATACCAAAGGAATCTACCTAAGGTAGTTCTTAATTTTGTTTTTATCTGTGCTTAAGAATAAAAGTAAACAGTAAATAATTTCCATATGTAATCAAAGAAAGAGTTCTATAAGTGAGTTGGTGAAAACTATGCAGAGTGGGGTATTGACCCTTTGGGATCAAAATCTTACCGATTCTTGTAAGAACTTTGGCCATTAATGTGATCAGTTATGATCTTTTTAGGGTATCTTACTGATCTGGCGGTGACATAGTAGGTTTGCAGATTCTGTCTTGTCAGAGTCTTTACCCAGGCAAGTGCAGATAATTTGACCTAGTCTGGTTGGGGAATTTCACATCCTAATCTGTGTCTGAAATGTGTGACGTTGTTCATAGACTGGTGTCTCATTTGAGGAAATCAAGTAATAATAATTTAGGTTTTATGGTGACTTTGAACCAGTCTCATCTCATCACGTCATGGGATATTATCTAGCATTTAGTACATGACTAATAAACATTTTGTAGTAAAACACTCCCTTGCTTTTTTCTGTGAAGTGCCTTCTTAAACCTCACAATAACTTTAGACAATCCACATGAAAAAGTGTTGCTTGAAAGAAAAGAACAGACATTAAAGATATGTTTAATCTTAGTTATTATGTTTCTTTTGTTTATCCAAAATGTTGTTTTCATACATAATCCAGTTATACTTTAAATGGCAAAGCAATGGAGAACCTTCATGATTATGGTCACTCTATAGTCATTTGACACATGATACCCAGTTCATCAACAGAGGCAGTATCTATGCAGAGGTGTTGGTGCATAGGCAAGCCTTCCCAAATCTAATAAAGAAAGAATAACATTTCCAAGACTAGTGCAAATAATGAAAATGAAGGAGTATCTTACTGGGGGTGACATGAGACGTTGAAGATAAACAATTAATATGATTTTTGTGTGGAGGTTCTTTGTTACCGTGGTGCCCCCATGGTGCTCCAGGGATGTTAACAGGGTTTGTACCAAAGATTGTACAGAGCTTTAGGGCATAACACGGGTTACTGGAGCTTTGTCTACAAGTATGATATGGCTGTCATTTCAGTAAGCACATAGCATTATTAACATTGGTCATTGTCTGAGCTGATCTATTGTTGCATCTAAAGTGTTGCTTACTAAAATGGCATCCAGTGCATACAGTGTACTTCATATTTAATAATAATAATAATAATAATAATCAAAGTCTTGTATAGCGCCGTTATCCACCAATGCAGGCGCTCATGGTGCTTAAAGCCCAAGTTGTCCATCTTATGCCTGCAGTGTTATACGATCTTTGATTTGTACCCTTTGCTGGTGGCCTTTGGCAATGCTGACTATGTTTAAATGTAACTGTTCATACTGTATTAAACATGTTTTGAAACATGTTGAATGAGAGTGTTATATATGTGTCTTAGTGTGGCAATTGTTATTTTTTGGGGGAAAGGGAGAGGGTAGGGATGGGTTAGTGTTTGTTGTGATTTGTTGATGTTTTTGAGTTTTGGAGAATGACACGTCAGCTCCCCAATTTGTTTTACTTTTGCAGTTTTAAGGGGAAGGAATGTGGTTCTAAAATCATAATTGAATTTTGTGTTTAAGTAAGGGCCAAGGAAATTGCAATGTTAAAAAATAAACAATATTTTACGTCTCTTTTCGTTATAACCTTTGTAATACATGAATTTAATATTCAAGTTTGCCGTATGTTACTCTTCATAAAGTAACCAGAAATGGTTACAAAACATGAACATTGTGAACTTTCTTCTTTCCATTTCTATTACATTTTGTTTATTCATCTCTCATATTGTTACAGACCATCTAGACACAGGCAGCTTTATCAGGCATTGAATTTGAGATTTATATAAAAGACAGAACAATTCTTTGAACGATTGTTAATTAGTCCCTATAGACGATGTGACCTCTGACGTCACACGAAAACCATAACATGATTCGCGCATACCGCCGGGCAAAACCTTTGTGTTTTGGCAGCCAGCTAGAAAGTGTACGCAATCTTACTATGACTACGCAACTCAATGCCCAGCGAAACATGACGTATATAGTGTTTTGTCAACAGAGGGTGGTTTGAATGCAAACATACACAATGAAGGTCTCATCGTCTATACTTTGCTTTAATTTCTGTGCTAGCTGTGCAAGCTAAGAATGCTCATAGAGGAAGGACCCGCATGGGCCCAACTTACATGTATAGCAGCTTGATGAGAAAATAATGCTTGATTATTTTCTGTTCAGCAAAAAATGAGCAGGCTGTACACGTTTGGTAATTATCAAAGACCAGTGCTCTCACTTGGTGTATCCCATCATAAGCATAAAATAACAAGCCTGTGAAAATTTGGGTTCAATTGGTCATCAAAGTTGCGAGAAAATGATTTTTTTTATGCAAGTCGCCAGACTTACAAGGCATGAAGGCCACTTCAAGGTGTGGGATAAAACATTTTTATTCCAGAAGCTGTTGCCACCTACTCCTAGGGCTGAAACGGGGTTGCCCCTTTTACAGCCTACGGGTGTAGGCTTGGGTATCCCGTAGCCTTGTTGGATGAATATGTGTGCTTTCAGATATTTTAGTGAGAAATTACCTCTTTCTCAAAAAACTACGTTACTCATAAGGAATCATTTCCCACAATGTTTTATACTATCAACAGCTCTTCAATGCTCGTTACCAAGTCAGTTTTTAAGGTAATATTTGTTTTGAATAATTACCAATGTGTACCGTTCCTTTAAGCACTGATTTCTCACTTGCAGTAAGCAGAACCATGAAACCATTTCAAATTGTCTCCATTTCTCGTTAATGTCCCTTTGTTAGTGTCTTATTCTGTGGTTGATTAAACTAAGTAATACAAACTTGAAACAGCTTGTATCTTAATCTTTTTCTTTGTAAATAAAAATAGTAAGTGTAAAGTAGCAAGAAATCAAATATTGTGCTTTGAATTATTTTCAATTTGTTGTAAAAACTATAGCAGCTGTACCTAAGTTAATATTTAGAGATTTTTTTATAAGAAAAACAATTTTTTCTTCATTGAAATTATTTAATACATAAATGAATATCCCGCAGTAAGTATCAATAATAAATGCACATTGTACACAGATATGTTAGGGTTCATTTGGGTAAACACAATTTTCTGGATATAATTTTTATTGATAGCCTTGTTTGAGTTTGGTAGGAAGTTTTTCTCTTGGGTTTTATGATGAAAAGCACAAAGTTATGGAGTTAAAATAGTGTCATCTTTTGTTTGTCATGAGTAATGCTGAAAAGGCTGAGACTTCTTTTGCGCATAGTAAAATTCCTTCATTTGACCTCAGCAATGGTATATACCTATTGGTTTTTGAACACGCTTATCATCAAAGTCTCTGAACATTTCAGTAAAACTAGTAATTTTTATAGTTGTACACAAACAACATCTATACCAATACATTAAAAGTTTCCTTTGGTGATACAGAATCTGTGATAAAAGGATAGGGATTCAAATATGAAAATGGGCTTCATTTAATTGTGTATTAAATTGTAATGCATGAAATAAAATAACAGCATGTTAATGTATTCAATTCCTCTCAATCCAATCTTGATGTAAAATAATCTTATTGCAGGATGAAGTAATATTTTATGAATCAGATTGTTTTGGTATGTTTTGTTGATTAAAGTTTGGAGTAATTTACCTATAAGATACAAGTTTGTGTGAAATGTGTACATATTTCATTCCTGTCCATCCCAGAATTTAACTGGGTATACCTAGACACTCCAACAAATGTATGCTCCTATTCCCAACCCCAACCCTAACCCTGGTGTGTAGTTCATGAGGGGTTATCTGAACTTTGTTGGAACACTGTGTTGCTGGGTGATGGAACATAGAAGTGTGGAATTTATAGGGTGTGAACAGTTTTAGGGGTATATTGGAACAGCTTTTTAAACCATTTCAAACAATAGTCAACTTATCACTCATGAAAATAGCAGTTCGACCCCAACATCATCCAAGTGCAGTACAACCAAACTTAAATTTAAATGTTGCAGCACTTGTTGATTTGTGGTTTTGTAGTATGCTCTTTGCAATTGCTATGGTTTTATAACACTGTAAACTTTAATTTTCAAAAAAAAGAACAAATAAGTGGTGGCCAAACAAAGCTTATCATTGAACCAAGATTGCAACCAGCATATAAATACAATTTTTTGCTTTTAAGATGTAATAATTATTGTTTATCAATGACCGCTCGAGGGCGCCCTTCAACAACATGACCCAGAGCCGTATATCCATGACCTTTGCTTGCACAATATGCAGCACATGCATTGTACAGTTTCCTCAAGGACAGATACAAAAGAGGCGGTGGTACTTCAGCACACATACACAGATGCATTATCATAATGACATAACAATTTTAATCACACAGCACATTCTACTTGGAACCACTGAGTGTAAATTTTTTCACGGTTGCTCATTGAAGTTAAAACCCCGAAGCTAACAGCACCAGCATGTCTGTTTTCAGAAGGTTGTTTGGTGGTAAGTTGTTATTCTTTATTTATTTATTAACATCCATTTAGCGCAGGCGGGCGGCTAGAATTTGCGCCCAACATAACAGCAGACACGTGTAATTTAAAATCATTTATTTAAAATAATTGTTTCTACACTTCCGTCACGTCATGCCCGTCCGTGTGATGGTTGTGGTTTCATGCAAAATTATATTGGGCAAATAGGCCATCTGATTCTGATCTCCCTCCACCATATTGCCCAGTTACCAGCATGGTAGGACCTACTTCTAGAAACTATATAAAAAAGGCTAGAAACTATAATATTAATAAGGCTCCCCTTCATCAGCATGCCCAGGGGCAGGAGCCTTATAAGTTTATTAATTAGGCCTATAGTTTCTAGAATTAGAAGTACCAGCATGGCCACATACGGGGGACACCTTGACCTTGTGTTGAGCTGTGCACTCTCTTTTCGTCATCTGTCTCATCACAGTGGCCATATGGGACTGTGATGAGACCGATTTACAGCTCAACAAGGTGGGCTAGGCCTAGGCAGGTGGGCTACCTCCAATTCAATTGTTCCCAGTCAATATTTGTCTCAGTTTTTGTAACACAGACAGGGCATCTGGATGGATAGAGGAAGGAAATACAAACTTGTCAATAATTTAGTTGAAATCCCTCTTACAGACGTCACTTTGCACAACATTCCACTCGACCCTCCAGAAAACACAATCTTCAATTCCATCAAATTCGTCACACAACCAAAACAAAGACTTAAGAGGTACTGTTTCCTTCGATCCTCCATCCATGAGTCCATGGTTGAAATGGTAGAACTGTTCCTAGCCCTTACCCTCCTCCCAACAGCGGGAGGAGGGTTACATTATTGCAACTAAACTGTTCCATGAACAAAACCATGGAGGAAGGAAATCATGTATAACAAAGGCATGACAGGGATTGTGGCATATTGTACAGTTTGGCTGATGTAATGTATGGCAATTGTTGTAGGGGGAACCGTCATGGTTTAGTCGAGTAGTAAATTTCACTAGTCGCCCAGGCTTGTTGTTCAGTGTGTGCAAAGTCTCTTTGATTATATTGCTTTTAAGTTAAACCACGTTTGGCTGATCAATGTATTTTTCTGACATGTTGGTTACAAAAATAAATTATGTTCTCTATCCCTTTTTTTATTTTATATATTTGTACTACTTCTAATACCTTATAATTTTTTTTACTTGTGTTGAAAAAAAACATTATAAAGTGCCCAACAGGTGCCCAATTTGTATTTAAGTGCATACAATTTGCTGAGTTTGCTATGTGCTGGGTTTTCAAGGTGCTGATTTTGTTGGTGCCCAGTGTGTTGTTTCTGAAGTGACCAGTGAAAATGTGCCCTTGAGGTCTTGACAAAATGTTGGATGGCTGAAGGCCAATTGAAGCAACTGACCCGTTGTCATTGGATTTGGGCCCTTGGTCACTACCCCCATCTTGGTCATTGGCTTGGTGCCCATGGTCACTACCCCCACTTTGATTTTAATGAATCGCTGTGAACTAATCCAAAATAAGTAACTGTACATTGGATGTGTATTATGTAAGCTAAAAGTCAACACAAAAATAGAACAGTGGCAAATAGAACTACTGGAAGGGGGAACATGTCTCATTGCAAACAGGAGCCCGGTAGCGTTATCTGCAACATGCCAAACCGGAAGCTCGTCTTTTCTTCATTGTAAAACCAAAAACAAGTGAGGTGTCAAGGGATGACGCAACTTCACATTGGTCGGAGGATCAAGCCGAAACCTGGTATTTTATGCAACACTATAGTAAAGTGTTTTTTTTTTGTTAGTTTATCTTGCACCATGTGTATAGAAAATAATTGATATTTGAATTCTCGATAGTAATATTGGTTACTAAACAAAAATGAACACGGACAAACAACAAAGTAGTGGCATGCAGAGCTCGAGCAGGTTAATGTGGGAAGACCAACATGGGTATAATACATAGATGTGTATGTTGCACACTTAAACGACCTTTCATCGGTTAACTTTGGATCTGCGTCCGTTCACAAAAGGTGGATCAATGCGGGACCGCCACCACAATAAACATGTCTGCGGTTAATCCTTCGGCAGGAGCATGAACTCGTAATATATTTATTGACCAAACCCACAGCGGACGAGCCGCCAATTACAGGAAGGCATAATACACAATTATAAATTACACAATTCTGGATCCAGTGGGAACACTGTCTTATAGTTTATCCAGTGTATGTCCTCAATCCTCCAATTAATGTTCTTTTTTGTCTGTCCACGGGTCCACAACAAATCTGTTGGTATATCTTGTAAGATTAGAATACTTGAAACTGTGATTTAAGCTAATAATTGGCCAAGTCCTTTAGAATCCTTCACTTGGTCAATTGGATTGAAGGAATAAAGCTGTCGTAAATTAATATTTGATAGATTGCAGATGTCATTGTTGTTAAAACCAATCATCCATATCCCTTGACACCTTTATATAAACTATTCATGCCCTGACAATATTATGTAAAGTTAAAAGTTCATGAGGAGTTTAGTTTTATAATCGTTTGCAGGGTCCAACTCCATAGTGCTGCTTTAGAAGCACAACAATGAGCTTCTAGCATATATTACAAAAATAAATGCTTACTACAATAAGGTTACATTTACAAGCCAAAATGCCATCTCACATCATCACATGTGCAATTCGGTCATTTTTGCTAAGCAGGGATATTAAAGCAATGTTTTCAGCTAAGCAGCTCTATCAAATGTGGCCTTGCCCTGTATGCTTTTTGAACGGGCACCAAGACATTTTGTTCTTGGTAAAGGGTAAAGGAAATTGTGTTAGCACTGTTCTAGCACTTGCTTGAGTTCTGTGAGAAGAAACTCTCGGAGTAGACTATTATTATAATACTGATCTGATATCTTTTGTATGTATATTGTAACTCTTGAAAGTTTTTAGTATTACATGTGTAAGTGTTTGCACACATTTGTGTAAGGGTTAAAACCAAGTAATATACAGTTGCAATACAGTTACAGCATTGAGCTTAGTTTCATAAGTCGTTTCAAACTCATTTCAAAGCTTTCTGTTCATAAAGAGTTCAGTTTTGTAAAAATCCATCTATTTATAGTAGTGAACTGAGTCTGACAGACCTTTCAAAAGAACATTTTTTGGCACTTAACCTAAACACTGACAATAGTGCATTCACATCCCAAACACTGATATAGTGCATTCACTTACAACAGTGATGCAGTGCCCTGGTGTGTGACTTGGAATCGTTGTTGATAATTTGTGTAACCTCAGAGCAAAGATTAGAAAATTATGCAACTGAGTGCGTTTGTAGATCTGTACAATTAAATCTTGCATTTTCATTTGAAAGGGGTATCCTAGGTAGCAGCCAGGGGCAAATAAATACTTTATGAGGCCTAGCACACCTGCAAAGGGAAGGCATTTGTTACAGCTGCAAGACATGCTTGCCTTAAATAAACTGGGTTTTTTTTACAATTTGAATCTGAATTTACTGTCCCATACATTCATGAATGCATTTTTCAAAACATCAGGAGCAGTTAGCAAACAGGTGGACTCGTGGAGCTAATTTAAGCGTACAAACCAAATAAATTGTGTCCACGATGAAGACCTAAGTCTAACCCTGGTTTTAAAATAACAAGTAGTTCTTCTATGTACGTATTATCACACTCAAGGGGCGTCTCAATATGCTCATTTGATTTACAACAGCTCCCAGATGTATGTTTGACAATTGAGACCCGTGGGTTCTTAATTGTTAGAGGTTGAGAGATATTGATGTATTGTTTTTGTTTTATTTGAATTACGAGTGACTAACATTGCATTTTATATTAATTTGTTGACCCTTTAGATCTTGTGAGTGCAGTAAGGAGTCAATCAAGTCAATCACCACACCGTGCATTGTCTGCATCTGTAACAGCAACTCAAGATGAACACAATCTTCCTAATACTAAGTATGTCTTCTTAATAGTACTATTCAAATCATTTAAATGGCTTTATCGTCCTGATAGATCTTCCACAGCACAGGTTATATTTATGACAGTTTGCAGAGTGAAATTTTTGAACTTTATGACTCATTTTTTTTCTGGCTTTTGACAGTCAGGAATTACCCAAATTTGACACAGCATTTTTTTCTCAGAATTATGTCCTTTGGATGTTGACAAATTTGGCCTAAAAGGGTAGGCCTATTATATCTAGTGGCAATTGTCACCATTGTAAAGTGTGGTGTAAAAAAGAGACTTTTCATTTTTCCCCACTCACATGTTGACTCTGTTGGAAAAATGGAACATCAGAAAATTGAATTTGAGATAAATTCTCTAGCTCTTAAATTGAGATGTGTAACCGGGTTCTTGTAGTGGAATTGCAGTTAATTGGATGTTCAACTTGAGAAGTTTGCTCTCAGTTGTGGTTAAGTGTCTTTTTTTAAAAGGAAAAACATTCCATGACTTGATGGACCCAAATTAACACCACAACTTTAATGTACATTGTACATGTGTGGATTACACACAGATTCAAGACTAGTCTTATCTGGACTTAGAACGAGAATAGCCTTTTAGTTTTCAATAACTCCTGAAGCGTCCTAGAACTAGTAAGTTAGGACTACTTTGTGAAATTTACCCCAGTTTTTGTTTTCTGTCTAGAACATATTCTCGGTATTAGGTGTGGTATACTCCACACATATAAATGCAGAAACAGGGAACTTTATTTTAATTCATTTAGTTGAATCTGTTTATTTCTGTATCATATATTAATTTGTTAAAATGCTCTTTCATTTGTTCATTGATTTATAAGGGTTTATTCTATGTCTTCTCTTGTTTCTCAGGCCAGCCAAGACTGGCATCATGCTTCTTAACATGGGTGGTCCAGAGACTGTTGATGAAGTACATGACTTCCTTCTCAGGTTATTTCTGGACAAAGATCTCATTCCACTCCCAGCACAAAAGTAAGATACTAAAGTAGGATTTAAAACTTGGCATGGTGGAAATACACTATGGAAAGGTTTGCGGTAACACCATGTAATGACTCTAAATGAGTTGGGTTGGTTCTGAAAAGAACCATTGATTTCAACTCCACATTTCGATCAGTATGCTCTGATTGTCTTCTGAAGAAAGCTGGACTGTGATCTGTGGATGCGGATACTAAAGGTTTATCTAATCACTCTGTGTGCTGGAAACTAATAATAATTAGACATTTTAAACTTGTCTACCTGCTCAGGTTCTCAAAAATTGGTAAATATCAAGAGTTAAATCAAATCAACAATAAACATAAAAAGCATTGAATAGATCAGGATTGATAATAAATACTTTATTTGAACGTCCAGTTTAGACAGACACTAGTCACTAACATCAAACTTTCACGGACAGTCTATTCAAATTATAACAGCTGAGATTCTAAATTGTGAAACACCAAAACTGTTCTTAAATGCCCTGAACACCATGATGTACATAAAGGTTAGCCCTTATACTCTTCAGAAGGTTCCAGATTTTTAACTAAGTGCCAAATATCATGTAAACAGTATACAATTGTTGCACGCTGTGACGGGGTCCATGGCGTTTTGTACACCCGAGGGGGAAAATGGCACCCGAGGCGAAGCCGAGGGTGCTATTTCCCCTCGAGGGTGTACAAAACCCATGGACCCCAGTCACAGCGTGCAACAATTGTTTTGTTATACCTTTGTTTAATTGTTATTCCTCTTCTCAAAGTTTTGTTGTCATCTTCAAACATTATTACGACGGACTATACATTGTTTATTAAGCAGACGAACAAGAAACAATTCCCTCGAACCCGCGGTTGTTTCGTACACGGCGCAGGAAATCGACCAGCGCTGGGAACGATCATGGTGATGTACACCGGTGTACGTGTACATCACTTTTCATGTTACCTGGCTAGTCGCGCCATGTAACATGCGTTTTTGTTGCGCGTCACGTGATTGGTTCTCGACCAATCAAACTTCACAGTTTGTTACCGAGGTATAACAATGCTAATTGCTTTATGGATGTACATGTTTGGATAAAACCTGAAATATTTTGTATGCCATTTCTTTACACAGCAAACTTGCCCCATTTATTGCTAAACGTCGAACACCAAAGATTGAGGCACAGTACAAGAAGATTGGAGGTGGTTCACCAATTAAGATGTGGACCAACAAGCAAGGCAAAGCTCTGGTTAAACTTCTAGACAAAATGTGTCCAGAATCAGGTTAGTATTCTATTTATATAACAGGTTATTGCCAATTTGTATCTGTTGCAGTATTTAGGGAATACTTTACCAATTTGTATCTGTTTCAGAGCTTAGAGAATAATTTGCCAATTTGTATCTGTTTCAGAGTTAAGAGAATAATTTGTCAATTTGTATCTGTTTCAGAGCTTAGAGAATAATTTGTCAATTTGTATCTGTTTCAGAGCTTAGAGAATAATTTGCCAATTTGTATCTGTTTCAGAGTTAAGAGAATAATTTACCAATTTGTATCTGTTTCAGAGCTTAGAGAATAATTTGTCAATTTGTATCTGTTTCAGAGCTTAGAGAATAATTTGTCAATTTGTATCTGTTTCAGAGCTTAGAGAATAATTTGCCAATTTGTATCTGTTTCAGAGCTTAGAGAATAATTTGCCAATTTGTATCTGTTTCAGAGCTTAGAGAATAATTTGCCAATTTGTATCTGTTTCAGAGTTAAGAGAATAATTTGCCAATTTGTATCTGTTTCAGAGCTTAGAGAATAATTTGCCAATTTGTATCTGTTTCAGAGCTTAGAGAATAATTTGCCAATTTGTATCTGTTTCAGAGTTAAGAGAATAATTTGCCAATTTGTATCTGTTTCAGAGCTTAGAGAATAATTTGCCAATTTGTATCTGTTTCAGAGCTTAGAGAATAATTTGCCAATTTGTATCTGTTTCAGAGTTAAGAGAATAATTTGCCAATTTGTATCTGTTTCAGAGTTAAGAGAATAATTTGCCAATTTGTATCTGTTTCAGAGCTTAGAGAATAATTTGTCAATTTGTATCTGTTTCAGAGCTTAGAGAATAATTTGCCAATTTGTATCTGTTTCAGAGTTAAGAGAATAATTTGCCAATCTTGTATCTGTAGCAGATGAACTAATTTGCCCACTTATATTCATATTACTGACCCCTATACATGTACTGTACATGTGTAGCATGTTGATAACTACACTTGAAATTTTCTTTTTTAGGAAAGTTTTTGGTGATGTGTACATGTATGAAAATTAATGTGCTTTTAACTATTAAATTTATTGGTTGTGTTCTCGTCTACTTTTATACATAATTTTTTACCATTTTTATTCAGGAATTCTTATGTGCATGCAATTTTGCTGTCTGTTTGTGTTGTTCGTATTATTTTATGCAAATCTGGCATTGGTAATCATCATCATCATGTTTTAAGCAGGCATGCAATTTTTCCTCGGATCAGCTGATTTCCCCTTTCTTTTTTATCTCAGTTTTATCATTCAAAGTTGAACAATACTATTCAATTGGGGTTGAACAGTCTGTTTTTGTTTGGCCTGTTCTGGGTTGGCATAGTGGTAGCCTTCTCTTCACAGGTACCTTCAAGCTTACAGGTTACAGTGCAAAGCGAACCTTCCATGTCCGAACATTCCTTCATCCCCTTCTCTTCACAGGTACCTTCAAGCTTACAGGTTACAGTGCAAAGCGAACCTTCTATGTCTGAACATTCCTTCATCCCCCTTCTCTTCACAGGTACCTTCAAGCTTACAGGTTACAGTGCAAAGCGAACCTTCAATGTCTGAACATTTCTTCATCGCCTTCTCTTCACAGGTACCTTCAAGCTTACAGGTTACAGTGCAAAGCGAACCTTCTATGTCTGAACATTTCTTCATGGCCTTCTCTTCACAGGTACCTTCAAGCTTACAGGTTACAGTGCAAAGCGAACCTTCAATGTCTGAACATTCCTTCATGGCCTTCTCTTCACAGGTACCTTCAAGCTTACAGGTTATAGTGCAAAGCGAACCTTCAATGTCTGAACATTTCTTCATCGCCTTCTCTTCACAGGTACCTTCAAGCTTACAGGTTACAGTGTAAAGCGAACCTTCTATGTCTGAACATTTCTTCATGGCCTTCTCTTCACAGGTACCTTCAAGCTTACAGGTTACAGTGCAAAGCGAACCTTCAATGTCTGAACATTTCTTCATGACCTTCTCTTCACAGGTACCTTCAAGCTTACCGGTTATAGTGCAAAGCGAACCTTCTATGTCTGAACATTTCTTCATGGCCTTCTCTTCACAGGTACCTTCAAGCTTACAGGTTACAGTGCAAAGCGAACCTTCAATGTCTGAACATTTCTTCATGACCTTCTCTTCACAGGTACCTTCAAGCTTACCGGTTATAGTGCAAAGCGAACCTTCAATGTCTGAACATTCCTTCATGGCCTTCTCTTCACAGGTACCTTCAAGCTTACAGGTTATAGTGCAAAGCGAACCTTCCATGTCTGAACATTTCTTCATCGCCTTCTCTTCACAGGTACCTTCAAGCTTACAGGTTACAGTGCAAAGCTAACCTTCCATGTCTGAACATTCCTTCATCCCCCTTCTCTTCACAGGTACCTTCAAGCTTACGGGTTATAGTGCAAAGCGAACCTTCAATGTCTGAACATTTCTTCATCGCCTTCTCTTCACAGGTACCTTCAAGCTTACAGGTTACAGTGCAAAGCGAACCTTCTATGTCTGAACATTTCTTCATGGCCTTCTCTTCACAGGTACCTTCAAGCTTACAGGTTACAGTGCAAAGGGAACCTTCAATGTCTGAACATTCCTTCATGGCCTTCTCTTCACAGGTACCTTCAAGCTTACAGGTTATAGTGCAAAGCGAACCTTCAATGTCTGAACATTTCTTCATCGCCTTCTCTTCACAGGTACCTTCAAGCTTACAGGTTACAGTGCAAAGCGAACCTTCTATGTCTGAACATTTCTTCATGGCCTTCTCTTCACAGGTACCTTCAAGCTTACAGGTTACAGTGCAAAGCGAACCTTCAATGTCTGAACATTTCTTCATGGCCTTCTCTTCACAGGTACCTTCAAGCTTACCGGTTATAGTGCAAAGCGAACCTTCAATGTCTGAACATTCCTTCATGGCCTTCTCTTCACAGGTACCTTCAAGCTTACAGGTTACAGTGCAAAGCGAACCTTCTATGTCTGAACATTCCTTCATGGCCTTCTCTTCACAGGTACCTTCAAGCTTACCGGTTATAGTGCAAAGCGAACCTTCCATGTCTGAACATTTCTTCATCGCCTTCTCTTCACAGGTACCTTCAAGCTTACAGGTTACAGTGCAAAGCGAACCTTCCATGTCTGAACATTTCTTCATCGCCTGCTCTTCACAGGTACCTTCAAGCTTACAGGTTACAGTGCAAAGCGAACCTTCAATGTCTGAACATTTCTTCATGGCCTTCTCTTCACAGGTACCTTCAAGCTTACAGGTTACAGTGCAAAGCGAACCTTCTATGTCTGAACATTTCTTCATCGCCTTCTCTTCACAGGTACCTTCAAGCTTACAGGTTACAGTGCAAAGCGAACCTTCAATGTCTGAACATTTCTTCATGGCCTTCTCTTCACAGGTACCTTCAAGCTTACAGGTTATAGTGCAAAGCGAACCTTCAATGTCTGAACATTTCTTCATGGCCTTCTCTTCACAGGTACCTTCAAGCTTACAGGTTTCAGTGCAAAGCGAACCTTCCATGTCCGAACATTTCTTCATGGCCTTCTCTTCACAGGTACCTTCAAGCTTACAGGTTACAGTGCAAAGCGAACCTTCCATGTCCGAACATTTCTTCATTGCCTTCTCTTCTTAGGTACCTTCAAGCTTACAGGTTACAGTGCAAAGCGAACCTTCTATGTCTGAACATTCCTTCATGGCCTTCTCTTCACAGGTACCTTCAAGCTTACAGGTTACAGTGCAAAGCGAACCTTCCATGTCTGAACATTTCTTCATCGCCTTCTCTTCACAGGTACCTTCAAGCTTACCGGTTAAAGTGCAAAGCGAACCTTCAATGTCTGAACATTTCTTCATGGCCTTCTCTTCACAGGTACCTTCAAGCTTACAGGTTATAGTGCAAAGCGAACCTTCAATGTCTGAACATTTCTTCATGGCCTTCTCTTCACAGGTACCTTCAAGCTTACAGGTTACAGTGCAAAGCGAACCTTCTATGTCTGAACATTTCTTCATCACCTTCTCTTCACAGGTACCTTCAAGCTTACAGGTTACAGTGCAAAGCGAACCTTCCATGTCCGAACATTTCTTCATCGCCTTCTCTTCACAGGTACCTTCAAGCTTACCGGTTATAGTGCAAAGCGAACCTTCAATGTCTGAACATTTCTTCATGGCCTTCTCTTCACAGGTACCTTCAAGCTTACAGGTTATAGTGCAAAGCGAACCTTCAATGTCTGAACATTTCTTCATGGCCTTCTCTTCACAGGTACCTTCAAGCTTACAGGTTACAGTGCAAAGCGAACCTTCAATGTCTGAACATTTCTTCATGGCCTTCTCTTCACAGGTACCTTCAAGCTTACAGGTTACAGTGCAAAGCGAACCTTCCATGTCTGAACATTTCTTCATGGCCTTCTCTTCACAGGTACCTTCAAGCTTACAGGTTACAGTGCAAAGCGAACCTTCCATGTCTGAACATTTCTTCATGGCCTTCTCTTCACAGGTACCTTCAAGCTTACAGGTTATAGTGCAAAGCGAACCTTCAATGTCTGAACATTTCTTCATGGCCTTCTCTTCACAGGTACCTTCAAGCTTACAGGTTACAGTGCAAAGCGAACCTTCCATGTCCGAACATTTCTTCATGGCCTTCTCTTCACAGGTACCTTCAAGCTTACAGGTTACAGTGCAAAGCGAACCTTCAATGTCTGAACATTCCTTCATGGCCTTCTCTTCACAGGTACCTTCAAGCTTACAGGTTACAGTGCAAAGCGAACCTTCCATGTCTGAACATTCCTTCATCCCCCTTCTCTTCACAGGTACCTTCAAGCTTACAGGTTACAGTGCAAAGCGAACCTTCCATGTCTGAACATTCCTTCATCCCCCTTCTCTTCATAGGTACCTTCAAGCTTACCGGTTATAGTGCAAAGCGAACCTTCAATGTCTGAACATTTCTTCATGGCCTTCTCTTCACAGGTACCTTCAAGCTTACCGGTTATAGTGCAAAGCGAACCTTCTATGTCCGAACATTTCTTCATGGCCTTCTCTTCACAGGTACCTTCAAGCTTACAGGTTATAGTGCAAAGCGAACCTTCAATGTCTGAACATTTCTTCATCGCCTTCTCTTCACAGGTACCTTCAAGCTTACAGGTTACAGTGCAAAGCGAACCTTCAATGTCTGAACATTTCTTCATGGCCTTCTCTTCACAGGTACCTTCAAGCTTACAGGTTATAGTGCAAAGCGAACCTTCAATGTCTGAACATTTCTTCATGGCCTTCTCTTCACAGGTACCTTCAAGCTTACAGGTTATAGTGCAAAGCGAACCTTCCATGTCCGAACATTTCTTTATGGCCTTCTCTTCACAGGTACCTTCAAGCTTACAGGTTATATTGCAAAGCGAACCTTCCATGTCCGAACATTTCTTATATATTAAATCATAACCATCATGATAATAATAACATTTGAATTGTTTGTATTTGCAGCACCACATAAATACTACATCGGTTTTCGATATGTTAAACCCCTGACAGAGGATACTGTAGCCGAAATGGAGAGGTAAATACTTACAGAATAACAGTTGGTAGTTGAAACCTTCTTTGTGCATTTTTGTTAATTGGATTAATAGTCAAATCGAAGGTGTCCCAAATGGACAGTTAGGTAGGCTCATTATGTGGTCATAACTCCCAAAACAAATTGTGTAATGTCTACCATTAGCCTATTTGATATGAAGATGGTAATAGGATCTGAGAAATGATGAATCATTTCAAACAATGAATGATTTCTGATGGTTGATGTCTGTTAATGAATATGTACTACCCTGTCATCACCTAGTAACCACGTTGGGCCAGTAACCCCACTATGAAACAACTGTTGCAGTCTTGTACGTTTTGTTTACAATAATATGATGTTGAATGGTTTAACTATAAATGAAACACTTCAGGTCTTGTAAACAATCATTTCTGGCCATATTTCAGTTCTGAGTTACAAGTAATGTAGTTAAGAATATCTTAGAAATTCAAGCCAGTTATCTAGAGTCTTAATGATTTGTTTCACAATATTTTCTGACCTGTTTTGTATAGAGATGGAATAGAGAGAGCCATTGCCTTCACCCAGTACCCTCAATATAGCTGTTCAACCACTGGAAGTAGTCTGAACGCTATTTATAAATATTATGCAAAGCATCCAGAATTAGTAGCCAATAGCAAGATGAGATGGAGTGTGATTGACAGATGGCCAACCCACCCAGGACTTGTAAAGGTTGGTTGCTACACATTGCTCTTAAATCACTTCACACCGTCCTGACATCTAATAATGCCTGATTGTTCAAACTGAATTAAAGAGACCTTTGTGTCGGTTTTAGAAATGTTCAGAACATCTATTGTTCAGTTGACTTAATGCCCAGATTTTCTGTGACCAGCATGCACTGTGCATGCACTCAAGGTGTGACACCATGTTTGACCTGTACTGGAATTCATTCTCAAAATCTCCCTTTTACTGGGAATTATCCAGACCTTCATTTCATTGTGTGACGATAGCCTGACAAACAAGCATTTTGAGTGATTAATAGGATACCATAATTGTTTCCCTGTCTCAATAGTTACTTGTCATTGGATTTAGTGTAATTTGTAATTGTCTGACTGTATGAAAACAAGCCTGGAATTTATTTTTTGGATATGCTGAATGGCAAGGCGATTTTCGTTTTGCAAAAGGCACTTCCATTGGAAAATCTTATTTGAAGGGGCACCAATGCCAGCCCCAGGGGCAACGTAGGCCATGGCCCTCTTTGCCTGCTTGTAATTCCAGGCTTGTGACAACATTCAAACAGTCTTGATAATGAATTTGTTGGGGCAAGTAAAGTTGTCTGCTTACCGTGCCTTATTTCCCTTATTGAGGGTCATTCTAGTTAGCAATATTCACAGTTTGAAAATCAAATTAATTTTTCATCAGGCATTCACACAACTAGTCAAAGATGAACTTGCGAAGTTCCCTGAGGAGGTTCAAGATGATGTAGTTATACTCTTCTCTGCACACTCCTTACCTATGAGTGTAAGTTGTTTCTTATCTTAACAATCTTACTAATCATTACTATGGTTTCCCATTACAATGTATGTAAAGTGTTTACCAAGAAAGATTCACAGGTGTTAGGCACTCTATATCCATCCTTCCTTTCATGTAAGAGCAGGGCCCAATTTCATGGCTCTGCTTACCACAGAATTCTGTGCTTGTAGAACCCTTGCAGCACACAATTCTATGATGTGTAAGCGCAGAATTCCGCGGTAAGCAGAACCATGAAATTGGGCCCAGATCTCTTAACCACTAAACCACTGAGTGCTGGGTCCAATTTCATAGAGCTGCCTAAGCACAAAATATTGCTTAAGCGAAAAAATCCTTGCTTAGTAAAATCAGATTACGGCCAAGACTCCACTTAATTGTTGTGCTAACTCAACAACAGCTAAATACCAGTCACAAGCAATGTATATGTGTATAAGGCATGAAATTATGGCCACTAACATGTGTAAAATAAGCGAGCTATTTTCGTGCTTAAGCAATTTTGTTTGCTTAAGCAGCTCCATTAAATTGGCCCCTGGTGAGAGGCCAGTTCCAATCCTGTTATAAACCATGTTAATAGTTAGTATTGCATCAACTTGATTTCATGTATTAATTACAAGGGGGTAGAGAAATTTATATTTTTGTAGTTTTGGGGTAATAGCCAATTCAAAATGGCATCTTGTTGAAGCATGCTCAATAATCAAGTGATGATCACACAGTGCAGAATACAGATTGAGTGCACTGGAGAAATACTGAACAATTGCTGTGTGGTTTTGTATTTGTTGGTACAGGTTGTGAATAGGGGTGACCCTTATCCAGCTGAAGTTACTGAACAATTGCTGTGTGGTTTTGTATTTGTTGGTACAGGTTGTGAATAGGGGTGACCCTTATCCAGCTGAAGTTACTGAACAATTGCTGTGTGGTTTTGTATTTGTTGGTACAGGTTGTGAATAGGGGTGACCCTTATCCAGCTGAAGTTGCTGCAACTGTACAACGTGTCATGGAGGCTCTTGACTTTTCTCATCCTTATAGATTAGTGTGGCAATCACAAGTAAGTAGTACCTGTATATACTATAGATTGTATTAGATCAGCACCTACAATAACAACAAATATTCCAGTTTCCAAGGGAATCATTCTTAACACAAAAATAGTTTTTTAGCTGAATCGTTGTCCTAAAGTTTGTAGTTCTAACCTCAGTAGAATCATACAAAAATGTATGTTTCCTCAATATAAATGTATTGTGCCTCCGGGCATGCTTGGTTATGGGTTTGAATCCACCAGAGTTGTATGACCAGGGATTTTTGCATTGGGTCACTGGGCATGCTTGGTTATGGGTTTGAATCCCACCAGAGTTATATGACCAGGGATTCTTGCATTGGGTCACTGGGCATGCTTGGTTATGGGTTTGAATCCCACCAGAGTTATATGACCAGGGATTCTTGCATTGGGTCACTTGGCATGCTTGGTTATGGGTTTGAATCCCACCAGAGTTGTATGACCAGGGATTCTTGCATTGGGTCACCGGGCATGCTTGGTTATGGGTGTGAATCCCACCATAGTTGTATGACAAGGGATTTTGCATTGGGTCACCGGGCATGCTTGGTTATGGGTTTGAATCCCACCATAGTTGTATGACCAGGGGTTCTTGCATTGGGTCACCGGGCATGCTTGGTTATGGGTTTGAATCCCACCAGAGTTATATGACCAGGGATTCTTGCATTGGGTCACCGGGCATGCTTGGTTAAGGGTTTGAATCCCACCAGAGTTGTATGACCAGGGATTCTTGCATTGGGTCACTTGGCATGCTTGGTTAAGGGTTTGAATCCCACCAGAGTTATATGACCAGGGATTCTTGCATTGGGTCACCGGGCATGCTTGGTTATGGGTTTGAATCCCACCAGAGTTATATGACCAGGGATTCTTGCATTGGGTCACCGGGCATGCTTGGTTAAGGGTTTGAATCCCACCAGAGTTGTATGACCAGGGATTCTTGCATTGGGTCACTTGGCATGCTTGGTTATGGGTTTGAATCCCACCAGAGTTGTATGACCAGGGATTCTTGCATTGGGTCACTTGGCATGCTTGGTTATGGGTTTGAATCCCACCAGAGTTATATGACCAGGGGTTCTTGCATTGGGTCACTTGGCATGCTTGGTTATGGGTTTGAATCCCACCAGAGTTATATGACCAGGGATTCTTGCATTGGGTCACCGGGCATGCTTGGTTATGGGTTTGAATCCCACCAGAGTTATATGACCAGGGATTCTTGCATTGGGTCACCGGGCATGCTTGGTTAAGGGTTTGAATCCCACCAGAGTTGTATGACCAGGGATTCTTGCATTGGGTCACTTGGCATGCTTGGTTATGGGTTTGAATCCCACCAGAGATATATGACCAGGGATTCTTGCATTGGGTCACTTGGCATGCTTGGTTATGGGTTTGAATCCCACCATAGTTGTATGACCAGGGGTTCTTGCATTGGGTCACCGGGCATGCTTGGTTATGGGTTTGAATCCCACCAGAGTTGTATGACCAGGGGTTCTTGCATTGGGTCACCGGGCATGCTTGGTTAAGGGTTTGAATCCCACCAGAGTTGTATGACCAGGGATTTTTGCATTGGGTCACCGGGCATGCTTGGTTATGGGTTTGAATCCCACCAGAGTTGTATGACCAGGGATTCTTGCATTGGGTCACTTGGCATGCTTGGTTATGGGTTTGAATCCCACCAGAGTTATATGACCAGGGATTCTTGCATTGGGTCACCGGGCATGCTTGGTTATGGGTTTGAATCCCACCAGAGTTATATGACCAGGGGTTCTTGCATTGGGTCACCGGGCATGCTTGGTTATGGGTTTGAATCCCACCATAGTTGTATGACCAGGGGTTCTTGCATTGGGTCACCAGGCATGCTTGGTTAAGGGTTTGAATCCCACCAGAGTTGTATGACCAGGGATTTTTGCATTGGGCGACTGGGCATGCTTGGTTATGGGTTTGAATCCCACCAGAGTTGTATGACCAGGGGTTCTTGCATTGGGTCACTGGGCATGCTTGGTTATGGGTTTGATCGCCACCAGAGTTGTATGACCAGGGATTCTTGCATTGGGTCACCGGGCATGCTTGGTTATGGGTTTGAATCCCACCAGAGTTGTATGACCAGGGGTTCTTGCATTGGGCGACTGGGCATGCTTGGTTATGGGTTTGAATCCCACCAGAGTTGTATGACCAGGGGTTCTTGCATTGGGTCACTGGGCATGCTTGGTTATGGGTTTGATCGCCACCAGAGTTGTATGACCAGGGATTCTTGCATTGGGTCACCGGGCATGCTTGGTTATGGGTTTGAATCCCACCATAGTTGTATGACCAGGGATTTTTGCATTGGGTCACCAGGCATGCTTGGTTAAGGGTTTGAATCCCACCAGAGTTGTATGACCAGGGGTTCTTGCATTGGGTCACTGGGCATGCTTGGTTATGGGTTTGAATCCCAACAGCGTTGTAGGACCAGGGGTTCTTGCATTGGGTCACCAGGCATGCTTGGTTATGGGTGTGAATCCCACCATAGTTGTAGGACCAGGGATTTTTGCATTGGGTCACTTGGCATGCTTGGTTATGGGTTTGAATCCCACCAGAGTTGTATGACCAGGGATTTTTGCATTGGGTCACTTGGCATGCTTGGTTATGGGTTTGAATCCCACCAGAGTTGTATGACCAGGGGTTCTTGCATTGGGTCACTGGGCATGCTTGGTTATGGGTTTGAACCCCACCAGAGTTGTATGACCAGGGGTTCTTGCATTGGGTCACCGGGCATGCTTGGTTATGGGTTTGAATCCCACCATAGTTGTATGACCAGGGGTTCTTGCATTGGGTCACCAGGCATGCTTGGTTATGGGTTTGAATCCCACCAGAGTTGTATGACCAGGGGTTCTTGCATTGGGTCACCAGGCATGCTTGGTTATGAGTTTGAATCCCACCAGAGTTGTATGACCAGGGATTTTTGCATTGGGTCACCGGGCATGCTTGGTTAAGGGTTTGAATCCCACCATAGTTGTATGACCAGGGGTTCTTGCATTGGGTCACCGGGCATGCTTGGTTAAGGGTTTGAATCCCACCATAGTTGTATGACCAGGGGTTCTTGCATTGGGTCACTGGGCATGCTTGGTTATGGGTTTGAATCCCACCAGAGTTGTATGACCAGGGATTTTTGCATTGGGTCACTTGGCATGCTTGGTTAAGGGTTTGAATCCCACCATAGTTGTATGACCAGGGGTTCTTGCATTGGGTCACTGGGCATGCTTGGTTATGGGTTTGAATCCCACCATAGTTGTATGACCAGGGGTTCTTGTATTGGGTCACCGGGCATGCTTGGTTATGGGTGTGAATCCCACCATAGTTGTATGACAAGGGATTTTGCATTGGGTCACCGGGCATGCTTGGTTATGGGTTTGAATCCCACCATAGTTGTATGACCAGGGGTTCTTGCATTGGGTCACCGGGCATGCTTGGTTATGGGTTTGAATCCCACCATAGTTGTATGACCAGGGGTTCTTGCATTGGGTCACTGGGCATGCTTGGTTATGGGTTTGAATCCCACCAGAGTTGTATGACCAGGGATTTTTGCATTGGGCGACCGGGCATGCTTGGTTATGGGTGTGAATCCCACCATAGTTGTATGACCAGGGGTTCTTGCATTGGGTCACTGGGCATGCTTGGTTATGGGTTTGAATCCCACCATAGTTGTATGACCAGGGGTTCTTGTATTGGGTCACCGGGCATGCTTGGTTATGGGTGTGAATCCCACCATAGTTGTATGACAAGGGATTTTGCATTGGGTCACCGGGCATGCTTGGTTATGGGTTTGAATCCCACCATAGTTGTATGACAAGGGATTTTGCATTGGGTCACTGGGCATGCTTGGTTATGGGTTTGAATCCCACCATAGTTGTATGACCAGGGATTCTTGCATTGGGTCACCGGGCATGCTTGGTTAAGGGTTTGAATCCCACCAGAGTTGTATGACCAGGGATTTTTGCATTGGGTCACTTGGCATGCTTGGTTATGGGTTTGAATCCCACCAGAGTTGTATGACCAGGGATTTTTGCATTGGGTCACTTGGCATGCTTGGTTATGGGTTTGAATCCCACCAGAGTTGTATGACCAGGGATTCTTGCATTGGGTCACTGGGCATGCTTGGTTATGGGTTTGAATCCCACCATAGTTGTATGACCAGGGGTTCTTGTATTGGGTCACCGGGCATGCTTGGTTATGGGTTTGAATCCCACCATAGTTGTATGACAAGGGATTTTGCATTGGGTCACTGGGCATGCTTGGTTATGGGTTTGAATCCCACCAGAGTTGTATGACCAGGGATTTTTGTCTGCAGGTCTTGGGAGTGAAACACTGGGTATACAATGCTTACCACTCATGGTTTAGGGTTATTCAAAACAAGAATACTATCATGCCCCCTCCACTTTTCACAATTGTTTCCATTGTAACAAATATTAGTTATATTAATAGCTATCCGATAGTCTATCTGAAATGTCAAGATCTGCATTGGTGTTAAGAGAGCTAATTAACTATGAAGGATGTTTTTATCTGTAGGTTGGCCCTTTGCCATGGCTTGGTCCTCAAACTGATGCAGCCATCAAAGGATTAAGCAAAAATGGCCGCAAAAATATTTTGCTGGTGCCGATAGCATTTGTGAATGACCACATTGAAACCTTACATGAGCTGGACTTGGAATACGCAGATGAATTAGCAAAGGAGGTACGTGTATAAAGAGATCTCAGAGCCCCATTGTCAGGGGTTGTTTCAGCGGAAAAGAAAATTCATTTTACTTATCAAATATTTCTTGTAGAAAGGCATGTGAGTTTTCAGATTTTTCCTGATGTTTTTACTGATTGCCCTCATATATGCCTTCAGATTTGTTGAAAGATGTAAAGTTACCGTTACATAGATAAGAAACTAAGCCCTTGTTATGATCAAACCTTCAGATTTCTTGTCTTTTTATGTAGAGCAATGTAAAGCTCTTAATTGCCTTTACTGTGTTAGACGAGCATTTCCTGTTATTGTTTGAGGCCATTGTAATGATCACTGTGTGAAATCTTACACTTTATTTTGTAATTTAACTTTTTATTTAAAAAAAAAAACGTTTTGACGTGTTTTTTTTTAACAAATTAATTTCTAAGAAAAAGTTCCCTCTTTACTTTGTTTTTTCTTTTAGTGTGGAGTTGAGAATATTAGGCGTGCTGCTTCACTGAACGACAATCCTATATTTATAGAGGTGAGTATAAGTCCAGTATAATACATAGCAAAGCATTGTTAAGTTGTTGAAAGTCTGAAACAAAGACTTATGGACTCGGTTTCAAACTTGCAGGTCTAAGCCTCAGCTAAATACATTAAGGACAGGGACTTATTTCAGACTTATAGGTCCTGTATTGTGTGTAAGTTGGGAACTTGGGCCTTTTTCATTCTCTTTTGCATTGGGCTCTTTTGCAAGTATTTGTAAGCCACGGGTACAAGTAGAAGAACATGTATGAGGAGACACCATATGAAATAGTTGAATGATAAAATACAAGCATGGCAATGATAGTTCTTCCAACCAATTTTTTCTTGTTGTTCTCTGTTTTAGGCAATGGCAGACTTAGTAACTAAGCACCTTGCATCAGGTCAACCATGTTCAACACAGCTCTCATTACGATGTCCTGTATGTGTTAACGCTGTCTGCGGACAGACCAAGAAGTTCTTTGCTGATCAGAAACTTTAAATCTAACTTTGATGTATTTTATAAATGCACTTACATCTTATTGCTTCCAAGTTGTTATAATTCCAGCGGCCACTCGTTACAGTCAAGATTTTCTATAGCTTCCCATTTCCAACAAGTGACCTCATTCAAATCTAGCCATCATTATACATAGGTCATGGGAGCAATATCTTTAGGTGAGGTTTGTGGTAGCACCATGTGTGAATTTCCTTCAAGTAGTGTTGGTTCTGAAAGGAACCGGTGGTTGACAACTCTTAAAGTATAGCTCGTTAGAATTTTTGTGTTTATGATTTGAAATTTTGATTCTATTATCGCAAGGCGGTATTAGGATTTCTTTTTAAAGATGTTGTGGGGTTAGTAATTGGTGGGGAAAAGGTTGTTTGTAGGACTAGTTTAGAAATGGACATTGGTGTTTGGTGGTCTTGGTTTTTCTTATTGAATGGATCCTACCATCTTATTTAAAAACATTAAGCATGAATGTTAGCACCATTGGCAAAACACTGAGATAAAAACTAAACATTACCGGTAGTCCTCTTCTTCTGCTAATGTGTGTTTGAAAGAGCTAGGTCAGTATTTGTATTTAATCTCTTTGAAACTACCTCCAACAAGGGATATAAGTCCTTAGGTGGATTTTACAAAGAGTTAAGGCTAGTCTTATCTCAAGTTAGGTCAAGTTACTCGTCTTAACGTAGGACTAGCCATTAGTTTTTAACATCTCTTAGGACTTGTTCTAAGTGCTTTGTGAAATCGACCCCTGGGATCGGGTTACAACAGTTGTGAACTATATGGTATATGTCTCTAAACAGTCTGAACATTTATTATGGTTAGATTTGTTATTTAGATATTTATTTATTTTGTTCCGCATATAAGTTACTAGTATGATGTACACCTGTAGTGGCTGAGCTTTGTTTCGTGGCACCTCTACTCACTGAGGTTGTTAATGGGACACCCTCAGCGCCGTTCATACTGACTGTGAATGGGAAGCGAATTTTGACATCACAGCCCTTTTTTCCCTGAGAATGTTTTGCAAGGGTTGGGCACGTTTCGACTGTTGAATCAAACAGTAAAAACTTGTATCAGAAAGTATGAACCGGGCTTATTCCAAAACTTGAACTGGGTCATTTTTAATACCGACAGCCTTTTTCTTTATTTACTTCTAGTGGTTGCACAGTATAAGTTTACAAACGCACAAACTCATTCAATGAGAAACGTAATACTAGTTATACGAATTATAACATTTATTTTTAAGTAGGATTTGAAACTTTGCATGGTGGAATTTATTCTTGTTATAGCGTTATACAGAAAATCTCAAAACGCTATCGAAAAAGGATTTTTTCTGAACAGTCACCCATCATGGAGCAATAAACTTTATTTTATTGCTCCATGCACCCATGCACATTATGTTCACCACCCCAGTATTTGAATCGTCCTAAATGAACCCTAGCCCTCTGGGGTATCGAGTAGGGTTGTCAGCCCCAAAAAATCTTTGGGCGGATCATTTTGTCGGGTCATAGAGCAATACTCGTTGTAATAGCTATGTAATAGTGGAAACGCAATGATGAGCTGAATAAAGTTGTTTCTATGTCACACGAATAGCGTCCCATTGCCTGTTTAAACCTATAGCGTCACGTTGTGCAATGTGTATTGTCACTCGGTTGTGAAGGAAACAATTAATCAACAAGCAGGTTCACAGTACAGTGTAGGTCAAACCCTGCTTCATAATTTGCCTCCCTCTCTCGTCTTGATTGTGGGAATTATTTCTATGCCAAAATAAAATCAGACGGCATGTAATCTTTCCGATTAAACCAACTATCTGATAATTGTATGGTATAAAACTACAATTGTCCATCTTGAAACCACACGCGGCTTTAGCTTTAGATGTTGTTTATGCAAAACTATGTTGAGGCTTGATGATCCAGACTGCATACTACTGCACAAATTGTGTTTTATAAACAACAGACAGAAGAGTCCAATAATTATGTGAAACAAAGTATTAGTACAAAGTTCCGATGCCATTGATAACGTTATTTCAACATTCACTGATCGTCCCCAATCATACAGAACCAAACCAAAAAAGCGCTTAAATAAGATTTGAAAGCCCAAGAGCACGATAAATCCGTCCAAAAGCGATAAAGCACTACCAGTCATTCTGCGTTAGTCGCCCACCCCATCCCATCTTCCCGACGGTTTTCTTTGACCGGGAGGGTGTCGACGAATCTCGGAAACACCTTGGGGCAAAATTGCAACTTTGTCAATTTTGTACCCCGGAGCAATGTTTTCCCTGTTGTTGGTCAGTGACTAGTCACATTGGTTATCAATAAAAGTAGTACATCGACAAGTAAGTCCATGTGTTCTATTATTGAGAAGGTTAACGGTTCCTTGAACTAGGAATGCTATTGTTTACTTTGGCTGCTTTTAAATAGACAAAAAAGTCCACCCCCAATAATACAACATCGATTGATAGAATGTTACAAAAGTTCAGATCGAATTTACACAAGAACGGTAAACCACGAACCAATCAACAAGTGGTATGATAATCTATCACTGCCTTGTTCAGACATCTACGGTATTTGCAACTGATTGGTTCATACAGTAATAAAGAATTTAAACCTCCATTGACGACAGCTCAGTTTTGCCAGCGGTGGCCTGTTCAGCTCGTAGCTATTAAGTACTCTTTGGGCATAACAGTCGCTTTGGGCATAACAGTCGCAAACACCGAGTAGCAGTGTACTTTTTGATAACCAATCAACATGACTATAGAGTATGATAATATTCTGGCCAAAGTTGGTCCTTTTGGGAAGTACCAGAAGATTATTTGTTTAACACTTTGGTTTGTGGCAATCCCATCTGCATGGCATGCTATCGGACAAGTGTTTTTGGCGGCAAAAACAGACCACTGGTGTGCAGTGCCGGAATACCTATCACTCAACTGTTCTTTCCAACAAGAAGCGGAAGAGTGTTTGGATGAGCAGAAATTCATTACCATACCTTCTACTGTCAACAAAGAAGGAAATGTCATATACTCGAAATGTGAGCGTTATGAGTTTGTACTGGATGTCAACGCAACGTCTGGACACCATGGGACACCAATAGGGACAATTAACTGCGACATTGGATGGGAATACGATCGAACTCAGTATAAGACGACAATCATTCAGGAGGTCAGTTAGTAACATTAATGTATTCAAAACTAATTCAAATCATGCCGTTATTTAGGCATATAAACATGATTATTCGCATTGTGTATTAATCGGGGGATGGTGTTGATTTGTTTGGATTTGCAATAAAAACAGTTAAATATAAACCTCAGGCTAAACTAAGACAAAGCATTGTGTAAGGTTCAGCACACTAACACTTTAACTATTTATTTTAGCCTATATCTTACAGATATCTTGAAGAAAAAAAACACTAATTGTATTAACAAATCTATCTCGCTGTGTTTGTTCCATAGTTTGACTTGGTTTGCTCCCGTGGGGACCTCCCTGGTATTGCGCAATCTGTCTACTTTGCTGGTGTCCTGTTTGGTTCTTTACTATGGGGTGCTATTTCAGACTGGTGAGTGGGGCTAGCATGCTGATCATTATTGGTGTGTCAAACAGTGGTATTATTATAACCGGTTTATCCATTGTTGATAACTCTTTAAAAATAAAAAACTATTATTCCGAACACAAATGCAAATTATTTGTTACATTTAAAGGCATACTTTTGGTGATTACTCAAAATAATTATTATCATGATATTGATAGTAATGGGGAGAGGTTAATAGTATAAAACATTGTGAGAAACGGATCCCTCTGATGTAGTTTTCGAGAAAGAAGTAATTTTCAACGAATTTGATTTCGAGACCTCAGATTAATAATTTGAGGTCTCGAAATCAAGCATCTGAAAGCACTCACACACTTCGTGTGACATGGGTGTTTTTTCTTTCAGTATTATCTCGCAACTTCGACGACCGATTGAGCTCCAATTTTCACAGGCTTGTTATCTTATTATGGTGTTCCATATCTTATGCATATGTTGAGATACACAACTGTGAAGACTAGTCTTTGACAATTACCAATAGTGTCCAGTGTCTTTAATGGAAATCTGTGAACATTGTGTTAGGACTCGTCTTATCTCGAATTAGGACGAGTAACTCGTCCTAACTTAGGATTAATCTTAAGGTCTGCATGCTACAGTGCAGGGTTGGGACTCGTCCTAAGTCCTAAGATTAATCTTAAGTTTTGTGAAATCGACACATGGGAGGTTATACCGTTTTTGTACTCTTGTGGGACTTTTGCTTAAAAATAAGTCTTCCCTTATCATCCTTTGTTTCAATTATTGGGCTGCTATTGGGTTGGCTTGTTTGTTTGTTTGCTTGCTTGCTTGCTTGCTTGCTTGCTTGCTTGCTTGCTTGCTCGCTCGTTCGTTCGTTCGTCCGTCCGTCCGTCCGTCCGTCCGTTCGTCCGTCCGTCCGTCCGTCCGTCCGTCCGTCCGTCCGTCCGTCCGTCCGTCCGTCCGTCCGTCCGTCCGTCCGTCCGTCCGAACGGCCGTCCGTCCGTTCGTTCGTTCGTTCGTTCGTTCGTTCGTTTGTGTTTATTGATATGTATTTTTTTTTTTGGGGGGGGGGGGGGGCTATTTATATTCCAGGATTGGAAGGCGAACTGCATTTTTCCTGACTCTTGTAATGTCATGCACAGCTACCGTTGCAACGAGTTTTGTGTCCAGCTTCACTTCGTATACCATTCTTCGCTTTATCATTGCCTCAGATGGAAGTTACCTTATCGCATTTGTTTTAGGTAAATAGTTTGACACTCTTGACTCGTTTCAATGCAGTTATCATAATAATTTCCATTTTGTATAATTACAAACCAAGTAATATGTAAACACAAGGTCTATTGGTGCCACTAAGTTAAGTTTTTCTGTTTGAACGCAACATGTTGAGTCCCGACTCTGCAACTTCATAGGACAATATCCTTTATGTCTGCCAATTCCTACTAGAAAACCCAGGTTTTTTTCACGGCATTATGTCGCCGTATACTTTGCATCATATCGCCATCGTTTATATTAAAACTATTGCTTGATATAGCTGTACACTCTTGAGTTATATCGCAATTTAAATAACGCAACATTATTGTTTGCGATTATTATCATAAATAAGGTGAACGCCGTAAAAAAAACTTGAGTTCTATAGGAATTTGAGAGGAATAAAAACTAATTATTATACATTAACATGACAAGGTGAATCACTTATAATCTGTATCAAAATAGTGTTGAACCTCGCTAATGTTTTATTTTGTCTGAATCAAACTGATTAATCACTTTCTTTGTACTTTTTTTGTCGGGACTCCATAGTGACGGAACTTGTTGGACCCAAGAGTCGTACCATGGTGGGAACCTTGGTAGCTGTTTTTTTCTCTATAGGTTATGCCCTACTATCATTAATAGCATATTCAATAAGAGAATGGCGTCATCTGCAAATGGCTATATCGTTTCCACGGTTCATTTTTTTCCTGTTGTTCCTGTAAGTTATTAATCTTGTTATCACTCAGTTATTTGCTAACAGTAAAAACAAACATGATGTCAAGTGCGACCCGACCCACTCTCTCTTACGATTAGAAAATAGTTTCCCCTTATGAACACAATGTTGCTTTCTACTAGTCCATCTCGACCGTATTAAAGAAAGCCGCCACTGTCATTTTGAGAAGAGATATTTGTTTAGGCCTACACATTTTTTTATTAATATGGTTCTAACACCATTGTATCAGTTCAATTGTTCATACAGTAGTTTCGGCTTTCATTTAATTTATTCGGTAACAGGCAGCTAGTTGATGACTACCATTTCTCACCAATTTACCCTGTTTCATAAATTGACTTAAACCTTCAACCAGATTTCTGCCAGAGTCACCTCGTTGGCTGATCAGTAAAAATAAATTACCTCAAGCAGAGAAGATCACTCATAAGATTGCCAAATACAACGGTGTAAAGGTTCCTGATAAACTGATTGTCAACCAAGACACTCCTCAAGAAGAGGTACACTATAATAAACTCTATTAAAGGCAGTGGACATATTGGTAATTGTCAAAGACTAGCCTTCATAGTTGGTGTATCTCAACATATGCATAAAACAAAAAACCTGTCAAAATTTGAGCTCAATCGGTCATCGAACTTGCGAGATAATAATAACAGAAAAAACACCCTTGTCACACGAAAATGTGTGCGTTTAGATGGTTGATTTCGAGACCTCAAGTTCTAAATCTGAGGTCTCGAAATCAAATTTGTGGAAAACTATATAGCACTTCAGAGGGAGCGGTTTCGCACAATGTTTTATACCATCAACCTCTCCCCATTACTCGTCACCAAGAAAGGTTTTATGCTAATAATTATTTTGAGTAAATACCAATAGTGTCCACTGCCTTTAATCTGGAAAGATGAAAAACTTCTTAGTTTATAAGTTTTCTTATAATTATGTAAAGTTTCCCCTATATGAATTTTCATAATCTTTCAGCATTGAGGATTGGGACATGTACGAATTCCAACAGGTGACTACAATTCACAACATCAGATTTGGTCTATGTGTTAACTTCAAACATTTAAACATTTTCAATATAAAGATATCTTTGTTATTATTAATAACAAATGGAAATTCTGTCAACAATTTCAAATTGCGTACTGGCCCTGGACTTTCCTGGCCTAGATACTGACCTCTACCCGCACGTGTGTAATCATAAACTAAAACCAAAACACATTTATTCGACAGGTTACACACAGTTTCTTTCGTCAAGTGACCCAACTTGACCTCTTTAGAACCCCAAACATGCGGAAGAAAACTATGAACATCTTCTATAACTGGTAAGCATCTTTTGGTTCTGGTAAGCACAAGCCGTTTTCGGACCCAAACTTTAGCCTTTGCAGCAGTGTCAGTATCTGACTCCATTTCGTCTGTCAATTTGAGAAGAAAACGGGCAATGCTGACTCAGAAGTAAGCTTAGTCTGTGGTGGGATTCGATATTCTGTCCGGGGTTATTTTAAGGGAGTGCGGATTTAGAGAGAAAGGACATGGTCAAAAAGAACGGTCAACAGTTATCAACAGACTTTCTAAATATAACATTTTGACATTTCAGAGAGGTAGGACACATAAGGCCATTGGTAAAATACTTTGGTATTTACTGCGCGAGTGTTGAAACGATAAGGTTTATATGACATAATAGGCCTTAACCCCTGCCACCGACGAATGAAACACACTTCACATAATATTGCTGCTTTTTTTCTTCTTTTTCTTAAAAGATAAAAATTTACTTTTTGATTTAGGTTTGTGAATAGTCTTGTATACTACGGCCTTTCTCTAGGAACCTCTTCACTTGGTATCGATGTGTATGTTGCTGCATTTGCATTCGGTGCAGTTGAGTTACTTGGCTATTTATCAAGTTGGTTTGTCATTGAGAGATTGGGGCGCAGACTTCCCCTCTTTCTCTACTTGCTTTCTGGGGGAGCAGCTTGTACAATCTCCTCAATCTTCCGTAAGTTACAGTTTAAAACAAAAATCGTGACTTGTTAAAAAAAAAACGATTGAATGTAACATACACAATAATGTATACCGCCTCAAACACGCCTCAAACAACCGGATTTTAACACCAAGCTTCATCACCAGTGTACTTTAAATCCAGAGAAACGTATGAATGGGTCCGCTATTTAGAAGCGCTAACAAACAAAATTAATTGTCGTAACTTAAACAATTTGGTTTGTAATTGTTTGTTTGCTTTTAGTTGTTCTTGTTATTGTAGTTTGTTGTTTTTGTTTACAGAACCTGGTGTAGCGAGGGCCTGTACAGCAATGATTGGTAAATTTGCCATCTCAGGTTCTTTTAATATCATCTACGTATTCTCAGCTGAGTTGTTTCCAACACCTGTTAGGTAATTAATTAGCACTCAAAGATTAAAGGAACATCATGCATTATAAATATTGACATGAAATCCTTAACATTGTGATGACGAGAAGTGAATGAGTCAACAGTAGCATGCGAAATGGCAGCTGTTTAACTAGGAGATAATAATAACCACTAATCTTTCATGGGGGTTTTCATTCAGTGTCTCAAATGAAAGCTTTAATACAACATCATGGCTTAAATAGAATAGTTTTGTCTTTTATTCAAATCGTGTTTTCTAACATCAATATAAGGCAAATTATTGGGTGATGCAACCTTAAGGCGACCAACCTACGTTGTACAATTTATTCCCATTGTTATCATAAATTAATAATAAGTTGAATGCGACTGTTGAATTCTCCGTTGATGTTTATTTTGTCAGGAGTATTGGGATGGGTCTGTCGTCAATGTTTGCCCGTATTAGTAGCATCTTAGCCCCGGTCATTGTTATCCTCAGCAAGCACTGGGAACCTCTTCCTCTAGTTGTCTTCGGAGTTTGCTGTTTAGTAGCGAGTCTCCTATCACTTCTACTCCCTGAGACTCTAAACCAACATTTGCTGGAAACAATGAAGGATGGCGAAGAGTTTGGAAGTAAGTCTTTCTCTGTTTCAAGTGTCGGTGAAGAAAACAAAGTTGTTTAAAGTTGTCACCCCCCCCCCCTGAAAAATACCCCAAATAAAAAGAAACAAAAACATTAATAAATAAGTAAATCAACTAGGCGTCGTGTGTCTTTTGATAAACAGAACACTTTGCTTTTTCGACTCTTATTTCATTTCAGCTCAAATTTCAGACTGTTGTGATTTTTAACTATGAACGATCAGAACAAAAACAAAACCTGTTCCGGCAAGAGTGCCAGACTAAGTTAATACACAATAATGTACGTAAATAAATCTGCCTAGGCCTATGGGTCTGCCATTTTGTTAGTTAATTTCATGTGAAGATCCGGTGCAAACACGTACACCTTGCCTATATACATTTAAGTATACACTATACAGTATGATTTTATACCGTGTGTAGGCCTACACAAGGAAAATTACCCACAAAATGGCGTAATCAAACCATTTAATGGTGATGACGTCACGGTGCATTGGGCCAACAGCTAATTTGTTTTAGAGGAATGCCATCGCAGTAACCAATGCATTCATATTTTACAGTTATTAGAATTTGACATAATGTTTTAACGAAGAGAGTTAACGTACATTTTGAATCCTTTGACTTATCCACAGAGAACAAAGGCTTTGATATGTCAGCCATTTTTAAAGGCCCATTTACACCGAAACCAACACCGTCAGGGAATGAGCTGACAAAGAGAGCTGGGAATTATTCTAAGGTTTCATCTAAGGAAAACCAGTCGACAGTTAAGGAATCAACAACGGTGTAAAATGTGTATACATGTACCTACATCGTGGCTGATCCACAGTCAAGCGCATCGTGCAAGCTCTTTCAATCCCAGCGTGTGGGTTCGAATCCCGACCTGGCTGGTCGCGATGATTGTGTATTTTGAGCAAAATATTTTAACATAATTGCTTTGTCTTTTGAATCTGGACGTAAGTCCCGTTGGATAGGTAGAACATTACACAAAAACCCAAATAACATATCGGGTAAGATCGGGGTTTATCTCTGTGTTTCTGATTTATTCCAAGCACCCTTGTCTAACAATAATATTATTTCCTCAGTCTTCCGTGAACTACTTGCTTTTATGACATTATTGGTTTCTTTGCCAGTTAAATAATTAATACCAACGACGAGTTTGCTTTCAAAAGTGTTTTAAGTTTAGGTAAGAAAACAGGTTGTGATATTATGTATGTAGGGCCTACTTTATTAGGGAAGAATGCCGATGGAATCATCCAACGAACGAATGGACTGCGTTTGAGAGGATTAAACAATGAACTATAGACAGGCCACTTAGGTGAGGATTGCTTGCGCATGCCAAAACCAAAGGGTAAAAAAGTGACCATTCTTATTGCGCTTGACTGAGAAAGGTTTATGGTGGAGAGAGAAGATCGATCATTTTCAACCTATAGAGACGACCCTAAGGCAGTTTTCATACGAAAACTGGGTCCAAGAATGTGATGATTTTGTTGTGAAGTGCATTTGCAGCTGGGTTTATGATTCTGATTTATGATTGCACACTTTTATTGACAAAATAGGCCTACTGAGTTTATGAAGAGATATATTATTTTAATAGGTACAACAAATCGGGGGAAAATAATATTACGTGTTCGAAGGAAATCATTACAAAACAAAAAACTTCGTCCGAATGCAGACCTATCTTGATTTATTGCACTTTCATCATTGACATGTAGGCCTAGGCCTACGGAGCTAAACAATAATATAAGCTTGATTCGAATGAGTTTCAAAACATGATGCAATTGTTTTATTGTCAATGTGTTTTATTGTGCATAATAGGCCTATTGTATTTTGATAGTCGGTTAAAGTTTAAATTAAAAAGAACCCTAATCTAAAAAATTAACTATAGTGGCAAGCAGAAGATTTTGTCCCTATAATCAATCGATTAGAGCGAATTCCAGCACGGCCTGCTCAGGGACATGCTACAAGTGGTGTTGGGCGGAGACAACTTCGATCAAATAGCTCCTGACCTGTTCACCATACTTTGTTGAGCCAAGAACAAGTCACATCACTTTTGCTGATCTAGAGCCTTAAGTTCTCAGTATCCAAACTCTGGAATAAACTTCCAAATCAGGACCCCCCCCCCCCGGCCCCCCATGTCGCCTCTGACAGCCCATTACATTATTAACTAACCCAATTGGGTTCCACCACAATAAATAGGCCAACAATCATGCGCCAAGCTGATTATCTTTTTGTGTCATCACAATCTTTTGAATAATAACGTTTTTCGGGTCATGCAATTAATAGATTGTGTACTTTGGGCTTTGTGCTTCAACTTTTGAGGATGGGAGAAATGCCTCATGGAAACTGGCAGCAAGTCGGTTGTGGTGTTTTTTTTATATATGGTAATTAGCAAATATTCCGAATGGCTGACCAAAAATTGTGTTTCAAGAGGCTGAGAGACTTTAAATTATTTGTTTGAGTATTTAAATTACCTAGCATTGCAATTATTTTCTATGGAAGTTTCACCCACACAGATAAAAAAAAAAGGTGCACCCCGTGGTGGCGCGCGTCTAAGAACCGAGCGCCCTCAAGCGTTGAATGTAAGTGAAGGGTATTGCCAATCGACGAATAATGATTAAATCATTCATTGTAATGGTCTGTATTGTATTATGTAAGATAAAGTTCTGCAATTGCATCAAAATTGATACTCAAAATGCAAGGTAACGATCGTAAACACCTCCCAAGAAATGGCTGTTTCTTGAGCTCAGACATCAGGGAAGAGTCTATGGAGACTTTGGACCAACCTGGCATGCAACTGAAGTTGGTGTTGATTTTCTTCAGACATGGTGCCAGAACTCCGATTAGGATAACACCGGGAATTGAAGAAGTGAGTTCGTGTAACTGTAAAAACTGTTTTGAATGACAACAAATCTTACTTTTCGAATTCCTAAAATAGAGATTTTTAATAATATTTTAAATTAAATCGGGTAATATTTCCGTATCCGGCCATTTCTTTTTACTCATTGAAATTTTTAACAAATCATAATAAATGAAAAAAGGGATAAGGTGTCGCCACTTTTTCACGCATTTTTACAAAAAGGGATGTCTCATTGAGGTAAATTAGATACTATAGTATTAGTATTTCATAGCGAATGAAAAAGTGGTGGCGTCATACGGAAACTTTTTCTAAAAAAATAAGTAAGTAAGACTACATGATCATGGACTAAGAGGAAACTATAAATACATAGTGAACTTGCAGGTACAACCATTGAGTTGGCTCTGAAAAGTGCCGGTTTGGTCACGACGTTTCAAACAGTATACTCAGTAAATCTGCTCATCTTCATCAGGAGAAGACGAAAGAAGAAAAGACTAGGTCAAATAAAACTGTACTTCATGAAAAGCTTCTGTGTTTCTGCAGGCAAATTGGGACAAAGAAATGTGTGTGGAAGAAGATCATCATAAAGTAGAGTATGACATATTCTCTTTGGACGGCAAATCTGGACCTCATCACTCCCCGATTGAACAATCATATCAAGCAAACGCATTTAAAGTAAGTCAAAGTGTAATTATAATATTCGGCGTTCTGGTAATGTAACTAAGGAATTTCCATTTCTTCTGTAACCGATGAATGAAGAGTTCAAGATGACTGAGAACTCAGTTTTTAGGAAAATGTCAATTTGAGGAAAGCCTACTCCAGAACTATGCGGTTTTGTTTCGCTACGAAGAATAGTTCCCAGACGCGCGCCCATATTTTTGTACACAAAGCACGGATCAGGTATTTATTCTTTACAAGACGAACATTTGGAGATAACTCTCCACGTTTGTCCTGGGAAAAAAATACGCACACGATCGGGGACAATCAGCATTTGTAGTGAAGCGGTAAAACGGAGTAGTTTGGGACTGAATTACGGTAAGAATTTATCATTTTTAAGTATTTTTGAGATTGCGGAGTGGATTTTCTGTCACCCACAGGGCCAATGAGAGTTCAAAGGACACATAGCCTAATTTTGGCAAAAGAAAAAAAAGAAAAAAAAGATTTGCATTCAGAAAAATTAAAACTTTATAAAAGAACCAGAAAAAAAGCAGACTCCTACATGTCGTGAGAGTAACGAAAACCGCATAGTTCTACATGTAGGAGTAAGGAAAGTCATGCAATCAGGAAGTGACTGAAAATCAAATCCACATGCAAAGCTCTGTGTCAGAGGTGGGTTTGAACCAGGGTCCACCGAGTTTACAACAACTTATTTTAATAGGTTTTTCATAGGCCTTCTATCAGTTTTCTGACCCAAAAAGACTTTCCTTCATGATTTATTAATACAGCTATAGATTGTCACAAGGAACGTCACAGTTTTTAACCATTTGGCTTTGAATGCAATGCTGGCAAATCTTTATCTTGTGTTTTCATAGGGTGGAGCTACAAGAGGACAGCTGACGGTGTTAGGAATGAACCAAAGTTATGAACTTGGAACATACTTCAAGAAACACTACATTGAGAAATGTAACTTCTTATCTCCAGAGTTCAGTAGCAATGAATTATTGTAAGTAGTGTACAAAATAAGGGTGTCGTCTTTTGACCAGACAAGTCCTTTTTTAAGCCATGTCTTTGGCTTGGCTCTGGCTTAGGATCTGTCTCTCTGTTGAAAGCCCTCATACCAAATGCAAGTGTTTTCTAAATAACCGAAAGCCTAAGCCGCAGCCTACACCCAAGCCATGGTTCCAGAAATGGCCATTGTACTCACTGGGCCACTGCTGGGCCATTTATTTACTTTCTTAAACCAACTCTGCTTTATTTGAAGTAAACAGGCAGCACTACCAAGTGTATATGTAGAGACCAAGCTCAAACAATTACACAAACCATCTCCGCCATTACTAGTACCTATTTACCTCTTGGTTAGGAGAAGCAATTATAGTTGAGCCTCTTGCTCAGTGACACAAGTAAAAATGTCATGAATGGGACATGCTAAACTATATCGCTTGATCTTTTTTGGATACATTTTAGACAGATCTTAGGAAAGTAGAAAAGGGTTTCCTGCTGTTCATATTCTGAGTGTTGAAATGCTGTTTGGGTTTTCTTTCTTTAATTTATCGACTTCTTATCTTTGGTAACCCATTCACAAACAAACAATGTCTCCCACAGGCATCTAAGAATAACACAAACGAATAAAAAGGTCTTACTTGATTTCTATCTGAGAAAATAGAATTAGCTGTTGCAAACAACTTACCAACCAAATCGACCGAGAGTATAAATGCAAAAAATAGTTAATGGCCTGACGTTTCGACCCTAGCAGAGTCTTTCTCGAAGGCTAAATGACAACACAACAAGCATGAACAGGTAACTAAGTGAAACATAAGGCAATGAGAGAAAGAAAGAACAAACTGTGAAATACAACCAACAAGTTGTTTGCAACAGCTAATTCGATTTTCTCATCTATATTCCTCTGTTGCAGTATCCCTTTGGTGATCCTCCTTACCTCCCTGGTTTCTTGTTACATTTTGTCTTATTTGTTGGTTGTATTTCACAGTTTGTTCTTTCTTTCTCTCATTGCCTTATGTTTCACTTAGTTACCTGTTCATGCTTGTTGTGTTGTCATTTAGCCTTCGAGAAAGACTCTGCTAGGGTCGAAACGTCAGGCCATTAACTATTTTTTGCATTTATACTCTCGGTCGATTTGGTTGGTAAGTTGTTTGCAACAGCTAATTCTATTTTCTCATCTATATTCCTCTGTTGCAGTATCCCTTTGGTGATCCTCCTTACCTCCCTGGTTTCTTGTTACATTTTGTCTTATTTGTTGGTTGTATTTCACAGTTTGTTCTTTCTTTCTCTCATTGCCTTATGTTTCACTTAGTTACCTGTTCATGCTTGTTGTGTTGTCATTTAGCCTTCGAGAAAGACTCTGCTAGGGTCGAAACGTCAGGCCATTAACTATTTTTTGATTTCTATCTCTTAACTTCCCCAGTATGCGCTCAACCAACATCAACAGGAATATAAAGTCCCTTTCCTGTGTTTTAGGTGGCCTTTATGGAGACAGCCTCAGCACCAAGCAGAATGGTAAGATTCTCAAGTAATCTTGGCTTTTTACTAGACACTAAAAATATGTCCGGGGGGTGTGTTCAACTTTGCAGAGTTGCAATAAAACATTCATTGTCATTGTTTGCAGCCGATTTCGCTGGCAAAGATATGGTTGGTGTATAATGCACACACAACACTCGGGACATTTTATCATCAAAGAGAAGGGGTTTGCCTCTGTGTTTTGATCAACTGCATAATGCACCCTCTCTCAGCATGTTTGGAGTATAGTATATTTGAACGAATCAGAGTGGAATTTGTGTACTGTGGGCAATAAATGAGAAATTTAAGATAGTTTGGGTCTATAACTTACAAGATAGTTCTCTCCTTTTTCAGAGTTACTTTTTATACTTTCTTTGTTTCCTTGATTTACAGAGTCACCAAGGATTCATGTGGATCATTCCTCAACAGAAATCCTTTATCCAAATTATCAACATTCCAAACCACTCATGGACAACTTCTTCAAGACGGTTAAGAACACTGATGTTGTTCCTGGTGTACGACATGTCCGATTGCAAATACAGGAACTTCTAGAGCAGAATGAGGATGTCCATTTAGATTTAGTGTCAGTGAGAGACGGAATAAGTGCTAGAAAGGTAAAGTAAAAAGTTAAGTTTAGGCTTGTGCAGCAGCATAGCCACATTGGGGGGTGCCTGGGGTTTGTAACGCCTGGTTCATACTTTCTGCGAATGGGATATGAATGTTGACGTCACAAATTTGCAAAGAATTATTCGCAACAGTTGAAATTTGCTCAACACCTGCGAAACATTCGCTGCTAAAACAGCCCTGTGACTTCAAAATTTTGCAGGAAGTGTGAACCGGGCTTAAGCGTTGGATGGTATGTGGGGATTTGCTTTCTCTATAAGCCTACTAACATTTTGAGGTTTTGAAAAAGCGCATACATGTATACATGTATTAAGGGAATAAATGTGTGGTGAAGAGGGTTTAAACTAGAAGTTTAAACCCGCTGGAAGTTTAAACCCGCCGAGGCCTGGTTTTTGATAACTTTTATAGAGACGAAGAATTTTGAGAACAAAATTCTGCTAGTTTTGCCCCCTCGCCACTGGTACGCAATTTATCCGTTATTTTGCTATCCATGTTAATGGAAATTTGATAAATGAAACTTAAATCTTGTTTCTGCCTCTCATAGGCATTTCGCTCACTAATCTCAGTGCATTCACTTAACTTGTCAAGCTCTTTCTTCAGGAATACCGTCGGAACAGGTATTGTTTTCGTCGAGATTTTTATTATTTTTATTATTATTATTATTATTATTATTATTATTCTTGTTCTCGCCAAAACCCCATTGCATTTGTACACGCTCTTTATTTAAGTCTATTCTCCTAGACCATAACTTCAAAAGAGTGAAATCATATACCAAATTGAAGCTTAGAACATAAGCTTTACTCTAAATGTAAACAAAAGTAAAAATCTTAATTAATTTAGCCACGTAATCTTCATTTGAATATAACTGGATGCAGTCGCTTCCATGTTATTGTTAAATATTCTCTTTGGTAAATGACATACAGTATGTACCTATCATGAGTTGTGACTTCTTGAGATGAGTCTACGCATTTGAATATAACTGGATGCAGTCGCTTCCATTTTATTGTTAAACATTCTCTATGGTAAATGCAATTCAGTATGTACCTATCATGAGTTGTGACTTCTTGAGAGGAGTCTACTCAAGTCTCTTTTTCTTGTTTTTCTACCTACGTTCTGGACCACAGCGCAGTCCCTGTTTCTTCGTTTCGTAACTGAGTTCTGGACCAATATACTTTATACACGAAGGTTTAGGGTTTTCGTTTAACGAACGTGCGTATATAAATAGGGATTTTGGACGACGACGACATACCATGGTGTCCACAGAATTACACTAAACTTTACTGTCATTATCTTCAAACTGTTTAAAAACAGATTGAAGATAATGACAGTTGAAAGCTTCCCTTAAAATATTACTTGATGTGGTGTTGTAGTTTTTGAGAAATGAGTAAAAAAATTTCAAATTTAGACTCCGAGGTGGCGTCGTCCAGGACGAACGTGCGTAATTTAAATATGGGTTTTTGACGACGACGAGGTCGTCGTCAAAAACCCCTAAAGGCATCTAATACTACATTTCAACCCTACTTAAAAGTTATAGTCGTTAGCAGTTCATATTTAGTGACGATGTTCGCAAAATCATGAAACGAGAATTATTTCGCCGGATCATATTCCCCTCTGTTGATAGATAGACACATGTAAACCCTTTATTTATGCATTGGCCCTTATAGCCTAGTGGTCATCAGTCGCGATTACATATCTGATACCTGCGAGTTCAAATGTCTGTACGACTACAATATTTTTTGTTATCCCCCAAAACTAAAAAAATATTTATTTTGTGTAATATTTAAGTTAGATTCTTATCTTTATATCGATAGTGTTGCCTTTTCTTTTTCTCAATTGTTAGCCCAACATAACCTGTGTGCATGCATGACATGATGATGTTTGAAAAACACAGTAAGCGGAAAATGGTGATCATAAGCGCAGAGTTTGGTGGTTAAGAATTCTGTGAAATCAAATCGTACTCGATCAAACATCAAACCACCGACCCCAACAAATTTTTAAAATCGTAATTAATTAACCACGTGACCCATATTTGCATATTTAATTGGGAAATCTTTGAAGCACCATATCTCAAGAAGTACAAAGCCGTTTAACAGAGTTATAGACTCCTTGGGGATTGGAGATTAGATTAATTTTGAAAAACCGTGTCCTCAAGTTGACCTCTACTTCCAGGTCAACCGGAAGTGGGACCATATCTCAAGTACTGTACAACCGATTTTCAAACTTTTTAAAGTTTTAGACCCCTAAGGCGTTAAAAATAAACTTTGAAAAACCGTGACCTCAGGTTGACCTCTACTTCTTGGTCAACTGGAAGTGGGACCATATCTCAAGAAGTACACTGCCGATTTTTAGACTGTTGGTAGTTATAGACTCCTTGGGGATTGGAGATAAATTGCAAAAAACCGTGACCTCAACTTGACCTCTACTTCCGGGTCAACCCAAAGTGGGACAATATCGATTTTCAAACTTTTTTCAGTTAGAGACTCCTTTGGCATTGGAGTTAGCATTAGGTTACCATTACCCCATGTCGACCTCTACTTCCGGGTCAACCGGAAGTGGCACCATAACTCAAGACACTATTCAACATGTTCAAACTTGTTTTCAGTTATAGACTCCTTGGTCATTTTAGCACATAATCCAAGCAAAAGAACACGGAACAGCTTTGTGTTTGTTCACAAACACCTAATGTCTAGTTGTAATTGTTTTGATCAAAAAAAATATTTTCATAGGAATTTGTTTAAAAATTGTCTTAAATATAGTCATAACCCACTACCCTAAATTTCACAAAGCTTCAGAACCCTCCAGCTGTCGGGGATAAATTCAGATTGTTTAGTTATTATAAAATACAAAGTAATGATTATGAACAAGGGTATGGCGTCAGAAATCCAAGTTGTATGCTGGTTCAGGGGCCACACATATGCTAACTGTGATTAAACACTTCTGGCTGCGGTTATATCCTCCGTTTAAACACCTCTGTTTGTCAGCTCTCTCACCCCAAGTGTACATATCACATACTGTGCTTGTTTAATACTACTATAAACTGTTTGGTTCCAACCTTTTCTTTCTTTTTGATAGGTTCATGATGTTCCATTGTCGGCAGTTCTAGAACCATTGGCTAGTGTAATAGAAAAAGCAGCAGTTGGTATCACGTGTCACAGTCTAGGCAAAGGTACAGACACTCTACAGTATGCAATTGGACCACTTCTACAGCTGATATTAAGTAATATAGAGAGAGTCACTTCAAAAACATGGTGAGTTTAGCCTATTGACTTATTGCACTGATGTCACATATAAGCTGTTTGTCCATATCCTGCCACTTTGGGAGTTATAAATGCAGGTAAAGATAGTCCTTCTAACTTGAGAACTTGACTCCAATAATAGCGCAGACAAGATTTATCATGTGCCAACATCAGTTTAGGTTGGTCAATAGAACGTTTGTTTACAACCATTGACAAACATTTTGTGATGAGAAGTCGTGGATATCACAAATTGATATTGATACATAGTGAATGTATCGATTATAAAGACAATTTGCCAATCATTGGTTGGCAAATGGCATGAATGGATGTTACAAAATAAAGGTCTGTTGACCCCATTCAACTGACATCAACCATGATAAGTCTTGGTTATACCATTTTGGAGTTGGATCCCTTGGTCTTGAAGTTGGAAATGAACTGGGATCTACAGAGACGATGGGCAGGGGAAAAAGTCAACCTAAATTCCCTACTCATCAACAAACTGCAGTCAGTCTCCAACTTCTAATTACTTATACAGGTGTATGTAAAGACACAGTTTCATGATCACAAATACCAAAGTCTTAACTTTTTTATTTGGCTTTCCCTTTCTCTTTTGCAGTGAAGACAAGATGCACCTGTATGCCGTCCATGATACAACATTGATCCCACTTCTTATTGCAGTTGGTATCTTTGAAGATGCCTGGCCTGGATTCTGTTCTGATGTAATTATTGAGACGTATCAAGATCAGAATGGAGATTGCTTCATAAGGATCTTGTATCTTGGAAAGGTAATGTTCCTCACAAAGAAGATTAAGACAGAATGTTTCAGCTTCTCAAACAAAGAAGATACTTAATAAACCAAATACACAGATCCATTGTCATTTGATTGGTGGAACATGTACCATGTGCCATCAGCTATTTTGCAAAATAATTAATATTGGATAGGCTTGTCCAATATGGATGACTATGGTATACCTCCATTAACTTAATGTGAACCATGTGATTTTTAATAAAATCATATTCATAATTACAATGCCATAGACGATGGGGGCCTTTCAACTGGGAAATGTTCGCCACAATTTATTGGTTTTGTTTGCTCAATGCATGTTTAAAAGTTGTTGTTATTGTTGTTTTGATTGCAGGAGAAGAAGTTGGGGCCAAACAACAACACTCTCCTTCCCATGCAGGAGTTCAAGGATTTGCTGTCTCCTTGTCTTATAAATAAAGAAGAGTTTGAGAAATCTCTGATTAATGTTGAGACATTTTGATGAGTGTTCCAGCCTCAGAGGGGGAGACTCCTTGTCATATGTTAATGAGGTGAGTGAAGTTCAACTCCAGCAACTATTATGATCCAAATATCAAATTTCAATATTTGGAGCGAATTAAAGGTATGGCCATCAGGCCTGATACTTCACAGGGGCAATGAAGGCGATTGCCTTGGTGCCCTTGAAATGCTCCAGTAGAAATTTACAATTTCATTGTAGGGTGCCCTTTACCAAGGAGAGAATGCCTCGGTGCCCTTGCCCTTTCAAAAATGAAGCTAACAGGCCTGTGTCATACTTTGGTAAAGACCCAAAAAATAAACTGTTTTAATTTTTATCTGAATCCTACTTGTTGTAAAGTACCATGCACAAATATTGTTCTAAAGTGCCCTCATTGATTAGACAGCAATAAACGTTTGTTGAAAACATTTGAGTGTCCGAAGATGCAGTCCCATGCAGGGACTTTTGGACATTTATGTGGTGTTGGTTTGAATGCTGTCCCAAATACAGCTAGAGATGCAATTGGTGCCTGTGTCACCACAAGAATTGCTTAGCAATATATGTCAGCTTTTGTTTTTCTTTTTCTTTAATAGACCAGTAACTATACCTTGACAACTGGCTCTGTACTCAGCATAGAAAGCCTGCCATCATTAACACTTATACGTCACAGATTGATTCAACTTGGCATCATTGTTACATCATGAAATTATACTCGGCAATGTTTAAGATGTTAGGAGGATACACTGAAGGTAATTGACTCTGAATGATCATTAAAGAAGTTATGACTGCCAAACTTGGTTTAAGATTCCATCTTTCATAAAACCAATTAATTTAAAAACGTCCTCCATTGTACTACAATAAGCTGCCACACCATGTTACTTTGATTTGTTATGCCTAAGTCGTCACTTTCCTTCTACACAAAGTGTTTAAAGGGAAGGTACACTATTGGTAATTGTCAAAGACCAGTGTTCTCACTTGGTGTATCTCAACATATGCATAAAATAACAAACCTGTGAAAATTTGAGCTCAGTTGGTCGTCGGAGTTGGGAGAAAAGGATGGAAGAAAAAACACCCTTGCTGGGCGAATGTGTGTGCTTTGACAGATAGGAATAAAAGACTTCTAGCTAGAAGTCTTTTATTATTATTTTAGTGAGAAATTACCTCTACTTCAAAATCTATGCTACTTCAGAGGGAGCCGTTTCTGACAATGTTTTATACTATCAACAGCTCTCCAATGCTCGTTACCAAGTCAGTTTTTAAGTTAATATTTATTTTGAGTAATTACCAAACATGTACTTTCCCTTTAAAACTGAGCAACTTATCATAATTATTAACTCAACGGAAATGTACACAAAGTGTTTAATAATCATAAAAACCCAGTCTAAAAAAAGAGGACTCTGCCTTGGTGAAGCACTAATTGACTTGAAGACGTGCCTATTTCATTTGAAAACATGAATGTGATAGTTACTCTAGTACTATGAGGCAAAACTTTGAGGCACAATTTTGTTTATTATTAAAGGATGCTCATATTTTCATTTTTCATTTAATGGACTTAACAATTAACTATTACCTTGAGCCATTTATTGGTCTGTATGACTATCAGTTATTACTGCTGAACATGAACTAAACTGTTGTTAGATGACAAAAATGTGTATGAAAATTGTACGTCAAAGTTATCTTTTTGAGCAATGATTTTAATAACTTACTGCCAGTGTCTTGCAAATAGACTACACTAGCTATTTGTAATGTGCTTTGGATGGTGCATGGACTAAAGCTAAGGGTGAAATTGAAAAGAAAGAAAAGGAATGAGATCAATTGACTTCTTATTCTTGATTTACTTACTGATCAACTGTTGAAATTTATGATAATGATGAATTGAGTTGCATCACTTTCATTTGATCTGTTAGTGAAACGAAAATATGAAGTTAACAACTTGTACAAATAAAAATTAACAAGATTTTTACCTAACTCATTGTAATTTTGATGATACACATAGTTTATTATTGTATTTATTGGTGGCACTGTACCGGTATGAATTCATTTTATAATATAACCACAGAGGGCGCTGTTTAACGGGACCACATTGAATTCATGATGTCTTTCACCCACCTGCAAATATTGATTTTGAGTTTAGAACCAGTAAGAGGGTTTGTTGCCATGTTCAGTGTAGGTGGGGGCGGTGCCAAAGACATAACTTGGAGAGGGCTAGTTTTTTATCAGTTTTAAATAAAAGGATATCATGATGTTTTAAATGCAGATGTTGATGTCTATGTTGCAATTGTTTCTTATTCCTTGTTGATAGTATATCGGTATCAGGTTTGGGGTTTCTTATACAAATTATATGGTATTCTCGCGTCTCTCTCTTGATTAATTTAGAGGGCGCTATTCAGATAGCTCCGTAAAGTATTCTTGTTTCGGCGCTGTAAAAAAATCGTACCAAATCATACCCACTCGATGACGTCACAATCATGATGACATTATTGGCTAAGGGCTAACCTCGAACATACTAATAAGGACAAACTTTGTTGACCATTTGTAGATATGGAAATGAAGAGAAACTCGGTTATTTTTGTATGTAGAAATTGTAACGGCTTTATTTTCTGTCTTACACCTGTCTATTTTGTCCTGTTAGTGTTGTCCTGTATTTTTAATGTCTGTCTGTTTTTTGGGTTTGTCTGTTCATAGGCTGGGGAACAAAAGATGTGCTTCTCCCCGGACCTAGATGTTGCCTTTTGTTAACTGTTTCATCTTTTAATATATTTTATATTTACTTTTATTTTGTCCATATTACTCTGTATTATACACTATTTGCAACATTGAATAAACGTTTATATCTATCTATCTATAAATCGGTGCTTCGAAATCGTGAACAACAAATTCACCAGCTTAGGTTTATTAGTGCGATACCGGTGTTTTGCTAGCTGTGCCCGATTTCAAAACACGTTTATTCGCCAACACACCAGGCTAACAGCAGTCACACAAAGCAAACAAATCATTACTTCTCCCCTCAGTTTTAATAATATGCAGACTTCACTTGAATATCTCAACTGACGTGTTTTGCAACCAGTGTTCTTTGCCAGACATCGGTCTAAGATTTATCTGACGATTATTCAAGTTTGCAATGTTGACAAGTGTAAGTGGTTGTACCGCTTGATTATCTTCTCCATGTAATACTGTTTCTATTACAGGACCGTAGTTAGTCTGTTGATTTTGGTTGAGTCTTATGGATTTAAATCGTATCATCTTTTAACACTATATGTGTTTGCATTCGATCATTCAAGCAATGCCAAATTGTGATCAAATCTAAGTGCAATTTTCTTCAAGATGGCAACAATTCAGACGGAAATAATTCTCAGGTTTATTGATCCCGGTGCCGTTTTGTATAACATTTTGTAGTTTTCTGAGATGTTTGCACTTTCGATCACTTGGTATGACACAACGTCAGTGAGATAATATCGGAGCGGGAAGTTGGTTGTGGCGATTTTCTAAAGACTATCTGTTCATTAGTTTAAACTGACTTGCTTCACTCATTCGATAAGAATGACCGAGTTTCAAAGGAAATCTCTGATACCACCAATGTTGGATTATTAAATTTCGATTTGCATGAACCGTGCGGGACTCATTTTCAAATTTAGTTTTACAATATCAATTCCCAACACTGGTCACAACACTATTATCATCAACACTGAACATAGACTACCGGGTACCAGTTCCATGAAGCCCCTAAAATAGAACAGATTTGAGTCATGTTCACATCTTGGACTTGTGATTGGTATTGGGAGCATATAGTAGGCCTTTGTTTTGTTTTATAAATTGATATTTAACCTTATGTTTGGTGCACTCAATTCTAACATTTTGATAAATAATTGACTCTCTACGTGGAATGTCCGCGACTGTAAGCATTGTTGATTATCGAGTTGCAGCCTTTTCAAATCTACTGAAGTTTGGACAGGAAAGATGAAGTAAATGACAGCTCCAAATCACAACAGAAGTCGGAATTAAATTGTGTTTTGACCCCGTTTACGTGAATCAAAAAGGCTGCCAGCATTTCCGTGTCGTAAACAGTGACAGAGGACATCTTGAAGTAGCATCCTTAACACTAAGTCACGTTCCGTTCAATGTGACATGTTTTTAGCCCTTGTCCTCCGTTACCATGGTATTCGGGTCTCATTTTAGTATATGTTGTAAAACTGAGGCATGTGGAATTGGATACCTCTAGGCGGTTTAGCGTCTCAAACACGGGGTTCACCGTTAATTTTACACGTATCGGTATTTATCTGCTAGGGTCTGGCCATGGAGGTATGGTCTGGCCCAGTTTAACGAAAAGCGATGCAAAATTATCAGCATTCCTTCGGGTTCAAAATTTAGGAAAGTACAGAACGTGAACGTTTTAGGGCCAGGGGTGATAATCAACCCCCCCCCCCCCCCCCCCCTCGGTAGATAGTTCCAGATGTTATGGGTGACTGTTTTATAAGGGGTTTATACAACTGTTAAGTGCCAGTAATGTTATGTTGTGAATATGGCATTGTTTTTATTTGACTGCGGCATGTTTTAGTGTTTGCTGAGGTGAATCTGAAAGTACGTTCAAATTCAGTCTGTGTTTCTAAATCGTTTGAGTGCTAGTTTCAGGCGTCATGTCAATGGGGATAATAGTGAATTTTAATTTGATGGATTTTTAAAAAACAGGATATGGCAAGCTCTTTCTTATCTTGTTTCCGTTAAGCGACTTGTTTTAACTTAAAATTCGGATGAATGTGTTTTGTCTGCTGAGCTGAAAGGCATTGTGTATCATGACTGCCAACATTGACATAAATTCTAAAAGAATCCACTTGCGGATGGTTATGTCATTGCTGAAGACTAAATACCTTTATTGCCCCATTAGTGCCCCTTTCGGCATGTATCAATTCCTACGGGTGCGATAAATGGCGCTGAGAGAAAGAGAAAAAGAAAGTCATTATTTACATCTCATAATTATGGCTTTATTCCCAACGCTTCCATAAATTCCTCTTATGGTATTATATACATGTAGCCAAGTATATAGCAAACCCAACGTGACCTGCTATGGGACCTATGTGGGCACCCTACAAGGGTAACAGTATTGTTACAATGTGGTTTGTAGGTCTGCCTTTGCGTCTTGCCAGGATTCGTAAATAGATGTAAATTTTGTAATATTTCTTTGTTTTATACGATCCATGACTTTTGGCTGCTGCTCGCACAATATTGAAATCTGACAAACCTATCTTTGTCTGAGTACACTCAAAAGCAATTGTGTCCTCTTATTATAGATACGCAGATTGTCTGTGTCTTCGACTTGGATTCATGTCTTCACGCCAGAAATGTATCTCACATGAAACAAATTATGTCGATGGGTCTGGGTTCAGAAGGAAAGCTTCTAAAATTCTGGGTCGTTGAGCCATAGGGCTGTAAATTTTACCTAAAGATTTACGTCCAGCAATACGATACAAAAACAGATCTGAGACAGATCTGAGACAATATCCTTTCCGATTTCTCTGCCCCCCCTTTTACCCCCCCCCCCCCCCCCGGTGGCAGTCAAGGAGAATGTCATGATTTACAGGCTGTCATAGGAGGGTAGCAGAAACAAATTGGAGGATTTAGACCAAGATGATTATTGCTGGACGGTGACGGGGGAGTTGTCTTATAAGAAATGCGAGAAGAAGTCTACGAAGCGAGAGATGTAGAACAAGGCCATCTCCCTCCTTGGATGGTTAATGGTTAAATAGAGGAAGGGGTTTTTACTAATATTGGAATGTCTGTCATGTCTGTCATGTCAGTGGCATTGCAGAATGATCTGCCTTCTGACAGACCTGTTTGTAAATCTCCAGTAAAAAATTACTCGGAGTTAAAGATAACTGTCGGGAATATTTTTTGAAAACCTCATGCAGATGTAGGAAATGGCATCATTAGTGACCATTCTCTATGGTGTAACCCCCCCCCCCCCCCCGTTCAGAACCCCTGCATGCTCCTCTTGCTCTCCCAAAGTGCGTTCTAAAACATGTTCGATACAATAGATAGCCCCTCCTTGTCACCCATTTTGCGATTAAAAACGTACAAACACGCAAAATAGAAATGTTGTCATGCGCTGATGGGAATGTCCCATCATAATGACTCAATATGCATATTACATAACTCTAGACGTTTCCAGAGTACACAGTCTCTGTCGTCGGATATTGTAGCATGATTGACGCTTGAGTTGTTCCAGCGTCTTTTGGGAATAGCTTTTGATGTTGAGATGACAAGCAAAAAAAATGGAGCACACAAAAAAAGAAGAAACAAACTGGTTCCAAGAGTGGAGCTAAAAAGTCACATTTGATACTCAATATGTGGCATGTGTACTCCCCCCCCCCCCCTCCCACACCCTATTGTGTCTTCTTTGTGTTATTAGAATCTAGGGAATTCTATTGAGGGTTTTAGGATGGGGGGTACAAAAGGATTAGAATGTGTAAAGGTATGGGAATATTTTTGGAGACATCCTCTGCCAACATATTGCACATGGTTTAAATAGAAGGGTGATAGAGAGACAAGCTCGGGGCAACCAGGAAGGAAGGTATTTGAGAGGCCATTTAGCAATGACATTTACTTCTCGACTCCAAAGATCCTACAGAATCAGCGAACGGGATTTAAGTGAGTTTCGTAAATACCTTTTGCAAATGGACTTTGTTTATGGTTAAAGGGCAAGCTTGCCGTATCTGAGCTCGAATAAATGTCCGGCCACATTCTTCCCCTATTTGTTTGTGAGAAAGGTAGACCTTGTTAACATCAATTACACTCTTAAAACTCCCGATCAGAATTGACTAGGTTCCGAGACTCACGGGCCAGACTCATTTCTTGGTCAGTGTGGCCCGAATTCTATGTCCAAATTACACAGAAACCGGTCAACTGACGAAGAAGCCGAGCAAAAATCCCATTTTAAAACCATATTGTGGGTCAGCATGACACCGAAAATGGTCAGGCCCCTATACCCGGATGGTCCTTGAAAGGATTCTCCCACATTCACACAAGAGGTAAATCAGAACCGGTCAGTGGTTGGATGCGCTCATTTGTCCACCATGTATTTTCTAAGATTACCGAAGTTTTGTTTTAAAAGACATCCAAAATACCATGCCTATAATTAACCCATGCCGTATTATGTAATTTTGTGACTTGACACAAACAAGTCTCATGTCTGATGTCATCACTAACAACGAAAACAAATGCATCTCGCCTTCAGGTTCCTTTAAAACAAAATACTTACGTACTCTATTCCAAACAAAATGAACATTCATTGACTTGGACTGGTTCTGACAAATGATCATCTCTATAAAGTCCAACCGTGTATTGGTAACCTATATCTCACAGTCCAATCCAAATTGGTCAAAGTTCTGTCCTTATGGCGTGATAGATCACGGATGAATGGACCAGGCTAGAGTTAACCTCAATTCAAGAAGGTAGACAAGATGTCTACTGGAGCTGCAGTAAGATTTACACATGTCAGGTGCTCCTTTAGGGATGTAAGATGGATGTAAGATGGATGGAAAGATGAATGGATGTTGCAAGAGTAATTACAAGAAGGAAGAGGATACCACTTTGGGTTAGGACTCTCGCCAATGTCTGACCTTTCTTATGATGTCTACATTTTAAGATATTAGGGTTGAGTTATAAACGCGCCCTCTAGTCTCATTGCGTTAATCAGGAATCTGATTGGATGGGTATATTATGTCTTTGTTTTAAGAAACGAAAGAATTCCAGATGAGCTATTTTTTAAACTTGTTTTTTGAGTTGATGCAGTTTTAGTGAATAGTTGTATGTTTTGTTTTGTTGTGAGGTTGTTTTTGGAGGATTTTGTTTGTGTGTTATATACGTGTAGTTGGAGTTTTGTTGTGGTTGGTTGGCTGACTGGCTGGCTGACTGGCTGGCTGACTGGCTGGCTGGCTGGCTGGCTGGCTGGCTGGCTGGCTGGCTGGCTGGCTGGCCGGCCGGCTGGCCGGCCGGCCGGTCGGTCGGTCGGTCGGTTGGTTGGTTGGTTGGAAGGAACACATTTTGTAAACAGTAAGTTATTCACATTACGATTCCTGTTTAGAGGAGTATGTTGACACTGCCCGTTGATTGAATATGTCATTCAGGAGAGATTACAGACAGATCACAATCAAAGAATTGGATTTGCCGAGTTTGATTTGGTCTCCATGAAATGTATCCGAATTCCTAACTGGTTTATTGAACCTCGAATAGAGGTGGAAACTGATGACATACCTTCCTGTAAATAGGTTATACAGCAAATCATCGTATTGTGCATATACCTCAAGAGAGATGGGACTCTAAACTAAGTCAATATAAAAACAACTAAAGAACATAAGCCAAACATTACGTCTTAAGATACAAAACATTCACAGTTCACTAACATAACTAATGTACTTTTTATTTTGTCATTTATTAAACATGGCTATAACTGCCATATGGGATGCACCCTTTTTTCGTCATCATCATCTTCGTTATGTCAATTTAATTCAATGTCCACACATGGATAAACCAACATCTCCTTAATAGATGTGCAAATAATAATTTCATTATCAACCAAATCTTCCACACTAAAAGTGCTCCCGAACCCGAGAAAAAAAACCTACCAATATTCTTCTCGTTTGAGGCTTTTATCTCGATGTAACAAATTAAGAACCGCCACTTTTGTTGTCTTATTTCCAGCTGAATCTAGATTGAGGTTTCGTTGCCTTGATGTAGGCGGTGTGTGACTTTTGGGTTCCTTGTGTCATTTATTGGCGTTAGGCACACCCTCACTCAAGCGGCCAATTTATGCTGGGGTTGTGGAATAAAAGATCTCGGTCTCGAATTGAAGATTTCTGGCGCCAGTCGATTGTGTCCCTCCCTCTTCATGTCGAGTGCTGAGTAAAAATACACACACAGTGGCCAAGTACTCAGTGTAGGAAACACGAGATAAATTGCTGTAGAGGAATTCCGCACACAATCATGAAATTGTAGGGAATTGAGTTGTCTGTATGATTCATTCTCTGTTGAATTTCGTGTCTCAATGATATTGATGTTCATTTTGCTTGAAGACAAACTCATGTCAGCTGGTTCAATAATGGCAACCTCGGAAGTAGGAGTAAAAACGGGGAGGGAATAGTGTTCGCTCAATTCAATTCATGTAATATTAACAAAAAATCAAAAAAAAAAATGTCTATGTTAATACATGTTTTGACAATTAAGCTGTATGTATGTCAGCATCAACTTGTGAGTCAGAGTTGTTTATTGCTAATTAATGCCATCATTAGCAGAGTCATATCATTGATAACCTTGTAAGGCTACAGATGTGTCTGTAGGGAGAAAACATGTTAAGATTCAGGGGAGGGGGATCCAGGTCGCAACACTTTGAAGATTTAACAGCGTCTCAATTATTAAAATCGGTGCCACCCTATTTTTATGAAAACCCCCATAAAACTACATATATGCTGTTTGTTTTTACGGTTTGACAGTAGGGAGGTTCTCTTCCTACTACATCGGATTTCATCAAGATAATGATACATCGAAAGTAAAACTTAGCAACATTTGGATTTAGTTGAGCAGACGCGGTGTCTTTGGAGACTACACACTCTCTGCGACTGGTAATTACATCATTATTTTTAACGAGTATCGTCTGGCTTACATGTTGATTGAAATCCGGTTACGTTGGACAGGCACGGTTTGATTCAAGGAGTCACAAAGGGCTGCGATGGTTTGATTTGACAAACTCTTCATGATAAGATCGTGAAGATAATACGATCGATTATTGTTCATCAATATTGAGTAATTGAGAAAGCGAAACATTACCTGTTGTGAGCAAGACTCTGATTGATTTTACAGGTCAGTGTGTGAAGATGACTTCCAATATCACTGATACGTTATTTCAAAATGTGTTGGTGTTTGGAAGACTCTAAGTCAATATTTAACCGTCTCAAGCTGTACTCATTTATTATGTATTAACACGGCTCCAGTAGTCTTACATTGGTCATCATCGAGCCAAGTTTCCATCTGCCTCGGAAGGTCTGATTTCACTGCAAGTGTGAACGATGGTGTGGACTGTTGAATGAAATGTTAACAATGACTCACTATGAACTTCCGCACAATGTCCGTCCCATGTGGACACAACTTAATAAAGTACCTAACCATAGAGCAATGATATCTTGTCTCTCTTGCCAATTGACTTGGGATAAAACTTAATCAAAATGTTTGCCAGGTGCATCTTGGAAACGATTGTGAACTCTTAATTACACCGTGCTAACTACACCGTTGAAAAGATGATTTTACAAAATCCTGGATCTCTATCCACTTGGATCTCAAACCCTACCCCACCCATTCACCCTAACAAATCAACTAACAAATCAATATTAACGACATAATTGAAAAAGGGGCGCGACATTTCCCAGATACATGCACTTAACAATAGTAGCTATTGTTAAGTAGGCTCCTCAAGAGTACACGTGACGTCATGTTGCACATCGGGATTGAGCATCCCTGGATCACATCAACTCCTTAGCAGTATGCGGCACCGGTTAAATAACCGGGGTGCCCGCATGGCTAATCATTCACACCAATAATTTCCCCGCCCATTAGTTACGCGTGGGTGTAACGACCGGGATTCGAACCCCCACTTCGATGACTCATCCACAGAGCTTGAGTTCGATGCTCTGGACCACTCAGGCGTGACACATCACAATTTGCTTCATCATCATCATTGAAAGAGATTCCCAACTGACTTGCACAAAGTGGCAGAGCACGTGTTATCCACAATCAGTTTAAATTAAACGGTTTAGACATACCCATATCATAGAGAAGTGAATTTTACAAGACTCCCATTTAGTGAATATTGCACCTGGAATGCATTGCATATCCCACTGCACCAACAAAATGGACGCGGTACATCACAGGATTTCATGAACTGTTGAATATTGCAAACTAAAATCTTATAATATTAGCTATCAATGCCACATGACACGCTTAAGGCATTTATTACAGCTACATCCAGCGAGTATTTCAATTACTGTTAAAACGTAAGATTTGCCCTTATTTGGAAATACCAAAATGACTGCAAGAGTGTTACCCCTTCGCCGACCCCCACTGATCCGTGTATGGCTTTCTGCTCATTCTAAGGGGTAATAAAATGTTGTTATGACTTACAGACCGTAGACAAGAATCTTTCTTCGTCTCATCTTGTGATTGATGGAAGACGCAGCTGTTCAATCCTAATATTGACCTTGAGTTTCTCAAGATACCGACACGTGACACAAATATTCCTGCGTTTGGCCTGTTTAGATTTTTTTTAAAGTGCATTTATTTGTTTAATAATATGTATTGTTACTATTAATTTTGCTTGAGATATATAACTATGTTTATAGTGATTAAAACAAAGTCACCATACTTTACGAACAACGAACTCGACATGAAATGACAGAATACATTTTAACACATAACATAGAAAAGCACTTAATTTCAACCACCTAGTTTTGCAAAATGTGCGAAGAACATTTCTTACCAAAGACCAGTTGATGTTATTACCCAAACCTAAGCCTTATTCTCCAACAACATCACCATTTCATTTTAATTGAAGTTTCAAAACCGAGCAAAATCATGATTTTTGCATAGAGTTTATGACACACACTTACAAGCTTTCTCTGCCCGTTCTTCAAGTTTAAACTACACCAACTTATAGATTTTCTTGCAATGTAACTCTATATCCATCAAACATCAATCTCTTAAGTAGGATGCCATCATGCTGGGCAAAATCTCATCTCCGCACACTACATGCAAACATTGATTCAACAGCGTGGATTCATAGAATACACTTACAAAGAAACGTTGGTAGTCTCCTTTCAATGGATTGTGATATGTTCATGTCCCGTTATTATCGGGGGGGGGGGGGTGGGGGCTGTCAACCGGCCGAAGTATTGGATACCCCTCAACCTATTCAATAATACAACCTGACCATCATCATTTCAGACCTAGAAAACTGGCAATGAAAAAACTTCAGTCAATAAAAATGCCTTCACCTATAGGAAAAGGAATGGACTTAATTAGTTTGTACTCCATTCAATATTCGAACAGGTTCTTTTATAGTGACCCATATTCGGTATTGTATAGCCTAATCGGACTGTAGGAGTATTTTTTGAAGCACGTAGACGTCTCGCAAAGATTGCAAATGTTTTAACAAACTCAACAGTTTCAGTTTATGAGGCTGTTTTAGACCCTGGCTCGTTTTAATACGAATAACTTGAGGTGTTAACCTCATGTCGTCATAAAGTAGTCATCGTGTCGTCATAACGTCTTGAAATTCACACTGATCACAATAACGACTACTCCATTTGTAAACAATATTGGAAACAATATTGCAGTCAAAGTAATTTGTTCAAGATGAACTGGCGATGATTGGTAACAATATTATATTGGCGTTCGGTTGATCAAGCAATGATATGGGTCTATAATTATAAATAATATAGTGGTGTTTTAATTCAAATATAAGCTTACAAAATAATTGGTTTATCATTTACAAACTTCGGTTCTTAGTTCAGGGACTAACATGGCTAAAGAGGATGCACTGTTCCGGGGTAACTAGTAACTCGTTATTAACAGGTTTCTATATTGAACTGTAAATAAATAGAACATTCTCACTCAAGAAAGTCGGGTCACTAAACACTTCAAGATTACCACATGGTATCACTGACATACGTATTCATGCACGATCAAGTGTTATGGTAGCATTCAATATAGTTTCATTTCTTAGTTTTTCTTTTTTTTTAACGCACATCATCTTTTTGCCAAACGCCATTGCAGCACACACTCCGCAAGCACACAGTGATTTATCCATTGGCATAAAGAAAATCATTAAAGCTTTTAGAATATTGTGTGGTGTCTCAGTTGAAAGATTTGAATTGCAAAACTATTCCCATTGGAATTGCCTTACCTTTAATAAAGATCCGATCTTAACCACCCATAATACATACAGTCCGGTTTCTCCTGCATAGAAGACTATTCTCAGTGGAATTGCCTCACCTTTAAAAAAGATCCGATCTTAACCACCCATAATACATACAGTCCGGATGGAGGATCAATAGAGAAAATCTTAATAAGAGATATCCACTATCATGTTACAGACTGCCCTTTATTGTCGGTCAATGCCTGTTGTTATCAGACTGCCCACGTCTATCAATGTGTGATTTGTGTTCCCCAGAAGCAAAAACATTGAAATTGTTAGAACCCAGTCTAACCCTCCCTCCCCTTCACACCGGTAGCTCTAGTTTGTTTATCTCCATTCATAAGAAATCAAATGGTCAGTGAAACCTAAAACTGGGTGAATAGAATTAAGGGTAGCTGCTCAGGAATTTTTGCTAAATATTGTGATAGTGTCTTATTAATATATACTTTAGAGAAGTAGTAGTTGAAGGTATAATGGCGGCATTTTCAATATTGCAAAATGGTTTGCTCCATCGATATAGTATAAGTGAGAAGTGTCAATTGCGCTGAATATTTGAACAGTTCATGAATAAATCAGAGAGTTTTCACATTTCACAAGACGTATAACACCAAACTGCATTATTCAGAACAGTACAGCTGAAGAGTTCAACAACGATTCGAGCTCAATTCTTTTTTTTAAATATGTGTGTTTTAGGTGACCAAGCAACTTCAATCATGGTTATTCATTAACATTAGAAATCTGTGACTGACAGAGTATTGTACCCTAAAGTGTAAGGTGTCTTTATTTGAAATTATGCACCGTATAGATTCAAACTACTCTCTCATCACCGAAAGAACAAGTGGTCTATAGCGTGGGAGGTCTTGGGTTCGAATCATACCGGAGATGGACTTTATGTAAATGGAATTAATCATCGGCTTTGTAACTTCCTAATGTAACTGTGGATGTGTTAACTAATATTACGGGTAGCCTATCATGACCACACCTGTCACAACCTGACCAGTCTATTGGCCTCTGTATTTATACTTCTAGGTCTCCCCACAACATCGGAGTGCAATACCTGCATCGATTCGGAATTCCATCATTCTTTTAGTAGTTCACTCGTCGTGACTCATTCCCGTATCAGGTCGCTACCTCTGCCATTTCTTCACTAGTCTGGTAACCTTACTCCACTGTTAACCCATGGGCATTAATAACTTTGATTTGAGGCCCCAAAACACCGAAATGACAACCCTTTAGTTTTCATAATGCTCACTGCAGACAGCCCAGAAGATGGGAGGGTCAATATTTTGATTTGAGGGGATCACCGTAGTAATGGTTGTTATGGTTATGGGGCCTCCTCTAAGCACTTAAGGGCTTGTTCCCGCTTGTCTCTTTCGTTGAGTCCATTCTGTAGTTGTGCATTTACATTATCCCTGGCTACCCTCTCGTCTCAGTGTTTGTATATTGCCTTCTTCTCAAGTATTTTTCTTCTAGTTCTTATGGGCCAGACATCCATAACCCTCAAAATACTAGTAAAAGTAGATGTTCTGCGCTCGCAAATGAATTCTTGGTCGTTGGTAAACTTTGTAAGTCTCCTCAGGAGTGGTCAAAATATATAGTCAGTTAGTTTTGAAGTTAAATTTGATATCTCCTATACACAAGATTTTAATTGATATAATAAATTGTGTCAGTCACTTTAAACAGTAACCTTATTCTGCCCTCAAATTGCACACAGTTGGCTCTTCTGAAATACTATGCAGACTTTCCGAAGACAAGTTCAATGTTAAATTGCGTAAAACTAAATCTACAAAATAGTCCTATTCCGAAAACAGTTATTTGAAAATCACCTCTATATGTGTTTTTGTCGCCTGAGTATCGCAAGGATATAAAACCATATGAGTCAACCCTTTAGCGTGAATACCGTAATCCGAACCAAATGAAGTTTGCTCTCCTCGTTTGGTTGACGTTGTGTTATTTTGGTTATAACGAACAGCTACTATACCGATCAAGTATTTCGCTATTATTGATCCAGACTGAAACAAGGCTATAGGGAGTGGCTTCTAAAACAACTGATGCCACAGCTACAAGGAGTAAGTTATCTAGGTTATTTATAAAGGGTTTGAAAGATCTGAGACAAACATGACAGCATCGGGAGGGAGGGGTGAATCTTGTTGCTTCAGCCGCAATTTCATGGCCTGGAAGTTAGCTTTGCAGACTACATGCTTTAACAGCTGTGCTAAACCTTGGCCAGATCAATTCAAATAAAAACAAGGCCAACAGGGAAGTCCCCCCCCCCCCGCGACAAAAGAAAAACTATGTCAAAATTGTAATTCCCTACAGGTTTTGTCAAGATTGATACCTTCATGACTAAATAACCTATAGGTACATTCCACAAATGGATCAAGTCTGGTTGCCACAGAAACAAGATCATGTTGTGTTTAAACTACGGACGAGAGTGTTTTAGTTTTAAGAAATTTCCTTATTTGTGTATGTGGTTTTTTAGCCTGTGGCCTTTTCAGAGATATTGTAACTTGATTTTATAAATTTGTGAAAGTTGAGACAGTATGGTGAAATGCTGTCCTGCGGCAATTTCATATAATTTGTGGAATGTTTGCGATAGAATCACAGGGTCTTAGCAACATTTTGGATGGAATTTGTGTAGTTCATGATGCTCGTTTTGACAAGAGCAATTTCACACTAATTCAAATGTTACATGTACCTTGGTAAAAAATTGTGTTTTCAAAATTAATTTGGGAAAACAAATTGTTTTTAGTTACGACGTGAATTTGATCACACGTTAACACTTCGCTTTTATTTACCCCCCCCCCCCTTCAAATTTAATCCGGCCAATGTCGTTGTTCCGCAAACAAATGGCAGTGGAGTGTATTCGAAAAGCAAAACTTTGTGGAACCAAGAAAATTGTGAAAGATTTGCATTAAATTTTGAATTTGTTTGTCCGTAGAGTTATCCTTTTAGTGAATCTTCACTGTATATGCCTAGTATGCACTATATAGGCCTAGTGTGCACGCTCTTTCCAAACCAACTACCAGCATAAGTTCAACAGAGAAAGAACTGGCTTTAGAATCTTGATCTGTTTGTGTCCTACGGCAGTGTTTACTGTTGGCTGCTGGCCGTGAACTGAAGAGGTAAAACTGATTGCGAAGAGTAGAACCACAAAGAAACAGAAAACCGTGGACTCAACAAAGAAAGTCATACCAGATACTACTTCCAGTGGCACAGTGTTAATAAATTAGGAGAAATTGTATCTGACCCAAGTCACATTTGCTGTCTGAGATGTAACCATACCCCCTCACCCTGAAAACCTGATTTTGAAGCGAGGTGGATCTTTCTACAATCTGCCTAGGGTGGGGATTAGACTCTTTGTACGGCCGGCTTCTTTGCCTGGTTTACCCGGCATGGTATCTACCCGGCGTGGTATCTATACACGGCGTGCTTGTGATGTTGGTACTTTTGGGCGTTGTGTTTGCTTCCAAGGTATCTGTTTTCAATGTGAGTCAACACCAAGACGTTGATAGCTTTAGTTAGGACAACAGAGGAAGCAGGAGCATTATATTACAAGGAGCATATAAAGAGGATGTGATATCTTCAGAAGATGATTGCCTCTTAATTATGGTAGGCCACTCATTGTAGTCTCATCTTTACTTTGAAGATCATGATAAGTGGATATTGTTTACGCGGGAGACTTTATGCCAAAATTGAAGGTTTGAACTGACTTAAACCAAGAGCATCAGTCATGGTTCAATTTCACCGTCTTCATTCGCTGTAGCCGCTGCTGTCGTTGTCGTCGTCGTCGTCGTTTTTGAATGTTATATTTTGCTTCTGAAGCCAGAAAATGGCGGAAAATTGTGTAATATAGGCCTACTCATCATCTGTATTTTAGGTGAAGCAAAATTAAAATTAAAAGATCATTTTGATGATCAGAAAATATATGGTTCGGTCTGTCCTTCCTTTCTTTATTTGGCCATTAAACAATAACAAATACAAGCAGACAGTATGTAAAATAAATAAAATAAAAACAAAAGTAAATACAAAGCAAGACGAACAGTAAGGGCACAGGAAATTACAAAACAACCCTAATGTGATGGCCAGGATAAACAAAAGTATAATTGTTAAAAACTGTTGCTCGAAAGCCTGTTAATCCAGTCACATCGGTAGACAAACTCACTATATAATATACTCTCATTGGAAAAAATTATAATAATTTAAAATAAATATAAATTATCTGTATACACAAATCACAAATTAAAATAACAAAACCAAAAACAAACGCCAGAAATTAGACAAGCAAAATAAATAAATAAACAAATGAATTGTTAATTAAAAAATTATAAATAAAAAGTATCAATAAATAGTTAGAAAGGTACATGTAAAAAGAAATAAAGCAACAAATAAATCAATATATGGATGGAAAACAAAGAATAGGTCAATAAATAAGTGTAGTAGACAAATTTATAAAATAACAACGCAAGTAACGAAAAAAGTAATTAAACTATCTCCTTTTCCAACATAAATACTTTTACATCAATAAAAGGATGATTAAATATGAAAAAAGCAATCAAAACAACCAAACAGAAAATAGACAAATAAAAATTATAAGGAAAAAAAACCCCAAAAAACAAACAAACAGAAATTAGACAAGCCAATTAATAGTGAACAAACAAATATATTATACTTTGAGAATAGAATGTAAAGTGTAGCACCGATTAAAACAAAGCATTGACTAGCCGAATGTTGGCAATACACGTTCAATCTCATATTATACAGACCGATTTTAATAATAAGCCACGTGAGTCTGGTTCCACTCTGCTAACTAAATAAAGCACATTATTGATGTGTCATCGAAGCTGGCTTTGGGCAGCAGGCTTTACTAACCCTAGGGGCAGTCTAGACCTTTGTGCTTTGTAGATTCATCAACAAAAGAAAAACTGGTGTTTCATTTTAAGCTGAGTATCATTGATTTGTACTGTAGCAAGCTATAGCAAAGTACCAATGGCTCAAAGCGCAAAGCTACCACTTGCTCGACGCGCCAAGCCTAACCGTGATTGGCTGCTTGACAGCTGGCTTGCATATTTTTTTTGCGAATTTACGGAGCTTTGAATTTATTATTTTTTTACTATATATATTTAAATTACATAGATAAAAATGTGGAGAGTCGGCAATCATTAGTTGTTATTGTGTGAGAGTTATTTGTTGTGCTCCAACCTTGTACTCAAATAAAGCTCGACCCTTATAGGCTCGCACTCTTACGATTTGGGCTACATTTAGGTGCGGGTACATTTAGGTACAAAAATGAGGCTGACTGAGGTAGCGGTTTAATAAAGAGCCGCACAGTCATTGTCTGATATTAGTAATCATAGTGTGCTAACATAAATACATCGTTTCAAAATAGAGGATATTCTGTGATCGACGGTGAACTGCAGAAGATCCAAGTCCATCGCTCCCTTACATTAACAAAGAGACACAAAACATTCCATAAAAACATTCGCTCTCACGGCAGCAGGGAACAAAATAAATTTATATGCATTATCCATAATTAAGACTGATTACATTGTCAATCTAGACACAAATGAAAGCCCGTTGAAGCAGACTCTTTATATCCACACTATACAGTCTGCTTATAGGATGAATCCATAAACCCATCCTGTCCTCTCACGATAAGTCTTTGTCAATATTTCAGCTGAGTATGACTTGTTTCGCCACATTAAACAACGGGTTAGAGTACTTTCCATATCTACAAAATCATGTCCAAGAAGCATTATAATTTATACAGACCGGTATTACTCCCCGTGGCTCCTGATTTACATGACAAAGTAATCATCTTGACAGGAATGGTGCAGGGCTGAAGAATTATCATGTTTATGTTGAAGAAATATTGCCTTAGGGTTCTATTATAGGAGGGTGGAGGCGATGGTAGGTGAGTTTCCATCGTCCGTGGCTGGTAGGGTTGGGTGGTAATGGCTCCAGCAGCACTTGTCGCAAATAATCGCCTCGTGTTTTCAATTCCATGAGCCTGTGAAATTTGCCCGTTTAGACCATTTTTAATCGCATTTCTTGAAGGGACATTTTCTTCAAGAAAAACAACTGGTTGTAATGAGGTGTCCCTACGATTGCTGGTGTTGCTGTTCAGTCCAGTGGAAATGACACATCCGCACTGGGTTTGTTTACCCTGTTCCAATTTATCGACGCCTTGCCAAAAAGACACATTTTACTATTTGTCAGCAATAACAATATTTGTTCAAACTACATTCCACATGTTAACCTTTTTTTCTAGGCAAGTATTATTATTGGACGAGTAAATACTGAGCATACAACAATAATTCTTCGCTGGATATCATAGATTCAGTCGACATGCCATCGTGACTGATTCACAGCGTTAAGTTAAGACACAATGCATGCACATAACAGGGACATCTACCCCTTTAAGTTGCGTCCAAACTAGAATGAGTAAACTGTCATGGAATCACATTGATATCCCGAGCACGGTTTAGTTTACAAGACTCTTCCTTCTTGACGGACAATGTTTATATTGTCACATTGATTATACAGGATTGTGTTATGTTTCACTCGAGGTCTCTGAACGTTCAACATTGTCTATTATTAAATATCTCTCTTCTGTAAAGCTGACCACCCCCCCCCCCCCCTTCCGTCTCCACTGAGCTGAGGACTCGTCTCTATTTACTTTGCAATCACATTTTCTTCAATGGTGTGTGCGCGTACTTTTTTGTCTGGTTGATAAGTTGGTTAGTTACATGTATTTTCACAAATTAAGTTGTTAATGATTAGTGTGTATTTTTTTCTCCATCTTACAAGCCGCATTGCAATGTGAGGTTAGCCTAAATGTCTTGGATGGTTTAATTTCATTAACGTGCGTAACATTGTTAGTCTTGGTCGTTGTCCATCTAGATATTCATTAGTTTCGCGCCTTAATATTGTACTTAATCTCGTTAAAGACAAACTTTGCCCATCTGGAGACTGAAAGTACAAACCATGGAGTAGGCCTACCTACCAGAATTAATATTATCTTAATTCATTCAATGAAAAGAAGGCAATATGAACAATAGATATAAAAGATAAGCTAGAATTATTTAGCTCAGGAGGATTTGTACAAAGCCAAGAACTAATTCCAACTAATTTATTCATAAATCCAGCTTAGCTTTTCTAATCAGCTTTATTCCCGCATCCTATTGAATAAATGTCGTAGTCATAAATAATTCAATCGTAAATTGGTATTACTTCAACTTTTTTCTGTGACATCAAATTATCATTACCGCTAACAAGGGAATAAAAATGTCGTTCTACTATTTTTGAAATAATTCACTAATTTTATTAACTAATTAATAATTTTAGTTTTATTTTATTTGGCGAGGACTTATTATTGCTATAAAATTACCATATCAGTAATTTGTTTGGTATAATAGAATAGCGTCGAGCAGACTATAGTACAGTTTGTGTTTTTTAGGCTTTGTGGCATTACCCATATCAAACTTTCGGTTATAACAAAAAATGTCACTTGCCATTTTGTTTTTCCTTTTTGTTGTTGCCATAGAGAACGATATTAATTAGACAGCCCGTTTATTGATTAAAAACCAACTTACTCATCCCTCGACTCATTGTTGCCTGTGTTTGACAGCTATGAATCAAATGACATAAGAACAGACTCATAATCAGGTACATTTATATCAATCAACCTCCTCAAGCACGTGTCACTTTCTGTTTGAATGTTTGTCTAAACTCTCTACTTGGAATTACCACATCCTCTCATAATGAATAATGGATGGTAAGAATGTCACCAATATTCACTTAATGGCAAATTACTATCTTGACACATACTTACATGCAGTATCTCGTTAAAAAATGGTGTTTACTTTCTACTTTATGCTTGCATTGAAGTAATCCATTTCAACCCTTAGAAGATGCGAGTAGTTTGTGTCTCATCATCATTCTCAGGTAGTACTTACACAGTACATTCATTTTGCAGAAGACGTTACCTTTCAATGTTGAGAATGAAGACTGTTCTTTACTTAATAGTATTATACCCTCAGGCATCTAACATTGACGTTGTGGCTGTATTGTAAAGATTGCATGATTTTAGAGTGAAATTATTAAAGAGTATAGAAATTTAAACATCAGCAATAGACACAGCATCGCCTTTTGACTCACCCAATGACGTTTTCTGAACAATTGTTCAATACCGAATTGGGAAATGCTTCATTCGTCACAATATCCCTATGATTTCATAATTAAAAAGGGCCATACATTATGACGGACCTGAAGAACAAACTAATTTTTACACTAATCAAACATGAGAATATACTGGCTTGGCTTGACGTTGTTTTAGACCTATTGTTACCAAAATGTCAATGATTTCCCCGCCAGCGCAACCAACCGCACACATTTTACTTACAACCAACTAGTACTGGTTGATCCAAACGTCCACTGTTGGAAACACATCATTATTGTCAGACATCGTCTTTTATTCTAACTGACATTAATGAAGGAGTCAAGTCGATGACTCATCCAGCAACAATAATAGTCTAATTGTACAAAACCGTAGATTTACGTGCAAATCATCAAGGAATGAATCTTAGCATGATGGCTTATCATTATAGGACTACATCGTTTTTATTAAGTCTTTACTTCTCATTTTTACTCGCTGCATGTATATTGGTCTAGCCATAGGGCGAGCCACAAACTTCGTAAATTGTTGTGTTTGTGTTTGTGTTTGTTATATATTGTTGTCCTTTCATGAAGTCTTGTTGTTAATTACTTTCGTTTGTATCTATCCATTTTTGGCGCTTGTGCTGCCGATGCTGCATGAAGTAAATAAATACATTAACAAATGGAATATTTATTAGCAACTTGATGCAAACAATGAATAATGCAAATAAAGAGACGATTTGGTAATTACTCAAAATAATTGTTAGCATAAAACCTTTTTTGATTACGAGCAATGGAGAGATGTTGATAGTATAAATCATTGTGAGAAACGGCTCCCTTTGAGAAAGAATTCATTTCTCACAAAATTATTTGAATTGAGAGAGGATGTTCTTTTCTTCCACCATTCTCTCGCAACTTCGACGACCAACAGTGAGTTCAAATTTTTACAGGTTTGTTATTTTATGAGATACACCAAGTGAGATTACTGGTCTTTGAGAATTACCCAAAGTGTCCAGTGCGTTTCGAAGCGATTTGATTAGTATTGAACAAAAGTATCAAATAAATTCTCACAAGGACGGTTAACTTTTCATCTTAGAAACAGCCCACTGCGTCCCTCCTTAACTATCCTGGTCTGCGACACGTTTTCACGTCACGAACAAAGTTATAAATAACATTTCGATTAAATTGTTTTAAATATTGGAGGAGATTCTTTTCTTATCGCCCTAAACTACAACAGACCAATGTGGTATTTTGCTAATTGATTGGACGCAACAGCAATCCAATATCTTTGTTAGGAGCACGCTGCCACAGTTGGTATCTGGTTTAATCCCACTGTTTTCAAGATTGGGTTTTGGACCGCGGTATAAAAACTAATTGGTTTTCAAAACTATAGCATTTTACACAGAAATATTTCATGGGAAGTTTTTCCGTCATGCCGTCTTTATAGGGGCCTACTGTTTAAGTTGTGTGCAAAAATTAATCTGTGAACATTCATAAATGTTATCTGACTGTTGGTTTATGCTCATTGTATTGCATTTGTTTCCTGTGATGACGTCATCCCAAAAGATCGGAACAGCGACTTTGTTAAGTAGTAATAGCGACATCCAACTCGAAGACCACCCTCTCGAAACATCCAACACACCATCTTTAAAAATAAAAGACAAAACACGCAAGCCCATCTTGTTGACTTCCCTAAGTGATAACTTCAGCTATTGCCTGGCACTGCCTAGCCCATCCCCTACAATTATCCTATCCGAATAAATAGTTGAATAAAGAACTGCTCTTCAAATAAATGACTTTGCTTTATGCTGATTGATGTTATTTCAATTGCTCATACAAACCTATTCTGAGTACTCTAATGACTAATTGCAATAACGTTCTCCCCTACCTCCATGACTATACAAACCTGCTAATATCATGCTGACTCTGTCACCACCTTGTGTTATGGCAATTCTTCCACTAAATGTGTCTGCTCATCCTCTGTTTAGTTGCAATTATATGATCGCCCATAACTGGGCCAGATGGTTTTCAGCAGGCGGAGTTTGTTGAGTGAAGCCTTCGTTTGTCATCTATACTTGCATTTCATTCTTTGTTTTATCTCTCATGACTCTGTATAAATATTATTGCGATCGCCAATTCCCTATCCATTGATTGTATGTGGATTGTGGAAGTGTTTGGAATGGTTGGGATTGAAGTTGTCATATAATGGGTGTCATGTGGATTTCATTGGTAAGCCACCAGGGCAGATGATTTGTGAGGCAATTTTAATCAGGTATTCTCTGGCATACTGATTACAACGCGATAATTTATCTATAGTATAGCAGGTTTCTTATGTAGCAGACGGAAAAACACACCAGAAAGAAAAACATCTCTCACATATCATTATTTTTGTTTGTTTGACGTACCTGTTCTGACTGGTTATATAATAAACAACCATAACAGGTCAATATAATTATTAACTGGTTATAACCAGTCAATGTAAAACTAGGTTCAAGAGTGACTACCAGCATGTTGTCATTAATGTAACAATGATAAAACCTTCATAACTTTCATTAAATAACGAGGGTTTCCTTTGGACTATACAAGTTGACTATATCGACAGTAAAGTTCTGTACATTTGAGATCTACATCTTCATTCTTTCCATATTCCACGCTGTCTTTCCTAGTTAATGAGTGAGTTCAGTTTCCCTCAGTATTCCTGTGCTCATTTTTGGAACTTTGTGGAGACAAAAGCTTAGGGCAAAACAAAAGAGCAAAACTAAAGGAGTCCATAGGGGATTCTAAAGACTGGGTTGCTTCACAGGGAAATATGTGTACATGTACAAGTCTATGTGAAACGTATTAGATGTAGACACAAAAAAAAAGAACAACAAATGAATGCGGGCTCTGTTTGTGTTCTCAAAATCTTCCATCCCCTTCGGAAGACGGTCACTGGATGTTTCAAGAGCCGGAACGCGGAACACCATTCAGAGCTTGCATCATACAACAGGTTAAAGGAACACGTTGCCTTGGATCGGTCGAGATGGCCTTTGAAAAGCGTTTGTATCCGTTTGTTATAAAATGCATATGGTTAGAAGGATGATTTAAAAGTATAATACAATGATCCGCACAAATTTGCCTCGAAATTGCTTGGTTCTCCTTTTACGTATCGAACTAACACGGTCGGCCATTTATGGGAGTCAAAAATTTGACTCACATAAATGGCCGACCGTGTTAGTCGACGAGGTAAAAGGAAAACCACGCAATTTCGAGTGATACTTTTGTGGATCATTATATTCTACTTTTAATGTATCTTTCTAATCATATGCGTGTAATAACAAACGGTTGCAAACGCTTTTAAAAGACCAACTTGACCGATCGAAGGCAACGTGTACACTATCGAATTGAACATAAACACCACCGCTGAGGGCGCCCACAAAGAGATTGTAGGTTTACGGATCTACTCAGTGTAGTACTCCCGTGTGGTTCAAACAAAGAAAGCTTCCCATATTGCTTCCCGCTATTTATTAAAATAAACTACTTTCCCGCTAAATGAAGCCCCGCGTCTCCACCGGAAACCCCAAAGGTGTGAATAATCCTCAATACGTCACGATGACACCCCGTCCATCCATTCATCAAATCAAAACAAAACATTTTAAAATTAGCTCCAAAACCCCCATTTCCCCCTCTCTCTCTCTCTGCAGTGGTATCGTTATTACCCACACCCCCCACAATGCCAAGAGCATATCACCTGCTACCATTTCGCCCCATGGGATATCAGTGTGTGAGTCTATGTGGGATTGTGTGGTATCCCTGTCTGGGGTAGGCCTACTATATACCCTTTATAGTCCAAATCAACCCCCAGTCGTCCGTTTGCTCAGTTGGTTTGGTGGTGGGCAGACCACGACCAGTAACAGTAGGCCTACTGGTAGTGGGTTATGCTGCAATTTAATTAGTGTGAGATCGACCGTTTACGTTGTGTCCTCGGCTACAGGCCATGGCGCCTAGCAATCTGTTGCAAGATTTAAGGAAAAGAATAAATTATTTAAGATTTTTTTCTTGGTCTTCTTTCTTTGTTATCCTAACCATAGAAAGTCAACACAATGATTTCTACCTTAGGAGATACATGAGTCGACGCATGGATTGACGATTAATCAACGGCTACCGCTAGATATGCCGAGTGCTTTGTTTGCCTTACTGCTGAAATTGTTGTAAATTTCATTGGGTTTTTCGCTTCTGGAGAACTGTTGTTAATTCCTTAGTGACACACAGAACTAGTGTGATTTAGAGAGGTTTCCCAAACTATAAATTGGTTGACATAAAGTCTGTTATCCAATCTATGGGAACAGTGATTACGTTATTGGCCCACGGCGTTTCCCGCCTTTTTAATAGAGTAACACTTAGTCACCACGTGTGCCAACCAAAATCTGAAAACAATTGCACAAACTGAAACGAGTCTGTCAAATTCAGACTGGAAGATATGAGGCATCAGTCATTTGACAAAAACTAACAGAGAAAACCTCAAGAATCTTTGTGAAATGGCTCAAACCAATGTTCATCGTACTTCATTTGTGTGTCATATTCTTTAATAAACCGAGAATATTAAGACTTGTAATGACGTCATGATGTGTTATAGAGAACATTGCCCGAGTGTTTGATTCAAAGGGTGGAAGAGTCACACACATTGATGAGTAATTATTGTTTGCATTTTCTTTTCTTTTCTCTTGAACGACATCTGCCTAGTATCAATTCTTAGTATTGTTGACATTTGTTATTATTATAAAATGCTTACTTCAGGATGAAACTTAACAACTCATAGAGAGACAATGTGCAGTTACCGTAATAAACGACATTAACCGAAAATCCCATCGTAATAAAAGACATTAATCGGATATCCTATTTCAATTCATGTAGCAACCTGTAGATAACCAACTCGACCGGTCCCGACATTTTATGAAAATTATTGAATGTGTATACTCCATGTGCCTACTATACATTCCCAGGCAGAATTATTACGTCACAAGTGTGGATGAGCTTTCCCATTGTCTTCGTCTACCAGAATAGTTACGTGAAGTGTGGATGAGCTTTCCCATTGTCTTCGTCTACCAGAATAATTACGTGAAGTGTGGATGAGATTTCCCATTGTCTTCGTCTACCAGAATAGTTACGTGAAGTGTGGATGAGCTTTCCCATTGTCTTCGTCTACCAGAATAGTTACGTGAAGTGTGGATGAGCTTTTCCGTTGTCTTCGTCTACCAGAATAGTTACGTGAAGTGTGGATGAGCTTTCCCATTGTCTTCGTCTACCAGAATAATTACGTGAAGTGTGGATGAGCTTTCCCATTGTCTTCGTCTACCAGAATAGTTACGTGAAGTGTGGATGAGCTGTCCCATTGTCTTCGTCTACCAGAATAGTTACGTGAAGTGTGGATTAGCTGTCCCATTGTCTTCGTCTACCAGAATAATTACGTGAAGTGTGGATGAGCTTTCCCATTGTCTTCGTCTACCAGAATAATTACGTGAAGTGTGGATGAGCTTTCCCATTGTCTTCGTCTACCAGAATAATTACGTGAAGTGTGGATGAGCTTTCCCATTGTCTTCGTCTACCAGAATAGTTACGTGAAGTGTGGATGAGCTTTCCCATTGTCTTCGTCTACCCGCTGATCATGCTTCCGTGGTTTAGGTTTTTCATAGTTATGAGTGTTATACATAGTGCTAGGGTCATCATGACGCTGTCGCACCATTATGCCAGCACAGTCTCGTGCCGTCCCCGCTCCGTTTTATCATGGAGGTAGAAATAGATAACTTCTACCTCCATGGTTTTCATATAGATATTCAATTTGGTTTGTGAATATCAGGTCCATTACTGCTTACCAGTGCATCTCGATAATGCGCTTGCGTCACACTATAGACTGACATTATGAAGTATCGCTGAGTACACGTCAACTACTATCCTGTACGTACATTTAATGATCGTGTACGTACATATAAACTAGCATGTACGTACATGGTACTTGCTTCAAAATGTCCGAAAGTTTGAACAGATTTTATACTGCATAGCTTTATCAAGCAAATTGAATGATAGAATAAAATTGTGAACTGTTGTGACTCACGTTTTCTTCCCAGCCATTTTGTCACCTTCCGTGCAAAGGTGTATCGTGACACTTGTAAATAGTATATTCTTGCCATTGATTTTTTCTATTTTTGCGTCATTTGTCATCAAGTCACAAGATTTGCCAATTATCAATGAGTTGACAATTTTACCAATAATTATTACCTGCGGCATATAACAACAGACTGCACAGTTTGGTTGCAGGGTTCTCTCCGTTTATTACGTTTGGGTAGTAATTTGGTTTGAATGAATATAGATGCTATCCTAGACACCCACAAGCAGTAACACCTGGGTCCAATGAGAACTGTGTAAACGGCTCTGATTGGTGGCTTCAAAGTAAAGACTGTTGCTCATTGGCTATTCTTGGGCTGTTGAGACAAGGCCGGTGTCTGGTCGCAGGAAGTATATTCACACGCATATTGCAGAATATATTTATGCAGTTTGTGGAGTTGTTGCTATTTCGAGTCTCCGTTTTGTTATTTTGTCTTGAAAGTGGTGACCTGAAAATGAAATTATTTTATGTTCTCAGTCCTTCTTCACTACGTGCTGTACCTGAATGATTATTCAATTCAATGCAATTCAAACTTCCAAGGAGTTGTAAGAGAAATGAGATTCCCTGAAGGATGGTTTAGTGCTTTACTGTCCCGTTGATTTGTCTGACTCTTCTTTAATGTTCAATGTTCTTCCTTTGTTAACAGCTCAAGGCTTCACTCCTCAGCACCAATGTGAGCCAGTTTCATACATGTCTATATCCCTCTGGTTTTGATTTGCATTCTGTCAATAATTAGGTCAGGGTGCCTCTTCACTTTTCATCTTGACATTTCTCTCGCTGTTCTATATTTTGACTTTTATGATGTTGAATTTCACTATTTCTGTCCCATTTCCCCTCAATCTAGATTCTTATTTCTACCTTTCCATAAAGTCAACATTCTCTGCTCCGCCTCTTTCCTCTCGCATGAATTAAGGATCATCTTCCCTTTAGCAATGTGTATCGCAAGTTTAGGATTTCGTAGCTGCGAGGTGTTGATACAAGGTAGAATGGGTTTATGGAACCCCAGGCCCCTTAACTGGGTATGTTCTTGATGGGGGCTTTTGTGTGTTTTGCCCCCGACCATCGTGAGCCTGTTGGACTCCGTGTCCCGTGCTAATACAATATAGCTTTCCCCTTGAGCCGCCGGTTAATGGAAGGAGAACAAACCAAATGGCAAGAAAGAGAAGAAAATGAGGAAGGGTAGGAGCGTCTTGAGAGGAGGTTAAGAACTAAAGTGGAGATTATTTGAGATTAAGACAGAGAGTGCGTCTACTCCAGAGACGATATGACACTCTCAGATAGAGAAAATATTATCAATCGCAACAATATTGCTTTCATGGTTGTCCATACACAGCTTTCCCAACTGACGTTTTACTCGGGACTGTTTTTAGCTTTTCAGGCCTTTTGAGTTGATTGACCGGTAATCCATCAGTTTACCACTGAGTCCCGCTCTGTGGCCAAATCACTATTCCAATCAATACAGACCAAGATTCTACACGTCAGGGTATTCTCATGAAACTTAAGTGTTTGCAATTCTTTCGAGAGATGGATGGAAATCGTTTTTTTTTTTTTTTTTACCGGAGTCTATATATTTGTTGTTCACATGATGTTCACTCAAGAGAACAGTCTAGTTGATATAACATCGTAGGCTGTTGCTGATGATTTTTATGAGTTTCATTTTCATTTTGTGCATGGACTCTTAAAGGGGTTACCAACCATTATTGCCGTCTGATTTAAGGGAACAATTAGCCTTTCCCATAACATATGCTTATTACATTCACACCGTCGTAGAGACACTATTGATAGAGAAACATCATAACATTGTGCACTTGGTACAGACGTGAATGCGTCACGCCACCATCAGCTACATTCAAAATGGGCGCGATGTGTAATCATTTTGCCGAACAGTATGGCCTAGTGTTTGTGTGCACGCGCGATGTGTATTTACATAATATTGCATGTGGAGGGTTAACTAGCCTCTCCAAATTGATTCCCGTTATTATCAACCCCATACAACAAAAAGGCACGATTGTGTTCCTCCTTTTTGTCCCACTCGTAGTGTTAGTGCGCACGCGCGGTGTGAAAATGTGCATATTTCTTGGGAAGATTTCTCTACGTTAACAACAAACTAATTAGACTGTATGAACATGTTTTGTGCACACATAATATCAAATGTTGTGTAACAACTGCACTGTGTAGCACTTAGCTCTGCTATTCATGTGAATCCGTTTACTCTGTGTTTTAAGCAATATGTTTTAATGCAATATTTCTGCTAAGAACACATTAGCTGTAAAACCAGTTACATATGGTACTTGTGACTCGGCACGATGGCTGGTTACCTTATTCTAACAAGCAAAACGTTTGTTGTGCATAGTTATGTTTTGTGCCAGAAAGCAGCTCTTTTGAAAGTGGTCTCTGGTCAGTTAATAATGTTGCATTTTTTCCTACATACAAAAAGATTGTAGAAAGTTTTATATTTTTAACATGAACAAATACCTTTCATTAAATGGACATTTAAATTTTTTTCAATGACAACAGCACATCCAGAATTCAAACATCTCATCTCTGGAATACTTGGAGACATGAACAAATACCTTTCATTAAATGGACATTTAAATTTTTTTCAATGACAACAGCACATCCAGAATTCAAACATCTCATCTCTGGAATACTTGGAGCTGTTTAAGTCTCGAAAAATGAATTGCGTATTGAGTTTCACTTTCTGCTGTCAAATATTCCAATGGTACTCATTTTAATTCTATCTGTAGGGCTTTGCCAGATCAATGACACAATCACTTTTATAAATTTCTAAAATTGCCTGCGGTAAGCTGCAATTATATCACACAGCTTTCTCCAATCTCGTGTGAGAGCAAGAAAACCCTGTGGATTTTGGTTTTCATAAATAACAACAATTTGTAGTGAACCTTACGCGAAATCGATTTTCAGTTTCAACATAGGATCCTCCTCATCCGTAGATATCCTGAGGAACACACAACTAAATCCTTCTCAGAATGACAGGCTAGAGTTTCTAAATTTACTCTAATGTCATCACTTCGTTTGCACCTTTTCCCTCTTCTCATCTAGACTCTCAATCTACCCATCCCAGCTTATCCCTACGGCATTCTTCTCTCATCATCAACACACCCTTGGTCTGCCCGGCCTGCCCGGTCTGCCCGCCAAGCAACAGTTCCACACCCCCTGGTGTGTGTTTTTACTTCATTCATCACCATCTCTAGTCGACCACAGGTTACAACCAATTCTAGTTACCAAGCAGAGTTTTGGTTTCATCGCAGCATCACCAGCAGTGACTTTAACTTATGCAATTAGTATTGATCTGAATGCGTAGTAGTTCCGTCATGACTCATACTCGTTGGTCAGTGCTTGGCGGTGCTCCTAGCGTAGCTGTGGTTGAATCGCCCTGGGGATCCTACAGCACTGACTGTTGATACATTTCAACATTTCCTGGATTGATGTTGAATATTGCCACACAGTGTGGACCGATGTGTGTTTTATATTCCAGGGGTTTGACTGCGAGAAGAGATGTCCAATCCTCATTCCACTCAGCACGAATTCAATTCCAGTCCAGTGAGATGTCTTATTATAGAATCGCATCAGCATTCATGATCTACAATGGTGAATGTGAACGTATCTCGCTTCTCTCTAAGGGTCGATGACTTGACGGGCATAGCATCAGAGTCTACGGAAGGACCTACCATCAGACTCTACGGAAGGGCCTCTATACCTAGGCTGCGAATTCATTAATTTGTTAAAGTGTTGCAGATGTTGAATTCCCGCGAAACCAAAGAGTAATTGTTTAGTTTAGTCTTACGGTATACATTTCAATAGGCAGGAAACAATCGAAGGTTGTCAATATATTCGACCGATCACTTTGTGTGATATTCAGTTCATAAGTTCTTAGACCTAACTTCGTTTGTTAAATAACAGTTGATATTTGTTGGTATGACATTTTGTCTGATGGCTCTAACAAATAGGGCACCTAAACTACCAAGTCGAATAGTAATTATCATTTCTATACAACTGAAATCGGTTCGTCGTTATTTAAACCGAATATCAACATGAGACAGGTTAGTTTACCCTACTGATGAGAGGTCCTGCTAAGTACGAGAGGAACCGCAGAATTCTATAATGAATAAACTAAACATTTCGGCGATATCTCTAAAACGCTTTTAGCACCCGTTCGAAATTAAGTTTGGACAGTTAGTTTTTTATAATCTACATTAATGTCAATATCTACATTAACACAACCGAACAGTTTCAAATCCAAACGTATACGATTCCTTTAATTACAGTTCTTTTTACGCACAACCAATTTTATCATTATAGTTTTGCAAATAAAGCGATATACATGAGACAATTGAAACCAAAGTCTGGTATTTGGACTTCGACTCATGATTTATTGCATGTTGTTAATGCGATTGAGATGTCTTCAGTAAATTAAAGGCAGGTATCATAAAATTGGAACTTACTCATTTTGATTCATGTCTTGATTGGTAAGGAATGGTTTCATGTTTCTACCGAATCTGGTTAATGATCAGTTGGAATCTTACGAATTTCTTTTGCCGCAAGATGTTTTTGCCTCTGATAACATTAGCTTTAATTTGTGGATCTCGAATATTTCTTCGAATGCACGGCACGGGGGCATGGATGACTCGTCAGCAACATTTTCCGAATCACCTACAAAGGAATTTTTAATTTTTTTTTTAAATTTTCCAACATCACTTTATGCTTGCTTTCAGTGTACTCTTTTAAGGTGGGATTTAAAAAAGAAAACTTCACGATTTGACGTTTCGACCCTAGTTTTTCTCAAGAAATGAAAAGGTATTGGTGTAACGTCAGCAGTGAAGCGGAAAACAATCAGATTAAAAACAAAATTAAAACGACAGATTTGATTATCCGGTTGGGTAGGATATTAAAGTTACCCGACGCCTTTTATATTACAACTGACACGTCAATCATTGGTAGCCATTATTACCAGAGAACTGCAGGTAGAGTACGGCATGTAACTTGATACTGAAGATTCACTCAAATCAATCAGTTAAATACATCAATTTGTATCTCATAATAAGGAACTAAAGCCATACTTTCCTCAAATTGTAACCTCTTTATTTAAATCCAAATGTCATGGGGTGACACATTTTACCCGATTAAATGTCTTTTCGTCAATTCATTAATGTATTCAACTTAATCTGCTGGGCAACAAAACAAAACACGTTGCATCTACACGCACATGAAGGCTGTCGTTTCAGGAGCCCCGGCATCCACCCCTAAAAGCAGGCAGTCTAATCCTTCAACGAAAACTGATCATGGGGTTTTCGTGTGATATAAGCATGTACATTAAAAACAACGTTTTCATGTTAATTTGTCCATAAAATGTAAAAAGAACACTAAGAAAACACATCCTAGTTATGTGAGTTGTGACTTTCGCACAATATTGTCATGAAGGAAGATTCACTGCATGACAATACGGATGTGTAGAAGCCAAGAGCGAAACACACCTTTAAAGTCAACTTCGTTTTCCAAGACAAGAAATGTGTAAAACAGTTTCATTGACTCATAAATCAACTTGGGCCCTGGCTTTATGTGATCAGACATTTTTGGGGCACATTTGGCAAAAAATTGGGATCGGGGCAGAGAATTGATGAAGGGTTTCTACGCAAAGTGGATTTTGGAATGTATAGGAAAGGTGGATATATTACACGGTACCAAGATGACATGACAACGGAATTGGTTGCTTTAGGGCAGATGTCAAATGTAGTTTCCATCGACCAATTTATGCCGAAATCGATATCCTGACAGTGGAAAATGGGAAGTTGGAAAGAAAAGTATTTTCATTACTTACGGTCATTTTGGGGGAGTTTAGAGAGCCCTCCGGACACATTGTGTTACTACATGTAGGTTAATAAACTAATTCGTTAACACTAAATGGTTGGTTATAAATTAGAGTTTCATGGATGGGGTTTTAGCCGCTGCTTGTTAGTCACAATCTAAAACAGGAAACTATGACAACTATTATTTCGATTATGATCGAAAGCCAAGTTGCTTCCATTGCAGCCTAGTATGCATCTCTATACCCAAGAGGAAAATTGATTCATACCTTCATATTTCCTGAGATTTGTTTAGTATTTTCCAATTGATAGCCCCAAAATGTCTAAGACTTATCTATCACCGTCACTGCTGAGGTGAAAATTAACGAATTTGTTTTCGATTCATGAAACCGTATACGTCAATTTCCATCTCGACATATATATTGAGTAGGCCTATACCCTATGACACGATCCTTGTTACACAGCCTTCAAATAGTGAGACGAATATCACACATATCCGCTTCAGCTGAGTTTGTGTTTAAATATTCCTCCAAAGGCTACTGCTACTGCTACCTCTCAAATTTGGGACTTTGTTGTACTTGAATTCATGACACAGTAGTCACAATAAATTGCGACTTAAGTGCCTAAGTCGTAAATTAATATTAACGTTAATTTTCCCTTGTTCAGTTTTATGTTTAAAAGCCATAATTGAAAATATTTTTGTCACAAATATACGCCCTAATGCAATGGAAATTTCATTTCAGAGTAACCTTTCATGAAACAACATTATTTAATTTTTTATTATTTTAAGCAACGAGATACATTTTGGCAATACTCGACACCATCATCCCCCCATGCCCCACTCCTCTTCAAAATGCACCAAGTTCATAATCAAACATAAAATGCCCGATGTCGTCCCAAGCTCAAAACAAAGGATTCTCCCATTAGCAGACTCCAAGATGAAACATTTTATTAAATTCGTCCATTCCATTAGGATGGGTTTAGAATCTCCGCGCTTACAAACCAATTTTGTGGTAGGATGGACCAATTTCACTATGAGTTGGGTATTGCGACCGACACGGCCCTTTCAACTGTCGGTACTTTGATCTTTGGACGTGATGGATTATGATACAAATATTGGGAACAATGGCGGATCGTGACTAGGCGGCAATTTGTCTGGGACGAAGCACTAAGGGTTTTTTAGCATCACTTGGGGGCATCCTAAGAGCGCTAGATGCGGTGCCTTCAAGATCAATTCTCTGGCTATACTTTGATGAAAAACAGGTTTGGGGGTTCTCCTTTGCCGCCTAAGAATTTGAGTAAGACAACGGTATGTATTGTACAACGGGTGAAGTTAAAACGACAATGAACAGACACATGTACCTTTTAGATGGTTAAAGGTTTTAATGACTTTGTTTCCCCAAGTTCACTTTAATTTTGGTATCTATGGCGACTCCACTACCTTTTCATGGGTTGAAATAAAGATACCAGAGTACAATACAAACGATTAATAATCAAATTGAGCACGCCAATGATACAAGTACAGCTTTGTGCCACTGATGTGAATTGAAATGCGCGAGAAACCCTTTATCATTTTGGGGCTGTTTTCAGGCTGTTTGATATGGTTCTGTTTGCCATCTTGGTTGTAATATAGCATGTTTGGGCTAACTCTAAAACCTATAACTATCTGTTTTCTTGAGTCCTTTTTTAGGATCTACACTCTTACTTCTAATGTTGGATTCAAAACAGTCGACCCCACATTTCAGAGCAAACACACTTTACTAGTTTGGCAATGCTGAATCCTTCAAGTCTCCCAAGAATAAACAATAATAATGTGGGTTATTTCACTCGGCACCAACGTACAATCTCAACCCCATATTCCTGAACTAGATTTCCCCCCTTCTCTCCTCTCAGCTCAATCAGTCGGTATATGCTGGTTCCTCTGATCTCAAGAAATTGTCATCAGGAGCAAAGAGACTGAGTGTGTAGACAGTGCACAGCATGCTACCCTTCTAGCATTGTACATTGCCGTAGCTCATTCAGATGGTATAATGTGATTGAGTGCTTGAATGAACATTGCTGACTCCTTCCATCTCTCCCCTAGCTTCCCCCTCTCCCCCCCCCCCCCCGATAGTGGGATGCGCTCCTCTCCTCTGTTTCTCCCAACCAATCTCTCTTCCGGTTGATTTACCATTGACTGGCCGACGTTGAGGACAACCCATCCTGATGCGATGTATTCGTCACTGCTCAGTGGCATGCCATCCTCATTTGCAGACATCTTCATGTGGGAAATATTGCAAGTTATTAAGAGTGGAATGGATTGTGGCGTGGTTTTTGTGCTTGATTGGATGTAATTTATCGATGGGTTGATTTGAGTTGAAAGGACCAATTAGCTGCCAGGGTCGTGAGTCAGACAAAGACATGCCAGCGTGATGCAAAGGGAGGATCAAACTCTAAAACACGAATAACTAGAAGCAAAATATAGAATATGATTAGTATTTACATAGTAATATTCGTGACAGGATAGGTTGCAAATATACCATTTGGCTTAGGGCGTCAGTTTGAATATCGGTGCGTTGTTTTAGGATTAGGATTGTAAGGTTTTTTTTTCTTGGGTATAGGGAAAGCTCTTGTAAGTGTTTTTAAAATATTGTTTAAATATATATAAATGTATCTAAAACAAGGCTAAGAAATAATCAAATAAAAATAGAGACAATTAAGACGTGCGTTGTTTTATGTAAAGTTTATCGTAATTTAACTAGGCCTGTCTGGTTGTTTCTTCTTCAAAATGAGTCTACCCCCAAGTAATGTCATTTAACAAAATATGACTAAAACCCTTTTTATTGTCTGGGTTTTCTAGTCATTCCCTTTGTCGGCAAATGACAATAGTAAACAAAGTCGTCGTCAAGGGAACTACTCCAATTCCTAACAATTTGTCATCACTACGAGCCATTACAACTACAGACCCAATGGACAACAAGCTGATTCTAATATTATGGATAACCTTGGCCATTATGAAGACCGATTCCTCATCGTTTTTCCTGCCACAAAATTACTAGGGGGAAAAAGACAAGGAGAAAACGATCATGACTCATCGGTTGCAATTTAACCGTTTCCATCATTTTCCCATCTCGTTTTGGACTCGATATTCCTTCAGAGTGAAGCATTGTTTCCATCAACCTTGACTTCATTTGTTATCACCACATCTCGCTTGACTTGCATCCTACGTAGATTGCACGATCGTGTCTCGCAATGATGTGTTTTTTTGCCTCTGTATTTTCCTGTTTTTTTCCTGTCATTAGTAAATGATGACTAGACTTTTGTTGCCAATGTGTCTCAGCTGGTTCGTGTAAAAAAAGTAATTACGATTCGTCATCTGTTCCTCCTAGTTTGTTTATAACAATATACTATTTTAGAACACTAAAATGTTTTTAGAAAGGAATAATATTTGTTGAAGATGACTGCGTCTTTCAGTATGCAACATTAAAGTTTTCGTCAGTCTTGTTTTTCCCCCTTCTTTTTGTTGTATTTAAATTCGGTGTTCATTATCTGAACACAGCCTACCAGTCAGCATTCGACACGAGGTTGAACTTCATCAACAAAAGAGTCACAATAACTCAGTCCACTGTATACAAAAAATGATCAAAACGACGTATTAGTCATATAAAACATTATCTTGACTTATGGTCAGTCAAAGTGATGTCTTTTATTGACTTATGATGACATTTCACTAAAAATGGAAATATTCTTAAAGATGTTTGGTACCAGAAACAGCTTAGTCTTTGTTAAAGTACATTGGAATACAAACTGATATAATTACACAGCCAGTCCTTGCATAATTTACTATAATACATGGCAACACAACAGTAGGCCTAAGAACTGTATAAAATGTATACCATGGGCTGTAGGGGTGTGTATCGTGTAGTGCTATCAACGGACCAGACATACCTGACATGAAGTTCAAACATTAAGTTACCTAAATAAAGAGTAAGTCTAGAGTATTTTGAGGGATTTTGTACTGTATAGGCCTACCCCAAAAACCATCCACTCTAAGCACGAGGCCAGGCATACCATGATTGTCAAGTTCAAACATTAATTAGGTGTTGAGTTACCATAGAGTGATGTTTTTCAGGGACTTGGTACTGTAGGCCTACCCCCAAACTACCCATTCTTAGCATGAGGCCAGACATACAAGTCTTGTTAAGTTCAAATATTTAGGTATGTAGTTACCATTTTTAGAGTGAAGTATTTTGAGGGATTTGGTTCTGTAGGCCTATAAAAAATAGAGCCTTTACTTACCCTCGATAAAACAACTCCGAAATTTGAGACATGTTGAGTGCACTAGTGCAGAATTGACATTGACATTGGTATTGAACTTTATATAATTATTGACATTGTTACATGACTGCAAAAGTATTTATCACATCTACCAATTGGATACTTCTAAATGGCATGTGTTCTTGTACGTTTCGAGCATTAACTACATATAAGTGTATCTCACATTAAACTTTCAAGCCCTAGTGTTATTCAAGTGCTTTGACTCATTACAGCTAATGAAACCATCTTATCTCAGGGGGAAACCAAGCTATTAAACAGAAATAAAAACCATCCATCATACAGAAAATGCAGAATAAACACTTAGTAATTACTGCACGGTAATTAAGCAACGGCACGCAAGCCGAACCTAGCAACTAAATTATTCAATGGATATGTCATAGTGTGCTCCTGAGTGGAATGCATGACTACCACTCCTGTGAAAACACATGGATACCATCGGTATCTACCGGTTTATACTTGAGTTGAGTATTACCAGATTATTATTATTATTATAAGTGAGAGGGAATCTTGTAATTGTTTGATCAACAGTTTCAGTGTGTTTTCTTGTGAATTCAATAACTGAACTTCCCTGAAGACTTTTTTTCTTTTAAATAACTCGGGATAATGTAAGAAATGGACACCCAGTGTTTCAGACGCAACGTTTCAAGAGAATAGATCAAATGAATTTAGATATAATTGCAAGGAAATTAGTCTGGCGCTTGGTTCAATAACTAAATAAAGCGTGTATGATGACGTCAATGCACAAGAACTATTGATCTCCATATATCAGTTTCAGTAGAGATCAATTATAAGAACCTTCAATATACATCTTTTTACTAAGAAAGCACACGACCGTATAACTAATTAAATCGGAGTATTAAACCATTCAACTTAAAAAAATTGTTCTGAAAGCTAAATAGAAGCTTGCTCAAGTTGTGAACCAGTGCATGCATTATAACAAAACTTATTAAACAAACGGTCGATCATGCAGAACATCTTTCGTTGTATATGGAACTTTGTATTTTGAATGTTACCATCTTGTGATGTTAGGTTGGCTTAATGGTATCTCTGACTTTCACCTGAGTGAACCTGCGGTTCGAGTCCCGCCTAAGATCAGAGGAGCGTTGGGAGTCCTACCTAATAATGAGAGATTGTCCTTCCAAAGAATGCCCTTTATTCTAGACACAACTTCATGCCCACGGGTTATGCTTTGAGGATTCTTTGGTTAATGTTCCTCCCACATCTAAAACTGACAATTTCTTCACAATCGTCTCTACACGAATTCAGACCTACGGGTTACACCGCTCGTTTATAGTCGCTTTTGAGGATCCCATGTTTTCATTGACCAGAATGATTTGAATAAAAATACAATAAAACAATCCAATAAAAGAAAGCTGGTAATGTAATTTAGAGTGAGTCATCTGAAAATTGGCTGTATGTTTTCATCTGGTGTTTAACACAGTAGTAAGACATAAAATCAGGGCGGAATTACCAGGCATTACAGACACTATTCAACTATAATTCTATATAGATAGGACATGCAGTGTGATGATAAGATGCATAGCAGGGAGCTGCCTGTGACTCACAGCAAATTGTGCATAATTTAGAGAAAATAACGACAAGTCATGAATAGTCAGTGCTATTTTCCTGTTGCTACGTACATGGTAATACAGCTGCTGTGCACAATCTATATTGGATGAAGAACCAAGCTTAACGACAACGGATTCTTGTATGTAAACTTGGCTTTAGTTGTCAGTCATCTGTGGGTTGAAGCGCGTAAAATATTCTTAAGATGAAGAAGAACATTTCACTAAAGCTTTGAGTGTTACACATGGATGCAAATGGGCGATGAGCAAGTGACGTGGTAATGTTTTTGAGAGTGCTCCTACCGTTTCAAGAGTAATACAGATTGGCAGTGATAGTTGGTTGGAGTTAAACAAGATATAGGCATACTGGTTCCGTTATGGAACAATTCTTTCGATGAAGTTATAAAATAACTTACCAAAACGAAGTATTGTTCATTTAGTGCCAGGACGCAGTCCATCCAACACCAAACAAAATTTCATTGGAAAATTAATTAAACATTATATTATTGTTTCGATCCGTCTTTGTTTTCATTCTTCAATTTAGTCTTCTCCTTTAAGTCATTACTTTTCCTTTAGGGTTGCATGACCTTTTTCGTTCTGCCTTTACCTGCGAGTGTTTTGGCATATACTTAATTACGTAAATTGGTTTATAATGAAGTGTGAATTTTTAAATCTCTAGTTAAGATCCGGGATTCTCCTCGTCAGATTAACCGTTTTCAAATAAACAGCTTAACGAAATCAGTGAAATGAACAGTTTGGAGGAAGTTTTGAGTTTTTCTTTTGCACAGTACCCTACTATAACTAAACATGTATCGCTCTCCCGATTAATTCCGAGTTTCCTCGCCCTTTTCCTTGCCTCTCTTCAAAGCTTCTTCAATGTTTCATTACTGTGTCCACCTCAGTCTCTCCAAGACACAATCCCGTCTCAAGAGGTTAGCTGCTCTTAGTACCTGGCAGGTGATGCCCAAGGTGATCAATCTTAAGATGCCTCATCTTCTTTAACGGTGCACTCTCCTTGACTCGAAGATGCACTGTATCTTTCCTTTCCCCGAGTGAGATGTTTGTGCGAAAACCTTGTTCTACGAAACTGTTTTTGTTTTCTTCTACGTGTTTTTGTGTGTAGGCCAATAAATTTTGATGTATATTTATATAATAAACTATAAGGAGGTGGCTTTCGATTCAAAACCGGACCTTCGTCAGATGCATACACAAGTACAAAACAAAAACATATCCATGTATAGCAAAAAGAGGAGCAAAGTATCCAGAAAACAGCAGGAGAATTATAGCCCATATAATTCTATGTTGTTCTTATTTACTTAATAAAGAGGTAGATTGTTTTACACTTGTGAATATCTAATAAGTGGTTAGGCCTAGATTACAAATCATCAACGATGATCACATTCGCAGCTTTGTTGAATGTATCCATTGGTAATACATGCACTGAGGACACAGTGTCAATTTACATGGTAGGAAAAGATAACCGAGTTTTAATACTACTGGGATATTGAGCGGATTGGTTTAAAACATGGTGTAATTATAAACAAATATTAAAGTTTAACCATAATATAACACCCGCGTGTTCCTCTGAGATTTAAGGAAGTAGTTATTGTTAGTCAAAGCTGGGTCACGAATAATGGGTCGGTGCACCGCTGTTTGCTAAAGGTGACAACATTTCGATCAGGTGTTCCAATTTTTTCCCGCGCAAATATAACTCTCCAGAGAAATAAGAAGTGTGTCTTGAAGTCATAATGACGTAGATTGTAAAACGCATAATGAACCTAATTCCATAGTTTATGAGTTCTACGGTACGTGACCATAAAGTATAAATAGGATATTTGAACTTCATTTTTTGTGAAATATTTTATTCGACTTTTCATCAGCATAATTGGCGTGAATGTAGCAACGCATGGACTTGGCTTCAATTTAGGACCTAGTCCTAATTAGACTAAAATATGTTAGTTTTCTTAAACAAATCTGAATTGTGTTCCATTATAAATCATAAATTGTAAAACTTGTTGATGTTTGCTAAACTCTACATCTTGTGGAGCAATATCTATTCTCAATCCATAAAATAAAACACATTGAATATTAATGTTAATACATGCTTTGAAAGTCATTTGCCTGTTATGTCCATAACATTGTCACAATATTCTATAAAAATTAGTTAATAACAGTCTATAATATAAGCCAATGCACCGTTTATTTCGAACGCCACGATTCTTGAACTTCCATTTTCAGGAGGGTCTACCTCCATGCTTCAACCATTGTGTACAGATCCGTGTTGGAAAGTGTTGGGCATGATGTTTGACATTATTACTAATGTCCGATACAATAATTTAATATGAGATTCCATAGGTCTATGCAATTTGACGTGAAGAACGAATCGAGGATTTTTAATAAAGGGGCGGATAATCATAACAATGCAAGCACTCAGATCAAAGTCGAAAACAGAATAGTGGAGACTGGGGCCCGCTTCAGGGCCCTTGAAGTTGTTTGAAGGTGGCTTTGCTCCACTGTGCATTCCAAATCGTTTTGGGTCATGTTTTCATGGTGTGTCTTTTTTTCTCGTCACTTCTTTCTTTTGTAATCTAATTAAAGAAGAAAACGTCAAACATTAGCAAAAATAAAGGAATTGCGCGAGTGTGCATCGCAAAACCTAGTAGGGTTATAGGGGCCTGCTCAAGGGCACCGAAAATTATCATTTTTTTATTTGATTTAATAAGTGTCTCTCATCAGAGAGCGAAAATGAGGACAGTTGTGTATAAATGATGTAAAAGCAGGCATGGTAGTGGGGTCCGGGGCCTGTTAAAGGGCCCAAGCAAAATTGTTGAGATACTAGCCTGGAATCCCAGACTTTCTGTTATCTTTTGTCTTCTTCTTCTTTAACTTCTTCTTCTTCCTTTTCTTTATTTGTCCATCTCGTTTGCTCTTGTTTCTTTCCTTCCTCTTTTTTCGTTTACCTTTCTCTTTTCTCCATCTATGTTCTTTGCTTTCATCTGGAAAACAAATTATCAGGCAAAACATTATCCAATCTTAAAACTTGTAATAGAACAGCAATTTCATCCTTTAAATCGACGTATTTTTAAACGACAAGGAAGGTTTATTGAACGATCAGTATTTTATTTTCAACACACATGACTATTTATTTGGTGCGATCGATCTAGATTTGTGAATTGGGGCATTGTGCGACCTACATTGTTGTCAAACAGGGGCCGTCACACACGCGTCACGTCAGGTTTCTTCTAAGCTTCAACTGCCATGAGACACGTGTTCTCAGTTTGATGCATCTCGCCTTGAATTTCAACCACGTAGTAAGACACTGACTTGGCTTGTTGGAAGGTTGGACTCGTATATCTACTCGTGTTCATTCTTATACTGAAAACATCGTCGTTTTACTCACTTTCTTGACCCGCGGGCAAGGGGGACAAAATGTGTTTCTTAAAATGCCAACATTCATGCCTTCTTCGTTTTTTAATCAATCATTTTCAGACACTGTGGCCATTTGCTGCATTTTGAGTCATAACCTGAAGGGTTTACATACTGAGTTCAGTAAGGTCGTCAATGCTGTATAGTATGGCAATATACATCTTACGCATGTCTCAGTGTACTTCACACAGCGTGCCAATGCAAGCAACTTGTCCATTCATAGTCTTCTAGAATCAGCCAGGAGCATTCCGTTATACAGGTGCTCGTCAATTCCCCTCAGCCCTTCTCTTGCAATCTCCGTAAGATGACGATGAAGAAACGGACCTACATCTTCTCATCTAGGCAGGTGTTGTACGAGACCGTTGCATTTAAACATGAGACTGTCTGGCGCCGCGTCAATCTACAGACTTATAAACTTTCCTTACAAATGGTGTTACGGTTACTATGGAGTTAAGTGTCATGCTCTAGAAAACACTTGTCGGCAAGAAATATCACCGCCTTGCACCGCGAACACTTTCATTAAAACGGGTGCCTCACTCCTTGCTGCTTATATAAACGCTTAGGATCGTATTAGACTACAGGAAAGGTGCAATATCTGGTACACATAAACGGAAGTTATGTACACGTTCAATATAGTCATATGATATAGAAGCTAAAGAAATTGTGGCTGCTTGGTAATTTAATGCCGGGGGGACATTCTTGCATTCGTTTGTAATGGAGGTATCTTAAGTATGCCTGAAGAGCACGTCTAATTGATGACACGAATCATTAGACACGAACTTGAGAATGGAAGTTTAAAATGATTGATCTCAACTGATTGAAATGCTTCAAATGTTACAGTGACGCCTCTTAAATAGCTCACAAAAATCAAATCTGTCTACGGACCAACTTAATCAATCAATGAGAATCATTTTTATGCAGATGTGGCATGAATCTAGCCCCGGACTTCATGTAGTGCCATTGGCCTGTTCTTGCCAAAATATCACCTCTACTATGGCAGGCCTAAATGCAGAATGCAAGTCAACAGTCAATTCATGTTGGTTTGGGTTGAATTTTATATATCGTGATATTATTATTTATACGACAACACGGTTCAAATTTCACTTGTATTTTTTGAAGTTGTTTTGCATGATTATTAAACAGCCTCACAATAGTCTCTATAAATGATTATCTTAGATAACCTAAATGCCCGGTTTTATTTTAGTATCTTAAATATTGACATCGGGTCTTACTGAAACTCTGAAGAAGAAAAACAAAAATAAGGAAAAAACACTGTTAGCAAATATCCGTTCGCTCCGAAACGTATAGTTCCCAGTGGTCGAGAAACAGCTGCAATTTTTGCTATGGTTGGATTCCACGCTACTATTTCATAATTCAGTTATCTAAACCAGAAAGCGAACATTCACGCATAAAAGCACCCATCTACTGACTGCGCGGCAATTACATGGTTTCCCGCGCTTTGGTAGTTCCCGCCAGTTTTTGAGCAGTGATTATCACCACGTTGTTTCAATGGTGTATAATACTCGACTCTCTCGCTTCATTAGGCTTCGTTACGCACACAGGGGAGTCGGTATAGACCGCTATGGCAAGGCGAACAAGAGTTAAAGGAATCGTCTCGTAATATTATATCTTAAATAAGTGAATAGTGGTTTAACTATAAAATTTACAGACCCAGAAAAGTCAAAATAGCAACATTACCTTTATTTCTTCTTTGTATGGACTCGAGATAATTTGCACTTATCAATATTGCAAATTAATGCTCTTTCGTGTTTAGTGAAGTGATAGTATTCTCCTTACAAACATTGCGAACAAAACTGCACTGTTGTCCACTAGCAGGGAACTTATTGGGTGGCAGCTTCCAGCCAAACCGTGAAATGTTTTTTGAGGAGGGGGGATTTGGGAGCAAATGTTATATACTCCTTCTACCTTTGGTGAATAGGCGTTTCTCTCTCAGTATTGGTCAGTGTATATTCGATTGATGTCTAACACACTGCCCCTTTAAGGATCATTCTAAGTTTATATCTTCCTCAGCAGTGCAAGTTATCTGTTCTCCACTCAGGTGGCAATTTCATCACCTCACAATTCTTCCGTCTTGGTCCTGGAGGATAAAGGTGACTTAACACCAAGCTTCGGTCCAATGAATATCGCTCCAATCGACGGTGAAATTGTCGACACTCGTTTCACATGGACCTCTCAGCTCACTGGGTTAACGTCCAAACCCAAGATGGTAATCAAGTGGAGGACAATTTTTAATAATTATATATTTCTAAGGTTGGTTGAAGATATGATCGAAGTCAGAAATGTTTATCTTCAAATTATGCTTACATTATTTTGCCTATGTTTCTTGGTGGGTTTGTTTATGTTGTTTGGTTTGTTTATATTGTTGGTTGGTTTGTTTGTTGGTTGTTTCCCTCATGCAGAAAAACCAACCAACAAGAAAGAATTCACAGATAAGAAATTATATTTGATGCTGCTTTACATGTTCGGAATCTACATATTCAAATTTGCGGTTGACCAATATTGTTTGTTGTGACGATATAATATTGTTTTGATGAAGAGTGCAACTTTGAAAACGTTTTGGTGCGTTATTGTACTCAGTTACAATGAGAAGTATAAGTTTTAAGGTTGTAACAGATGTCTCGAAATGGATCGGGGTGTTTGTGGGAAAGACCTTCCTTGTTTCTTATGTGCAATTAAACCAGAAGGGGGTAGCCATACAATAGAAGAATAAAGAGAAACCCTCGATTTGATGGATCGGCATTGAATGTGTGACAATGACTGACTGGAAAGATGTTTTTAACATAAATATTATCGATGTCATGATGGTGAAGCTAAATTTGAGTGGTTGCAATGTTGTGAATTATGAACATTGGCACATCTTAATGACACTAATTATTTAACATATAATTATTTATGTTTTTTTTTTTTTTTTGATTTAAAGCTTTATTTGGCCACAGTTTATACTCATTTCATCAAAGGTTAATTTTTTTCAAGGAACCGTAGGAACTGACAGAAAACAGTACAACCGAATATAGCAAGAGACCCTATTATTAATATACACCGATTATCTGCATAAGAAACTGAAATAATCGTCCTTGTCCCAAGTGATCTCCCTCGGATGACAAAAGATGAATAGTAGAACCCTGACATTTAGAAATGAACAATAGATTTATGATGAGATGTATGACCTTGACTGCTTATATACCAAAGCACTCAACCACTGTAGTTAGTTACCAGGCTAATTGGCAGTCAAATGACGCAGACGAGCTGCATAAGCTCATTGTAACTCGTTGTCATGGTTTCCAAAGGAAGCAAACAATTGCCACTCATAAGTCTAGTGTAAGAGCAATTATTATGCTTGCATCCTCAGCTCGAAATTATACAAAATTTCTCTACAGTCTATCGCTTTATCTTGAAGCGGCGTTGGTCGCTGCGTTTGGGGAGCGATTGATAAATTCCCTGCATGCTCACGACTACAGTCTGTGACTACACTTTGGCTTCATTCATAAAAATCGATGCGGGTCAATTCAAGCGAAACATGAATGGATTTTACTACGCATACATCGCAACATCTGCTCAGTTTTCGAGCCAGTTTGTTGTCATTATGCATTTATGGCAGACCTCTTTCGCCGACTTCGTTGAAAGGTTCTGTCGCCTTCAATTTTGAGGAAATTACTGGAAATTTTAATAACTGTTTCATGCTCTAGATGAGAATAACACTGGATTGTTCTGGTTTCGTTAATGCCTAGATCGATGTTCACGTTTCTACATTGCTGTTGTGATATAGAATGCTGGTATTGGGAATCCTTCAGTCTGTCACGCCCTTTCTGGTCAATTGGAAACACTTGGTATAAACGTAGCAATAAATACAAACACACACAAAATGTCCTTTTGTTAAAATAATTTAATAAAAACAATAACCAAATGGAGAAAGCATGTATTTCAACTTCCGTCTCTGTACGTAAGAGTATTAGAAGTTGACTTTGTAATAATCCAAATGACCACTGAGTTACAATTACTTATCTGTAATTTGGCGTCTAACGATAATCCCTTTTTACAATCAATGAAAGCTCACAGTGAATGGAAAAGCACAGCCAGATTGCTAGTCTTTGTCTCAAGCCACCTGGCTAAACACACTGCAGATGCTACATTTGTCTTCACAATCAGTGCTTTATCCGACTACAATGACATCTCTGTAAAGATTTCAACCTCTGCCAGCTTTCAACTGATAAATCGCAAGCTGCAGTGATTGATTTCGCGTTTGAGCCAGCTTTGGTTTCATATACAAGAAGCATAATTTAATAATAATTGTCATGTTATGTACCATCAACGAAAATTAGGCCAAGCATGCAACCACTGCAGCATTACGGTATACCCAAACCTAAGCAAGAGACGCTCAGCAACAGTAGCCCTAAATCCAATACACAAAGACTATCATATTCGACCCACTTAGGTCATAGCTTCATACAATCATTTGTGAATTACTGAATTATTTACTTGTTTTAATTTTATTTTTTATAACAAAATATATATTTTGATTGGTGTGTTTAATTTGTAATTACTCTTGTTTTATTTGTGTTATATTTGTATGATTGGGATTCGTACAAGACTGTTTGATTTGTACAAGCCTAACAAGGAGCTGGAGAATAATTGTGATAAAATTTTAACAAATGGAATAAAATGCAGAGTACTGTTCAGAAATACCCCATTGTTCCGCCCACTCAATCCGAAAACAAAAGCAGACACGAGTAGCATGCAGCCTATGGGATTATGTCAATAAAGTGCAGCCGAACTGCTAAATGGCCCTTCTTGTTTGTATTATTTGTCTTGTCCTATCTAGTTCACCCCCCCCCCACCATGATGAATGAACGTAACAAAATGAACATTGCATATTACAAGCAATGTTGTCCAGCAATACAGCGTGACAGATGGCTAAGCTAGCCGCTGTTCCATCTAGTGACACCCAGTAGATACCAACTCATTCAATTCCAATACCGGTCTTTTGTTTTGATTAATGAGTTCATTGATGACCTCATACTCAATGAGTCAATATCGGGTGGTACCCGTCTTTAATTAATTAGTTAATTGTTGTAGGTTGTGCTTTGTTATTGACTGGTATGTAAATCACAACAATGGATCTCAGGCAGTTAATTGCAATCGGTCATTGCTGCTTTTCATTCAAACAAAGGGTCCAACGGCTCTATCTTATTTCCGTTTTTACTTTCCAGTTTTTCCTCTCATTTTATTTGGTTACTTCGTCATGTTTGTTTTTTCTTAGGTTGTGTATAATGAGGATTTAAATGGGGTTAACTCTCAACGATTCGTTTCTGATTTGACGTATTCAAAAGTCACAAACAGGCCTACTGTGAGAGACAATGGCCGACACTATGCATCAATAAGGCAAGTAACACTGTCCTTCTGTTTCAGAAATAACAAGAAGCCTCTGTTTTCGTTAAATAATGCACCATTTCTTTGAGATGCATATTTCTGACAGAGACCCCTTGCTCTTTTCAAATCAGACGTTTAATCAATCAGAGTCACAAAGAAGTTATCTCCTTTCTGAAGGCTTCTCAGTCATAGACGGCAGCATCAATAAGACTAATAATAACCCACATTGAAAAAATCCCTTCTGATTTGGCGGCAAAACATCTGGAGCGATGTTCAAAAGGCGCGAATCGCTTTTCTCTCCCCAATGAAAAGGTAGAAATGGCGGGATTCTTTCATTCGGTCGATGTTTAGGTTCGGAATGAGATATCGAGGCAGCATGGATTACCAGAGGGAAGCTGTGACGTCACGATATTGATCCTTTGGTAAGGCAATCACACGAGCCCAGATAAGTCAGCTGTATCAAATCGGGGGTTGCGTCCAAAAGTCTCTCATCATTAAACAACAGAACTTCTAAAGATAACTTTATTTTAATATTATTCTTTATTCCAAATAAGTTCACATGAAGTGGATAGAGTAAACTCTCAATCATTTTGTTCGTGCTGTGTCGAATACTAAAGGCACGCGAAAAACATTGACCTAGGCAAGGGTATGTTAAAAAAAAAAGACCAGCGTTATACGTTGTAACTCTTTTCAAAACAACGGGTTTTAGACTCAAAACCACTTGATTTATGGCATTTCCCCAAAAAATATATAGTTTAAGGGAAGTTTCCACCATAACCTTGCATGCATTTTTATACATGTATCTGTTCACTATTCCACTGTTTCCTAAAACTGTAGTATTACAGGTAGCCTATAGGAACATTGCCAAATCCGGATCCTGCCAACCCTTGAGGTTCCGTACGTCGGACAGCACACCGGAACCTTGAGGTTCAAAGGTACCCCTATTTCTAACTAAAGGCATTTTAGACGTAATAGTTTTATATTGAAAAGCGAACCTGTCGAGAGTTTTGTAAAAACTCTACCTGTATAGGATGTTTGAGACATCACTGTTTCCAATTACCAACACTATATCACCAGTGCACGTACCAACTAAGCCCCTTTCGTGACAACCTGTGTATTTAAATTGCCCATCAACTTTTCCCAGAGTACAAGTTCCTATCTTTAGTCTTAAGAGTATAGGGCAAATATCAGTCAATTAAATCCACTTAATTTGATAAGGGCAATACAATTAGCAACACCAATTCGATCAGGCTGCAGTATAACGCAGTGAAAAGGTCCGCAGTACTTTTGAATCTATGTTTGTTTATTTATCATCATTGAGTCGTTTTGTTATTTAGTATTTTTAGCAACGATAGGGTTTAGGATGCGTTGCTAGGATGGGTGTTAAGTGTACGTTCTGTGTTATTTTAGGAGGGCTTTAGTCGTTTTGAAATGCTATAAATCCATGCTAAGTGGTTGAATGTGGCTGGGAGTTCGTTAAATTCAAACGCCGCTGGATTATAACTTCAAGATGTATGATTTACATTATTGTGTCATCTGGGATGTATCAGAAATTAAGAAATATTTGGATCTGAATTACAATGATTCTTGCCGACCCATCACTCATACAGCATTGAGTGAGTGCAGTCTGTGTCCATGACATCTCACCAGATAGGCCGTGTGTGTGTGTGTGCGTGTTGACAATAATACAGTCAATGGCAACACCATGGGAGAAAGTAAGACATGATCAAACCTGTAATCCAACATCTAGTTCTGCTGATCAGAAACGTAATATTATACTTTGCACACAGTATGCTTGTTGTACACACCATTATTTCGTGTATTATTGTAAGACGAAATAGGGCATATTTGACGACAAAAATGTTCCCCTCTACCAAAATAAAGTGAGATTTTGTTTTTGTTCTTCACTTCCTCGTACCATGAGCGGCAGATGTCTCTATCAATAGCCGTAGATTTTACACAGTGTTCCTCATGTTTGAACTGAGTTGCGCGGTGCGAGTTTTCTTAATTGCAATCCGTTCGAATCCACGGGTTCTTGTTTGCGCTCTCAATATTTGTGAGCCATTGGTTGTCCGGACCTCTGGAAATCCGTAGCTCCCATATTGATTCTGTGAACACGCAACGTGCAAACTGATCCCGTTGTTAGGTATTGAATTGCACCTTTAAACTGGACTGTGTATAATATCATGGGGGAACCTCTGTTTTGATTGGATTAATATTTAAAATCATCAGGCAGCTGCAACTGTTGAGAGACCTCATGAAGAAGATGGATGATGTCTCCAAGAGGCACCCGGTTGCTCCAACTAAAAAATGATTCTACACTGAAAAAAAAAGTTTTAAAAAAAATACACAAAACCTTCCGTCAAATATTTTGACAGCATGGTCAGTAGTTATGATTAAATACACGTTTCTAAAGCATAGCATGAATGCAGACGGCTGCATCCTAGCTCTAAAGTACCATCGTGTTCTACACTAAGATATCATATGTCCCGTCCGCAAAGCACTGCCGTCGAAAGGCTGACGTTGTTCATAATTGAAGTCTACTTCAATGAGTCGAACAAACGAGAGGATGGGCTCACGTCCTCACAGTATTATTTGCTATATCTACTGTCAAACCAATCGGCATAACATTTCAAGAGAAACCACAACGAACGGGTTCGAAGCCCTCACAGCAAGAAATGTGGTACCAGTGAAAATCACTGTCTTTTATAGTTACACTCCAGATCCTATTTCTTTTCTTTACTCCTCGAGAAGGAATTGAAAAGGTATTTGTTTTCCCACGCGCTAAAACAGTCGCCTGCTTTTCCCCTCGCTAAATTGACATCTGACATCTAGAGACTTGTGCTTCGACCATCATGAGTCACAACAGTTTGGATTGCAGACGACTTGGCTTCTATTGTTTCCAGACGGATTAAGATGAATCTTGGAGATTGCTGAGCGACAACTGAGAGTCAATGAAGCAGCGGACATTGCTGCTTGGACAAAGAGGAAAAGTCTCCATGCTCTCTTCAAAATGCTGACCTTTTTCTCAAATTATACTCCTGGTTATTTAGTAAAGAGAGATTAATGTCCTCCACAATGTGTATGATGATAGTGCAGTGGTAGATGCCCAAGTTGCAGCTCTGGCTGATTGTTCTTTAATAAATTGTCTTTCCTGCCTCTGGCGCCAACTTTAATATAATATTCCTAGTAATTTGTTTTATTAACCACGTTGTTACAAAGAAGACGAGCAGTGCCACTATTCGTATCACTACAGAGTCCACCATAGCAGCATTCGTATCAGGTTCCATTGGCTTTGTCTTCTAATTTTACATCTCTCAAGATGGAATCACTTTGAATTTCATCCTTCATTTCTTAAAGGGATACGTTTGGTAATCACTCTTAAAATTAATGGCAATGAAAACCTTTGGTTATGAGCCAAGCTGAGCATTTGATATTATCTATCAGATTGAGAACATTTCACCATGAAGTAATGTGGTTATGTAAAAACGGGTAACAGTTTTTATGCCACACAATTTGAATCTGAGAAGCGTTACCGCGTAACGCTTCGGTATACTTTGCAAACGTTGAACGCTTGTCATGTTCATTGTGATACATTAACTAATTGAATTTAATCCAAATATTCCTCTCTACTAACTAAACTTATGTTTTGACCACCACTTCCTTGTTTTCTCTGCTCTAATATTAAGCGGGACACTATTGTTACAAAAATATTTGTTAGCAAAAAAAGCTATTTGTTAACGAGCAATGGAGAGCTGTTGGATAGTAAAAAGCATTTAAAAAAAGGCTTCCTCTAAAGAAATGTAGTTTAATTTTAATTTGATAGAAAACTCTCTAATATAAGACTGCAGGCCTGAGAATTGTAGAGGAACATAATGTGAGACACTTCACTACAATCTAAATTAAATTTACGCACAGGCAGGTTATATGCAGCAAACATACAAATCAAATTTCTTATTTAAATGTATGAACAAAACATTACTTTGAACACTGGTTTTCAGGAGTCACTGGCCGGTGAGACAAATTGAATTATAAACAAAAACATGATCGACTTGTAATTATAGGCATTCACCATAAAAGCGCTGAAATGTTAGTAGTAAGGCCCTACAAATTAAAGGAACACGTTGCCTTGGATCGGTTGAGTTGATCTTTGAAAAGTGTTTGTAACCGTTTGTTATAAAATGCATATGGTTAGAAAGATGTTTTTAAAAGCAGAATACAATTATCCACACACATTTGCCTCGAAATTGCGCTGTTTTCCTGTTACTTTGCGAACAAACACGGTCGACCAGTTTTGGGAGTCAAAAATTTGACTCCCATAAATGGCCGACCGTGTTTGTCGACTGTCGACGAGGTAAAAGGCAAACCACGCTATCTCGAGTGATACTTGTGTGGATCATTGTCATATGCATTTTTAACAAACGAATACAAACGCTTTTCAAAGACCAACTCGACCGATCCAGTGTTCCTTTAACTAAACATAGAAAACTGAACATTAAAGGGACGCGTTGCCTTAGATTCGCGCTTTGTGCTATACCACGTTTGGTGGAGTCAAAATTTTGGTTCTACAAAATGGCGGACCGTTTTAAGGAAAATCCACACAGTATTGTGTTCTAATTTTGAGACATCTTTCCGACCGTATTCATTTCATAACAAACCTTTTTTTATATTTATAGACAATTTGTAGAATGGTGGGCTCTTTATTATAATAAAGAGCACACTATTCTACAAATTGTCATAATATTATTTAAAAGAAATAAACACGCCCCTTTTAATTTTATATTTAAATTAATGTAACAACAGACATTACTGATTAATTAGGAACAATATGAGTAATTAAGACAATTAAAATAAAATAAAGACTATTGATGACCATCGCTAATTTGAAAGAACTCCGCCATTTTCGACGCAATGTGTGTATGCGTTGTTCATCCGTTGTCCATCCAACCCCATACCAATGTTGTCCTAAAGTGTTTTTGGATTAATGTATCAATAAAATGTAAGTTAGGCCTAATCAGATTTTGTAATTATCCAAAATAAAAGTTCAATCTTGATTTGGAAATAATACGAAATCTCTGAATGTGTCATTTTGTGCATACCAACTCCGTTCATTTGAGTTCCCGTTCTAGGAAGTCTAAAAAGCCAAACCCTTTTGTTTCATAGAAAGTCACTGTCGCGAGTGAACTGGGCGTGTTTATACAAATACAAGAGAGCCGCTCAGCTCTGATTGGCTAACGCCGCGAGTTTCTTTTCTTATGGTAATTTATTTAAATCGGGACATCCCATTTGACCTTGCAGGAGCAGTAATCACACGGCGGAGGGGATCGGGACTGCGTTTCAAAGTGTGACTTCCGTTGTGTTTATGTACGGTGTGTTTCTGTGCATCGGGGCTGTACACCTACCGCACGGTACGGACGGATGTACGAGACGACACACACACGGGCGAATATCACATACTTACTCTATGCACATACACACGGCAGACTGCAGTGTACTGCACGCTGGGGCGACCGGGAACATCGCAACGGGAATAACAACACTACAAAACCTCCGTTGAATTTCTCTAATGCCGATTCAAAACATAGGATTTTTTTAAATGAACTTCTGACTGGATTATTGTGGACTCACAGAAGGACTACAAAGTGAGGTCCTGCACTGTTGGCACGGGTGCCAAAAGCTGGAAATATGGCCCAACATAAACTTGTGTGGACGCCTGGGTTTGGAATTCGTCGAGTACAGTGGACGTGGATATGTGTAGTTTCGTTTGTACTAACTTTTCTCAATTCGGGAACTCTTGGGCAAGGTATGTATAGCTGTGTGCATAGTGGGACCGCATAGTTGTGTGTGTGTGTCTGTGTCTGGTCGGACTCTCTATAGTATTCTAACTGAAGTTTGCACTAGTTAGCAAGAACTTCATTCATTCAATCCAATTCACTTTATTTCCAAATCCAAACAAATAAACAAAACAATTAGCAGTGAATAAAGAACTATGTCATTGCCATGACTGTGGGTGAACTGTTCAACATTTTATTGTAGCGGTAGTACAACAAGCATAATACTGTAGAATTGTGTTGATGTTCAAAATGGTATATATACCATTCAAATTACCAGCAATGTTGAGGTAGCAACATAAATGTGTTTGTTAAATACCATCGTGCACAATTGTTTAATAATATTTAATACCACAAATAGTGTTGTAACTTGTATAACCATGGAGGAATAAATCTAATTTAGTCCTCCATATATAAACTGTGTATAATTAATAATAAATCCCCTACCAAAGCAACTCAATAAATTAGATTAGTATATAAATAACAAGTAAATAACTCATTCGGAATTTTTTTGAAAAGGACCCCCCCCCCCTCCCACCCTTGCTCTGCAGTGGTCAAAATAGAAGCTCAGATCCTTGATCTCTGGCAACTGGCCAAATTGCACTAAACGTACGCTCTTTGGCGTACTCTAGCTAGTGTCCAATCGTAAAAACCCTTAATCCTCCCAACCCCGCTCGCCCCTTTCCACGCAATGGTGGTCGTTGATCGGAGCAATAGTAAACTGTTGGCTAAAATTTTGCACATAAGAACCTTTTTGTTGCCTCACCTAAATGTATGACGTTTTTACATTTAAAATATTGAGTGGAAAAGGTTCTGTATGGCACCACTACTTTTTCATTCGATATGAAACAATATAGTATCTTATTTATCTCAATGAGATAGCCCTTTTTTGTAAAAATGAGTGAAAAGGTGGTGGCGCCATATGGAAAGTTATCCTATTGAGGAAACACCTTGATAGTTTATAAATTATAGTACCTAATGTAAGCACGGAGGTAGTTTTTATACCATTGAAACACTGCCGTCTGGGTAGCTCTTAAGGATGTCACAAGAGCATCAATTCCGCTTCCCATTTCCCCCAAGTTTTGCCTCTTGGCCAGTGTATCTATCTGCTTAGGAAGTTTTGCTGGTTACCAAGATCCAAACCCACTATTTTAGATAAAGGAACTTTGTCTTTTCTAAAGCTACGTTTATAATACAAGAACAACTGACTGCTTAGTATTTCTACCTATGATTTTGAACAAGGACCTTTTTTAAAGATCTGTTTTATAAACAGTGGTCACTCTTCAGTGAATATCCTGAAGACAGGGAGGCCTTTATTCAAAGAAAACTCTGTTTATTGTTTGTTTAAGCTGTAAAGAAAGACCCAATACAGTCATAATGCAGCTCCTTCAAATATCTACTGTTGCCACTAATCCCCACACACAGAGAAAGAAGTCCTTGAAAGAAATTCAAGATCACAAATCACAAAAGGCTGGTGTTATTAACAACCCATTCTGTGTGGCCAGTTAAGGCTGGCCAGTGTATCTACCTGCTTAGGAATGTACAGTTCACTTCCTTGCTCTATGCTCAGAGCTGGGTGATTCAGATTGTTGATTGTTAGTCGAATATGAAATGGTTCCTAGGCCCCCATCACATTGAGGGTAATTTAGTCAAACATTTTGAGTTCATGTAGATTTTCAAGTCTATAGTGATACTATCAGCTAAGCACAAAATAACAACCGTTTCAAGGGGATTGTTAAATATTCCTTTCTAGAAAGAGTTTTTTCTCTCCATATTTTAGTTACCAAACAATGGTGACAGTGCTAGTAATAGTATGCATATTTTTTATTATATCAGTTATAATCTGTGTAGCCTAATTCTAACAAGATGTCTTTGTTTCTTTTGTCAAGATTAGTCAAGATGATCGATACGGGTCAGTAAAAAGATCTAACAGATTAAAAAGTCATTAAGCTTTTTTAATATTAAGATGTGTAAACTATGTAAAGGCTAGCAACAATGCCCACATGCCTTTGAGTAGAGTGTTCGTGCACAGAGGGCCTACAACCATAGTCACAGTAGGTTCAAACTTAACGTGCAACTGTAAATCCACCCCTGGATTTCACAAAGGTAGTCCTAACTTAGGACTAGTCCTAGGCAATGCTAAGAGATAGGACCAGTCCTAAGTTAGGACCAGTAACTCATCCTAACTTAGGACTGGTCCTATCCCTTAGCATTGCCTAGGACTAGTCCTAAGTTGGGACTACCTTTGTGAAATCCACCCCAGAACTGGTTATAATTCATTCCATGTAATTTCAGAATAGAAGAGTTAAAATCAATGCTAATGATATTGTTACATCATTTGGCAAGTTTTGCTCAAAAGCCCCCAGACTGTACACGTGATTAAATGCAATCACAAAAACCTTGTATTAATAAGTCCCTCGGACAAGAAATGTGGAATCAATAATGACTGATGCAGTTCTGCTGTCACTGATGGTAGATGGGAAGGCTTAGCATTCTGCACATTTCTTCACATTAAATTCACATTAAGCTGTCTAGTATTGAGCAATCTGATGATTGGAATTTTCAACACTCCGGACCATCATGACCATCATCACCATTGATGGTATGAATTGCATAAGTCAAGTGCTGTTGCGCTGAGTGTTGGAATCACAATCAACTAAATTCATAATGTTCTTATCAATATGTGGACTCTTTTATGTATTTCACCCTGGCTTCCCCCACACCACCAATCGTGTGTGGTTTTTTAATCAAGACAATCTAAGAAAACTAATTGCATTTTAAAAGCCTAGTAAGCTTATAAAGTTTATCCTAAAGAATGATAAAACATTGATCCCCGAAAACTGAAATAATTGATGTGTGTTGTCTTGGTAGGAGTTCCATGGTGGGAGATGTGGGGGTGTAATAGAACCTTCAAGGTTACCAACCATTGTGCATTGTTGTATTGAACTCTCTCTAGTATCATGCATCATGCAGAGCCTTCTGTTACCAATTGTCAAACAGAAAGAGCAATTCAGGAAGTAATGTAGTACTTTGTCTGGGGATCATTCATGAGTTCAATACAAATCCTGTAGATTCTGTTCTGGTCGTTTCGTGCAATGGCGAGTTCTGTTGAGTAACCCACAGTACATTGGATGGAAGTAGGCTACACGTAGCGGGAACATCTGAACAGTGCCCTCATGTGGTGACTCAGACATGCTCAGACTCAGCCAGTACATAGAGGAAGAGTAGGCCTTTCTCCCTATTATTATGAGCTTCATAATTTTTATCTGGCCTGCTTGACTTTCTAGTCATTGTCTCAAATTGAACGATATGATGTTACCTGTTCAGTTTCCCTTGTGGTTTATTATTCGGGGCAGTACTGTTTTTGTAATTAATACCTAGCTACTCTTCAATTCAGTACAGCATAATGATTATTGAGGAACTCTCAACTTGTCTCTTGGCTTGTTTAGTTTGCAATCATTGGAAACACTTTGCCTTGAAACTAGTACAATATGAGAGATGGCGTTTACAAGCCCATAGCAGTTTTTTAACACAATGTAAGGGGCCTACTTGTAAGACTTAAATGTCAATAAGGTTGAACCGCGACTCCTGTCTGTATTATTGACAAACAAAATGTGTGATTTATGTAGAGTGAGCATTCAGGTACACAAGCCTTTTTCAATCTAAAGTATTCCAGAAATATTGTGCACGCCACGTTGCAGACACACAATGTTAGTTTCCTGTAAACTGCTGTCTCGCATCAAAATTTTTTTCCAGGTTTTATGGTCATTCTCCAAAATTGAAAGCTCCTCCGAGATAGTTGACAACCTGTACCTTTGTCGTTGACCCCCATTCCTACTGGGGAAGGTACCTATCAAGGCTTGATGAACAGTCTGAAAGAAGTAACCAACAATAACAAGAGACGCACCCAGCATGGCTAAGCTATTTGAGTGGGCAACAAAAGGATTGCCTGCGTGGGTTGGGTTTGAAACCAGAAGAACTAGAAAACTCATTATTCAACTGAAGGGGTAAGGTATGGCATGCACTCTAAGTTAATGGGAACATAAATAATACATGCACTGCCTACTGGCTCTTGTCACCTCACAAAATGACTGTGATTTGAACATAAAGTTCATAACATTTTGGTTTTACTTTTTTTGATGAGATCATAGTTTTCGGGGAACTTCAACAAAACCGTGTGATTGTAACGTGTCTTGAAAACTTGTTGACGTTTCTATTATGTGGTCACTTATATCAATGCTTTCAATATCAACTATTTAGTAGGAATACGTGCCAGCCTGTTGAGGGTTTCATTTTTGCCTCACATTGTAGTTTGATGTTCATGCAATAAAGGATTAAAGGTACCAAACTAACTAGGGGGAACAAGGAAAGCATTAGCTTTGTGTCGAAACTGGTTCACAGATGCTGCAAAAACACATTTATGGGTCAGAAAGAAACTGTTTTAGTTTACTACTTCTTTGTCACATCACTACATTACCTTTTATTATAGAAAGTTTATAAATGATAGATTTGGTCAAGTGTAAGCACATGTTGTTGGCATTACGTGTCATATGGGGATTTCCTACCTTCAAACTATACCCCAAACTCACATCTGGACATGCTGTGAAAAGGCACAACATTGGTAAGACCGTGAGTGGTATTCACAGATTTTACTTATGGTTAAAAATAATATGACTTGGTAAAGGAAGTCTATTTTACATGGAAACTTTAAAATTATTATAGGTTCTCTTTTAAGTTGATCAAACAACTTTGAAAAATAATTATTCCAATTTCACACCGTGGTTTTTGTCCAGCCCACTTAGAGGATTATTAGAACCCCCACAATGAGAACAATCGTGTTGGAACAATACTCTGATCTAGTTTCAATTCAAACAATAATCACCTGCAGTATTTAATTGAGTACATTCATGAAGTGTACACCTTGCATACTCCACCTAGTTCAGACTACTTGGTACATACTTCAGCTTCTAACTCATTACAACCATGTGCTGTTCAGACTTTATACCCAGCTGGTAGTGGCCTCCAAAAGACGTCTTACACAGTTGGAAAAACTTCCTTAAATCATATTGGGTTACTTATCTGCATGAGGTTTGTCAACCCAGTTGGAATTAAAGGAGGGAAATACATCTGGTTAGCACTGACTCACACACCTGTAATGTTTTTGTATGCTTTAAAAAAATTACAACATCAATTTATACATAGTTTAAGCACAGTGGGAGTGTCTACTATTAAAGTAACAATCTCTTTTGGTTTTGGTTGACTTGTTCTGTACCTGGAGCCTTGAAGGCTATTTGATGTTGTCAGACTCTTCACTTCTTTCAAGAACTTGAAAATATTTTAACTACCTCCAATCCTTTCTTTGTGATTCTGTTCAGACTGGAGGCTGAACCAAATTGATTGATAATGTTTTACTTTGGATAAAGCATACCACCATTATGAGTGTCAACTATTTTGGGTTCTGGGTGTTGGAGTATGTTGAGAGAGGAGTAATCTTTGTAACGTAAACCACTTATACATGTATGAGGAGACAGGATTAGACGTTTTCTCTAATACATTAACACCGTTTTCCCCCTCATCTATCAAACACCAAAGGAGAGCCTCTGAAAGACAACTTAAGTAAGTAAATTCAAATCAGTTTTAAATTTAACAAGCAAAAAAATAAATAAAAAAATTATGAATAATTAATAACTATTGATATTACAAAATGTCTGGTGCAATCTCCTTAAATTTAAGATAAAGAATGTGATTTTGGAAGTTCATCTTTAAGCAGCAACTGTGATCTGTCATCTGCAAATAACCCTCAATGTGTTTACATTTGTTTATTCAAGATGTCTTTCATTGTGCAAGTAATTGGCAAGGTCTTCTTCTCTATCAATATGAAGACTGTCAGATCTTCCTGACGCTTTAAAAGCTGAGGAGCCAAGTTACCTAAAAACATAAGAGTCAGGATAAAATAAAGTATTGACCCTTTTGTTGCCGTCCTCTCCACCATGGTCTGCCAGTTTGACAAGGTCAAAATAGAGTGTCATTGCATGATGCGAATCTAATAGTAAAAAATGGCACATTCTAGATTGATCATGGGTTATGACAATGTCACGTGAATTTGGTCAATATGTTGGATAGACATACCTAAGTGTTCCATCAGCATCTGTGAAATGATCTTAATTAATGTTCAAAGACTTTAAAATGGATCTAGCTAAATATAGACATTAATATGTACACAAACAAACTTGATGAATACATATTCCATATTTATGAAAATATAGGACTGTGCTAAAACTTCCTTTACTCACTGTCTGACTTGTACGTTGGACATTTACATTCTTGGTGAACTTTGCCAACTTAACCTCCATGTCCTTGCTCTATGATTGAATGAAGTCTCAAACATACAAGTTAGTGACTGTGTTTGCAGCACCTTCAAGTGTTTGGAAATTATAATCAATCATTTTTTTGGACAATTTACAATTTATACTTGCACCTTGTACCTGAGACTGTCATTAGAAGCCTATCAGTTTTTGGTACCAGTGGTGCAGTCTATTTACATAGTAAGTAATGTACCCCCCACCAAGTACATTAATGTTCTTCAAATTGATGGTAATTGATGTTTCGTTATACAAAGCATCATTTGTTTACAAAAGGTCAAACATAAGTCTAACCTTCAGAGGTAACTTGTTTTGTGGGCGACTGGGCGTATTGTTGCAGAGTGGGACATACCAGGATGGCTTCAAATTAGAACTGAATAAAAGGATCTGCTGCCATTTCACAAAACTCTTCCTAACTTAGGACTGATCTTAGGACTTAGGACAAGTCCCAACCCTGCACTGTAGCATGCAGACCTTAAGATTAATCCTAAGTTAAGACGAGTTACTCGTCCTAACTCGAGATAAGACGAGTCCTAACTCTTTGTAAAATCGACCCCTGTAAACCATTAAATGGTCTACCGTTATGATCTGCTGTAAGCCATTCATTCAGTTTCATTTACATGGCAGTCACCAGGAGTCCCCTGGCCTATGCCCCTTGTACACTTGAAATCAAAGTGCCCTTTGCGTAATGGCAAATGGCCTTGCCCTATCACAGATGAATTCCAGGCCTGGTTTAGTGTGTGAAAGCATGGAGGTAGGATCAGAGTATTCAGAGAATGGCAAGTAAATCTTCTACAAACCAATGATTTAGGCCTATTGATTTCTTTCCCTTTCCTTTAAACGTGTGATCACCACAATATAAATAGTTTACTAAGGCTTCTTTTAATCAGCTGCCATCCTGAAACAAACCACATTAGCATGCAGGGCTATGAGATTGAGGTACATATAGCATATGGTTGTACACAACTGTACTTGTTGAGCAAGCAAGGCAGCAGGTTGTTCTAGTTGTAGTATTCACAGCCTGGTATGTCCACTCATAGAATGGTCCACTAATATGGTCCACTAATGCAGCAAGTTCACCCTCAGAATTTCAATTCTGTCAATTAGAGCTTTTTAATTTATACTGCACTGTAGAGCTGTCACTTTAAGACACAGACAGAGCTTGGACAGAGTTGGTCCTTAGGGAAGAGGTGACAATAAACAGAGAACTTAAAATCAGTCTTGTATGTTTTCTTGTCTGTTTGGGCAATAGGCATGGAGGTTTGAAGCAGAGTAAAAAATGTCAGTTATAAAATAAAGAAAGAAACACAAACTTTTAAAAACTAAGACCATTTGGGCCATATAGTTCATTTTTATCACATATACCTGTGAATGAAACGAATTAGTGAAAACAAGTACATGTTGGCCTAAAAAACACAGTCTAAACCTAAATACAGGTTGTTGTAAAAAAAAAAAAAAGGAGAATTATTACCAAGAGAATTTCATTAATGAACTAGAGAGAGAGTCAAGTTTAATTTTAGAAACATCAAAAAGGACACATTACAGAAAGTTTTCTTTCAGAATTGATAGAAATTGATGATAATTTCATGTTTGTTGTGTTACTTCTATTATTCACACACTTCCCTTTATCCACTACAATGGTACATAAAGTTGACACTTCCATTGACACACTTATCATAAAAACAATATTAAAACACTTGGGTGGAAATATTCATTTCAATTAGATCAGGTATTACATTTCACCAAATGGCCAATTTCGCTACGAGAGGGCAGAATTAATACGAGTAGATTTATTGATGTGTTCCAGTTGCAGCTTATCTAATAAAATGTTCCCCTTGGCTTTCAGGCAGTATTGCATGCTGTCGGAGTGGAATGTTTATATCGCTAACGGAGGAGGAAATATGAGCGTAGTTTTCCTGCAAGTTTCACCTCTACTGTGATTTAGATTCCTAGATAAAACGTGCTGTTTATGACTTGCTAAAGGGCATTGATGTTCAAAACGTATATGAAATGAGGAATAAGAAAGCATGTTTATTTCATGATTGTTCAATTATGTCAGTCCTTTTCTAAAGTTATAGTAGTAGAGGCATTTCCCTACAGGGCTTTAGAATGAGCTTGCACCCCCCCCCACACCAACCCCCAGGTTTGTCTGGCCTATTTAATTAAATATTGGTAAATTTAGTATTCTATCTAATGCCAACTTTGTACAACACATCGAGGATTTAAATAAAAGTGTTGAATATTTCAGCCACGATTCCTTCTCGATGATACTTGAACCTGTATGGTTTAGCAAAATGAAATAAATTAAATGCTTAGTCTTCCCTTGCATTATTGATTGATTCTTAAGAAGTAAATTCCCCCTGTCCCTATTCTTAAATTGAAACAGTCACTGCCAATGGGTCAGGTCATTTATTACAGAGTAATATAAAAGAAACTAGGCATGGCACCAGATTGAGCAGGTCACTAGTGGCTTCAACTCAATATTAACCAGGCTGCATAATCAGATCAGATCCCATGGGGTAGTCACAGTAATTTACAGCAAGAGTCTGAGGTGATGAATACCAACACAGCTAGTGACCTTACACTGTGCCATGAATGGAAACCTTGGTGCCCCTGGTCATTGCCTCGATGCCCCTGGTCATTGCCTCGATGCCCCTGGTCATTGCCTCGATGCCCCTGGTCATTGCCTTGGTGGCCGAGTGTCTTTAACTCAATATTGACCACCAGCACGAGGAGATCCCATGGGGTAGTCACAGTAATTTACAGCAAGAGTCTGAGGTGATGAATACCAACACAGCTCCTGACCTGATACTGTGCCATGAATGGAAACCTTGGTGCCCCTGGTCATTGCCTCGATGCCCCTGGTCATTGCCTCGATGCCCCTGGTCATTGCCTTGGTGGCCGAGTGTCTTCAACTCAATATTGACCACCAGCACGAGGAGATCCCATGGGGTAGTCACAGTAATTTACAGCAAGAGTCTGAGGTGATGAATACCAACACAGCTCCTGACCTGATACTGTGCCATGAATGGAAACCTTGGTGCCCCTGGTCATTGCCTCGATGCCCCTGGTCATTGCCTCGATGCCCCTGGTCATTGCCTTGGTGGCCGAGTGTCTTCAACTCAATATTGACCACCAGCACGAGGAGATCCCATGGGGTAGTCACAGTAATTTACAGCAAGAGTCTGAGGTGATGAATACCAACACAGCTCCTGACCTGATACTGTGCCATGGAGTAAAAGGAGGCCACAATGCCCCTGGTCTTTTCCTTGGTGCCCCATGTGTTTGCCTTGGTGCCCCTGGTCATTGCCCCAATGCCCCTTGTCATTACCTTGTGCCCGAGAAATATGCTGACAACTAGAGATGGAAGTGCCTGGCCTGCAATACACCCCCCCCCCACCATTAAAGGAAACATCAATTAAATGCCAATTAATTAAACCTCCTGCCTCTCATTAATGATTAATCAGTTTTACCGGCAACCTTTTTGAATCAATCAGAATCCAACAGCAATGGTGTCTTAGCACTCAAGTCAGATGAAATTGTCAGTCTAATTATAGATAAAGGACACTCATATGGCTCAATTAAAATTTAGCGAGAGCCCTCATGATGTTCGTCAGAGGGGCTCTTTGGGAACCTGGAAGCATAACATGGTTCTCTTGAAATAATGCAGTAAAACAAAGAGACTCAAAACACATGTATAATCTTATGTTGAGTCTATTTCAAAAAGCGAGAGTCAATGCCTTTAAACCATTGCAAACCTCCTGTAAGGTTTGTCACTTGAGAGTTTTTACAATTGCTATTTTGTAACATATTTGTTTCTTATCTCATTGTTTGACTCAAAAAGCTATCCCCAAAGGGCCTCTTTTGTTTCTTTTTAAAAAACAACTTGGAATTAAAATGTAATTTTAATTCAACCTCAACTACTACTACCTAGAACTTATAAATGACAGATTTGTTTTGCAGGGCTTTTCGTCCCGATTTAATCCAGAGGTATTTCAGCAAATCCTTGTGAAATAAAACACCATGTTTTCCGCTTGGCACAGGCTGTCTAATTTGCAGTACGACGCTCCAATTTTAAAGTTAAATTCAGGACGGAGTCTACGCTCAACGGCTGTTACAAGAAGCTGTCCTGAGGCAGGAGAGCATCCAATGACTAGAAGTTCAATGTAAGGCTGTGTAGTGTCTTCCCTCGAAAACACTCCAAACCCGTGCATCGATTTCAAAGTCTTTGCATGGCTGGAAGTTAGGAGATTGATTATATAGCTTTAATTAAACCACGCACCGTTCCCACGTTTAATATTGCATTGCCTCCTTTGGCGGCCATCGATTCCGGGTTAGATTTGTGCCAAAGCACTGTCGGAGATAAGATGAAAAACTCCTCTCTTTTAGCAGCCAGCACAAAGCGGCCAGATTGAGTGAAGTATCATTTAGGATACAATGATGTCTTGTTAGTTCCCTTTCTTTTTTTACAATTTGATCACTACTGTCCTGGAGGTTTTATGTTTCAAAAGGATCAAGATGTTAAGTGCTGTTTGAGTGAATATCTTAGGTTTGGATCAATATTTGGATGGAACAATTCTCAGTGATGGAACTATTTTACTGATATTTGATGATGAACTAGTGAGTTTGGGCCGATTGTCACACAAGTCTGATCACCAGGCACTCTTAAAAAGCTTGGCTGTATTCAGGAATGCAGACCGGAATAGATTGTATGCTATCTATATGCTTGCCACGGGCACAATAAGCACTCTGGTTAGGATGAGATTCACCCTCTACCTACTGTGCTAATGTTCCTCCTGGTTCCCTGCTCAACACTTTGCCCTAATAACTCAAATCTTGCTGGCCAAGCAAGGCTTCATTTTACACCTATACAGCAATCAATAGTCTTGCTACATAAAGAATGGGTCAATGGACCCAATGTTCAGGTCTTTCAGGAACAGTTCCAGAATTCGTGCAAGTCATTGCTGATGTGGATTGGTAGTAAATGAAATGGAATACTCTTCATATTTATCAAGACATTCCTACACATGGGGCCTTCATGTATTTAGCCTACATGTACAAACAGAGTACATGTCTAACAATAAAGCAATTTCCTTCAATTATGGTCTAATGGTCCAACTGACTGTACAGCAATACAGTTATTGGAAGTCATGTTTGTCTACTTGCGCCAGGTTACAGCAATCTCTCAAAATATAATGATCATAACTGTAGGTGTTGAGGAAGAGGTCAGAAATGTTATTTTGTTAAGTGTTTCCCATAATAAATGCTTGTAATGTGAGTACCTTCATTTATTTCATTCATTACTCACACTATTGAGCTATTACTCTCGTAAATTTAAGAAGTTGTTTTATTTGCACATCTTCTGAATTATTGGACAGTTATTGAGCATGTACATGCATTCATCTTTCATTTTGCGAAGGGCACTTCTGTTGGAAATTGCTATAGTCTATGGGGATGTGTGTGCAGTTGAAGGGGGTGCACACCAAGGCAAAGAAACGCCAGAGGAACAGCGATTCTGGCCTCCATGTACATGTAGTTCCAAACCTGTATGTACTACACGAGATGTTACTGAACATTTAGAAAGTTGCAGTTATGTGTGGAGAGCCACCCAGCAGCCAATCAGCATGACAGTGTTCTCAAACTACATTTGTACTTCCTGACATGTGTACATTTTATTACATGCTATGTCAGAGCAGCAGGTTTAATATTGCTGAAATATAGTAGCAATTAAAACCAGGTGCCGCTGTGGCTTACACCATCGTGTATTGCATTTCTGCCAATCCTAGCAGACTACCACCTAATCAACCATGTTAGCTATTCCCTCTCAATCCTTGCCGACATTTATTGTCCTTGGTAAATTTTGAATGAACACTGTTAAGTATTTTTTATCTGAGATGACTTTGACAGGTGACTGGATAGTCATTGCTGCTATGGTGGCAAGATGGAAAGGTACGGGTCATTTGTTTTTAATAACAGTCCATTTATCATCTATTGTTAATTTTTTAATGAAGATGTCCAGAAGCAAACCATGTTATAAGCCTCCATGGTCAGTTTTCCTAAGTCAACATAGCGAGTCAAGCCATACTACTGAGTAGTAAAATATCTTGAACCTTGAGTCTTTTGTAAATTGTTTCATATCCTAGGGCTATGTAGTTACATGTACATACATGTAGTTCAAGGAGAGTATTGGTAGATTCTCTATTGTGACGTATTAATTTGTTTTGAAGCATTTGTGGTTACTCAAATTTAAAGTTCATGCTTTAATACATCATATAGGGCTACACATGTACATTTACCAAAGAGGCAAGTACCCAATTTACAAAACCGTTCCTTAACAATAGGTTCAGGGTTACAGGGTGTACCAACCCTTGCTTTTAAATGCTCCTTTACTTAGTAGCTTGGCTTGGTGGAAGTGCGAGTGGGAGTATAAGGGGGCGGGGGGGGGGGAGTTAAGGATTTACCCTCTTGATTAAAGATCCTTCTATTGACTGGAGTGAATTCACTGGACATCATCATCGATGGTAAATCTTGACCATGCTATGTTTGTTGGGTGTCAGATTCACTGTGTGTTACTAAGCAGTGGACATTGTGGGTGACTGCTGCCATGTGTTGAGACTATAAGCGCAGCATATTTTTGCATGCAATTTCACTCCCCAAATGGCCTACCAAGAGCAGACCACCGGGTGTGACGTCAATGCAGGGGGGCTTAGTATGCGTAACATCCCCAGTCACCATGCAAAGCTGTAAATTGTACTGTAAGCCACAAAAAAAGAATAAGGTTTAACACATGTTAAATAACAACCAAATACCTATTAAATGTCTCATTTTATGATCTATTCGTAGATAAAATTACAGCAATATCTAGATCACCGATGAAATTTTTAAGTAAACACTGAAACATTAAGTTCAGCAGTGTGAACAGGAAAACCCTTTTATATGGACTAATCTGTCTTAAAGTGAACTAGATAGGATCCATGCTTCTAACAACCCCTGTTCAAAGCTGAGTAGGGGGCCTTTGTTCATTATCGTCACCACTTCTTAGCAACCACCCCGTGGCCATAGTGATCTTAATCCTAATTTAATTTTTATCATCACCTCACCCAATATGAATTATTCAACCCCCTTCTCCATAAATTCCTGCCATTAGTCTCTGCCGACTGTGGAAGAGTGCATACACACTGGTTCCTGATCATCACCGAGACCATAGGGGCAAAATAACAAACAGCTGAAGTTAAGGGCATAGCCATTGATGATGAGTCAACTGGCTTTGGTCGGTTTAAGATTAATATCTTGCCCCTAGGTACATGAATGGTGCGGTAGGGTTAAATCATGTTCATCATGTTTGTTGCCTCTGCCTCTGTGTGTCCTGTCTTTGATGTGGAGATATCCACAGAGTTCATCAGAAGATAGCATCCCCATTAGAAAGTGCATTTGTTTGCCTGTACTTTTGTCAATATTGTACATGTAAAGCATGTTTATGATTGACCCTTTTCTCTGCTGCGGGTAATGTGGCACATCATCTTAAGAGGCCCTATATATAATTTTAGCGTTTGTGAAAGCCAACTATTTATAAGCAAGTGCGCTTTAAGTGGGAAGGCTTTACTTGCATAATAATGAATTCCGTTAGTCCACTATACAAGTAGGACACCAGTGCGTTGTCACACCACATCTAAATAGTGTTTGGCCTACTGTACAGTTTACACAGAATTTAGCCTACTTTCTGCAGTCATGTTGAAATTAATATCTTATTCAGTTGTTGAAAAGCAAACAATTAGAAAGCATTTTCTTTACTCTTAGTAAAAGATTATTGTAACATTTAATATTGTGCAGCACTTCAAAGGAATGTGTTCATACATGGCTTTGGCATACCATGTGTATAGCATGTAGACTTAATAACATTTATATTTTGTGTTTATCATTTGAGGATTTGTATCAAAACATACCAGATCTAGGTGCTGAAGGAATTTCCCATTGGCGATGATTACTCTGATTCTTACATGTAGCTAGACACAAAGACCAGTCAATGTTGATCCCTTATTTCTTTTTATAAAGGTATTCAACCGAAGGCAAACATGTGTATGTGAAATGCAAACACAATGAAGGAACATTATATACCCACATCTTATTGCCAAATATATTCAGTAGTCATTGTGCCTTTTACAACAAGTGAACACTGGTGTCACTGGTGTTAAGCACATTGAGTTTTCCCTCACAATGAAAACGGAAACGCTTCCCCCAGTTTCTGGACAGAGAGTTTGTGACCGAGAGTCTGTTTTAGAATGCTAATTGTCTCTCTCCAGTGGTCAATGCAGTAAATAATGCCCTGGTATGAGTTTCACCTCTAATGGACTCAAGTACCTGGTCAAAACTGTTGACCTAGTCAGTGGAGAAATAAAGTAAAAGCAAAGATTTTGTAGGTTTGTTATTTGCTCTGTACAAAATTCTGCATAAAATATTCCCAAGACAGTTAAAAGATAATCATGAGGGTGGGCATTTATGCATCCAATGTGTCTTGTATCAAATCACAGATAACTGTTTTCTACAAGATTCATAATTATCTTTACCGAACAAACACTTTGGGAAGATCATTTCATCATCAATAAAACCAATCGACTTTGACTATGTGCTTCAAATACTGAGGTGAAGTCATGTTCTTGTAATTGTATTCCGCACAAAGAAATAAAAATTTAACATTTCACTTTGTCTTTAACATTAATGGTTTCGCAATACAACACATAGGCTACATTGTACATTATGTGTTGGATTGATTGGTGTTTATAGGTGGCATGTACAAAATGAATTTTAGCCAATTTCAAAGGTTGTTCAGTTGATAAACCTTTTCAAGTACTTGATTTTGAATGGTTTGATTTGTAATGTTTGCCTACGCACACTGTAGGACCACAGAAGCTGTGTATACTACAGATATTCACTTAGATTGTTTATACACATACCTAGATATGCAATGTTAACCAAACCTAAAGCTAGAGATCAATGTGTGTACAAAATGTGGTAGTATAGTAAGCATGTGCTGCTCCATCAACTTTAATCATGATGAAATATTACAATGAAGGCAAACCAGACACTATTTTTGTGTTTGTGCATGCTAGCATCACATCAGATTTAATACTTGATGTTGAATGCCAAGTGCATGGAAGCATTAACTACAAACAAATTATAAGGTATAGGTTACTAATCCAGTTTCTTTTTGCTGAATAGTAATGCTATGGCATACATGTATGATTGCGTTATGACAAACCAAACATTGTCCAACACCTGTGCATTGTATATGTGCAATGTACAATGTACAACCAGCCCCTCTTTCAGTGAACTTTTCACATTGTCAATTTCAATGTCATGGAAGTTTGAGTTATGTTTTGGGAAACTTGTTTACCAAAGATATCAAGTGGCTAAGGCTACATCTTGAAGTGATGTTCACATCGTACCTGGGTCTTAATATAATTACTAAGATAAGATTTTTTTACTGATGAGTTTGGCAATGTTCTAAGGATCACCCTGAGCAGTTGCTGTTGAAATGTACGTCATATACATTGTTATGTGATGCTATCAGTCACTTATGTTGCAGTACTTCAGAGTCACTTAAGAGCTGGATGCAATCACAAGATCAGGCCTCAAAGTTTACATCGGACTGTACCCAGAAGGCCAGTCATTTTAGCATTGGGTCAGACAAACAAAGACAGAAATCTGATGGTACGGACTGTACCCAGAAGGCCAGTCATTTTAGCATTGGGTCAGACAAACACAGACAGAGAAATCTGATGCTCTTTTATCTATTGAATACTAACACCTTACTATGAATTTTCGTATTTTGTTTTACAAGTTGATGTTCAAATATTGACTTTTAGTCTGATTGGTAGTGATTAATATCTGTCAATTCTGTTTAGTATCCAAGAACCATCTCCACTCAATAAAATAAACAAGATAAATCTTAGCTTGGTGATTGTTAAAAAAAATAGCAGTTCATATTGAACTTTCCTGGTAATTTTTGTATCATTTTGTGTAATACTGGTCATTGGTGTTGAATGACTGGGCAAGCAAAGGTTTAGGCTGAAAGCCCTCAGTCCCCCTCCCCCTCCAGTCCCCCTCCCCCTCCAGTCCCCCTCCCCCTCCACCAATTTGAGCCCTGAGGATAGGAACACTCTACTCTCTTTATGTAAAAGAGTGAATAACACCACTCTTTACTTTTCGAGCTGTCCTTTATATGGCTCTTCGAAAATAGTGGTGCTTATTTCATTCTTTTAGAGGGGTTTCACTCCAGGACAGAGTAAAAAATCACTCAAAAAGATGCAAACTTCAATCTCAAAGAGTGGAAGACCACTCGAAAAAGAGTTGTTCTTCATATGGCTCTGCAAAGAGTGTTTTTCACTCTTTTACATTAAGAGAGTACTTTGATTGAGTACATGTATATTTCCTTATAGATCTGCCAAACAGTCTGCATTTAGTTTTAATTCAGAAACATTCTAAATTATCCTTCACTGCTGACAAAAGTCATTCCAAACTATTGAATGCAACTAGACAAGACCCAACCTTGAGGCATATTTGGATATGTATTTTAGTTTGATATGTTTAATGGCCATGGGGACTGGCAGCCATAACCAAAAGACGCCTGAGTTCTGTGGAAACATTGATGCCATGCACCATAAAAGAGGGGGCTACAACTGCATAGGTTTGTATTGTTGCAAAGTTTTACCATTGAAGGTCACTTATTATTTTTGGTTTTTCTAAAGGCCCTCCCAATGTGTGAAGTGAGTTGGAGCTGATTTGAGAAGACATGGTGATGTTGATCAGGATTCAGTTGATGTTGGGTCTTTCATGCTAAGCAAACACTTCACCGAATCACTAGATTCATACATCTGATAAGTTGCAACTGACATGAACATTAAATACCACAGCAGTTTGAATAATAAACAGATTATAATTATTATTCTGGTTTAATTAAAACACTGATTTTTTGCAGAGTGCCACTGATTCTGAGCTAATACTGTTTTGAAAACTTAGGAAAAGGCCCCAACTGTCAAATTTGTTGTTTCTCACAAATTTCTATACATACATTCTACTTTTACATGTATCTCATGACTTGAATGTGTTTTGTTGATTAGAAATGCCATCCAACTGACACAAGTCTTCCTGTCTACGATGAATTACTGAAAGCTCGAAGAAGCTTCTTCAACTAAAATATCCAAAACCATAAAGCCGTAAAAAATATCTTTAACATAAAGTGCCTGCAGCACACACTAATTAAATTGGATGCTTTTCTGCTCATGTGGTTGGTTACCATGACAGCCAAAGTGCTGAAGACCTAGAAGCTCTTGTATCGCGGCTTTCGTCACCTGACCGCCTCGTATTAATCTGGAATCCCAAGACGAGGAAAGCGGCTTCCGGCGGCAGAAAGCAATCCTAGAATCCTGGAGTTCGGGAATCTACAGGCTTCATTCCTTATATTAATCTAGGAAAGGATCAAGCATGGATTCCCTTGATTACAAATCTACATAGAGTGTGTACGTCAACTGATATTAGTGACTGATAGAGACGCTGTCTGTTCAACTGGATTTTTTTCGATGAAGCAAAATACACAAACAAAGATATGCCTACAATACTAGGACTAGCAATGTTGATTATAACATAGAGCTATAAACAATACTGGACATTTACACCCTTCATTTTTGTGTGTATTACCAGGAAGTTGTAAAAGTATGTTTATTTATTATTATTTATGTTTTCATACCTAAATGTACTCACTGATTGACTTGTTTTCTTGTCATTGCACAGACTATTCTTTACATTTCCTTTAAACAAGGTCATTATTTTCTAATGGTATATATAAACCTACCACAAACAAAATAGGATCAAAACCCTAATATATTATGATGGTATAATTTAATACTATCAGAAAAGAAGGGGGATTTAAAATGCTAAAAATGGAAGTTTATTTCATAAATGCTTTGCTTTTCCCAACAAAGCCATCCAACTCTCCATCTCACACAACATCAAAGGCTGTACAACTTTTAAGGCTAGTGATGAAAAGGGCCACCAAGTAAAGGTAGAGTGGCGAGTGACATATTACAGGGACCTGAGTAAACAGGGTATGGTCTTAAAATCAGGAATGCAATAAGAGCTGTGAATGATCCTGATGGATGTAGACCTCCTAGAACCATAACAAAATAACATCCATCCAGTTTAGTATCGGGAAATTCCTTTCTTGTCACAGTTTTTAAGTTTATGTGACTGTGTTTTTAACTATGTTGGGGGAGGGGGATGTGATAATCGTGCCCTGGTTATCCTAAGAATGTAGAAGTTCTGTTCAGTGTTCAGGAAATCTACCCTTTTTAACCCTTCTTTGCAATCTTCTGACTTCTGGATTTGATTTTGAAGGTTTGAATGTCGGTTGATGACTGATGACAAATAAATTGTGAAGACAAAGGGTGTGAAAGTTTGTGTTGAATATTTTGAACCATTTATTTGTACCACATTGTATGAACATTTCTGAAGAACCCCACCTACTTTATTCAAAAGCCATTGGGGGAGGCTTACAAAAATCACCTGAGCATAGTGTTCTATTTGTACAGGTTGGCCGGGAAAATCCCGCTTATAAATAGAAGAAATGCATATTCACTTGCTCATGTTGCGAGATGCAGATTGATCTGTTCAGTCAAAGTTTGAAAACCACTGGTCTTAACTAATACACAATGTACAGTACTGAACCAAGCTCTAAATGTACTTGTTACCAAACCTTAGCCCAAATCTGTTTGCAGGAAAATGGTACTGATCAAATTATTCCTCTATAGCAAAATGTAGTAGAACAGTAGCATTTTTGCAGGTTATTTGTCTATGCTGAGCAATATTTTTATGTCCTAGGCATGTTTTCCAAAACTAGGCCCTGTTGGTGAATAATTACAGTGAATAATCTAGGATAGGTTCAAGCATGGTTCATGAAGCACCAGAACAATAAAGAGACAAAGTCAGTGGGTTAAAATGATGAGAACTGAAATGATGCTTTGATTGACCTAATAATAACACTCTGGTAACCCTGAATTGGCTTTAAATAAATACCGGCTATTTTCACTCCAGTCAGAGAGTCTTCATCAGCAGAGTCTCTGTTGACTTCCATTCATTTATATCCTACAGAAAATGTAGGTTCAACAAATATTCTCACAATGTTTTTACACACAGTGGACAACTATTACTGTAATATGTAACCTGGGTGCTTCTTATTTTTTTAAGAGAATCTGTTTGTATTTTGTGAGTTAGGTTTTCAATGTAAAGGGTCTACTGTATTGTAATTTAGTCGGCAGACTGCAGGTTTTTGAGTAAACCATTAAATGGATTGGTTTGAGATATTTTATGAATGACAGTTAGGAGTGTAGATCTATCAGGGTGGAGAATTGTAAAAGAAAAACTGGGGGTGTGAGTATGAGGCAATGTGTAATTTGTTGAGTAACATGAATCTGATTTGCATTTAAGGGCTGCAAGGGGCCATTACAGTGAGAGGCAAATATTGAGTCACTTTGCGAAGTAAACATCGTGATCTAGTTTAATCCACGTTCCTGGGTCCAATCTTCCCCAAGCTCCTATGAGACATGGTGTATTTGCCTCTCTACTCCTCAGATCTGCAAACACTCTACTACATGTAAACTAGGACTGCATGTATCTTGTAGATATTGCAATAACAACGTGACACTTGTAGACACGTAGCTGTCAGCATGTCTCCCCTGTCAGGGGTTTTATTAGAGGTCTACTTTAGTTGAGTATTTAAAATACTGTGGGATTCCAGCTTAAGTATTACACAGGTTGTTTTTCCAATTGTTCCACTGTGTCTTAGAAACGAATATCCATTCCAAAAGAAAAACATCCAAAACCTACAAAAATAATGGAGAATGGTTGCTATTTTTTACTAAAAATTTTCATTTGTAGATTTGAAAACCAGCATCTGCAACATCTATTTTATGAAACCTTGACAAAGCAATACAAACTAATGTCCCCTTTATTTGTCAACTAAGCTTTTGGTCACAAATTTTAAAAAAGAAATAGAATTAATCTTAATTTGTTTAAAATTACACATTTGACTGTTATAATAGCGTTGCATTCATTCTTTAAGTTATCTTATATTCTGAGTTCACACTTAACACCAAGTGTTGACTTTGCCTAACAAAGAGAACACTTTGTCCTGAAACATTGCCAAGTTGTAGGACTTGTTAAAATTAGCACGAGGGAAAACCCTGAGCGCCTTGAGCATCGTAAGAGGACAAACACCTTGCGTTCATCACACATAGTAGCCAGAAGCTCCTTTCACAAGAAAGCTTTGAATTCAAGATGAATCATGAACTGAGTATACGTCGATAGTAAAGTGATTAGAAGCATTTAGAAACCCTGGACCCACTACCTATTTGCAGAATTCATGTAAGAAGACTAAACTTGCAACGTGAGTGTTCGCTCATAACACGCCGTGCGTTTAAGCTATATGCACTGGGTTTATTTTACATTCTCAAATTGTGGGTAGCAGGTTGAATCAATTCTAATAACTTTAGTTGTGTTCAATAGGATGGTGGAAAAACTCTAAATGCTAAACTACATGTAAATTGGAAAGTGGAGATTCTAATGTCCCTTGGGTACATTAAAGGGTTGGTCGGGTCACTTGGCTGGTTCGTGTATTTTGATAAATTTTGTTTTCCTCGTTCGAAGGGGAAACTAATTAAAATAAAGTTATTTGTTTTATACTTCAAGTTTTAATTTGGAATGTCCAATTACCAGGCCTGGACTTGGCTTTATTTGTGACTGCAAGAAGGGGCTTTTGACGTGAATTTCCTTGCATCACAATTTCAAGTTTATCTTTTTTGACTGCAGTTTGTGTTGTTTCGTAGTTCACCTACCCTTCTGCAAATTCCAAAACACTGTGAATTGCACAGAGGCCATGGTCTCAACTCTGTTTTAAGCTTTTGAAACAAAAGTGCGCTGTGCAAAATGAAAATGAAGAGATTCAAGTCCTGAAATATCTTATTGTAAAGTATTTGTGGCCACTGGGTGTTATGTGGAAATCAGTTTGAAGGTTTGCAGTGCGACATTTTCCATATACTCGCAATAAGATCGTTGAAGGAGCAATTTGATGTTAAAACAATCCTTGGAGTGCTTGGTTCTTACATGTACATGGATTCAAGTCGACAAGAATTGAGCTTTAAAATTGTATTAAAAAAATTAAGGAAAGCAGAAAAATATTCAAAGAGAATTGTCATAATAATTTAGGGGCCTATCATTTTAGGCTCTTGAATTTATTCTTGCTAAACATTTCTGAAAGGACAGTTCATTCAAATCACATGGATACTTAAACAAGTGTGCTGTAAGTGTGCTCACAGTGACACATAAATTAAAATATATTGGCCTTGATGTTAATGACCCACTAACTTGAGAAATCTCCTTGCATGAATAGCGCGCCATTAATCACTTCCTCTGTCCATACCACTCACCATTCATAAAAACTAGTATTATTTTAGTATCCTAATATCATCCACACTATTCCCAAACACACCATTAGGGAAACATTACCATCAAATATGCCCCAATCTACATTAAACAACAAAAGGTAGTCTAAGATTTCTGGCGCTTCTGTTCTCAGGACCGAAACCCAACTCCTGTCCAATTGCGGACCCTTTATCATTGATTTTCTTCCCTCCTGCCAAGGCAGGTGGATAGGACAGGAATTTTCACAAGTTGATACGATCGTTGGGCTGGCACCTTAGGGTAGTAATCCAATCCACAGCCAACAAGAAGAGGGGACATGGCCAGGGATAAATTCACCCACCCCACATATCCTCCTCTTTCTTCACAAAAAAAATGCAACAAGATCCTTGCTCAGGTGGCGGAGTCTGCCGTCCCTATTTATTCTGCTCCTGTAGGGATGCCAATTAATATATCATTAAGATTCCAGCGCAGGCAAAGACCAATATAGAGATATTCATATTTTACGCTTGAGTTGTGAAAAATAATGAGTGGGGGAAATAAGGACATGTGAGCATCTAGCCTCGGCCATAAGGCATTTTATTTGTGAAAAGTCAACCCTATATTTGCTGGAAGGGGGAAGTTGTAAATGATATGTATTTCAGACTGGAAGTCTACCTTATTAACCACACTGGGGGAATCGAGTAGGATTATTTAGATGTAGCACTACTTGATATATCTGAACTTGAACATGAACTTAAGACTTGATTCAAACATTAAGTTATAGTTAAGATTAAGATTCCCTGTTCAGGATGGCACGTACACACTATGTACATGTGTCTAGGGTTGTCCACATCTTGGTGGATTCATCCCACTTAAGAACCGAAACTAAACATTTCTTCATACTCTACTTTACCATGAATGGTTTTACCAGACATACATACTAACAACATTAAGAATTCCCTGTCGTCCTCATATACATATACCAATCATATCAAGTAGCATTCTATGTATTGCAACATCTGACTTACTACATATTTCGATTATTGGTATGTGGTTTACAATTACAAGTAAGTTTATTATTTTGTTGAATTCCATTGAGAAATGAAATAATATTTATTAATATTGAATCCAGAACAAAGAGACTTGTTTCTTTATTGTTTGTCAGTGAGGTCATGTACAGCTTGACCTCTGCTGACCTAAGTTTCAAGAATATAGTGTCCTCCACCCTTGTTGCCCTCCTAGAGAGCTTGAAAAGCACCTGAGGCAGAAATAATAATACAAGGATGTGTGACCAATGTGTGGAGGTATTGCTTTACATAGTACTAAAGTAGCCTTGGTCTGTACATGTAGACCTTCATCATGAAGTTTGATGTACAATGTATTAAGAACAACATCGTCAACAATGTAGCCAAATATCTAACTATCTAACCAAGGTATTTCAACATTTATAAACATAAATTTGATATTTTCATTGCTTGAAGTTTATGACTGTAATATTTGAGTTGTTCATTATCAAGGTTTTCTCTGCCCATGAAGCGGAATTCCTTCAAAGGAGTTGACAAACTTGATGTAAATCACAGCATATATATCTGCCTTTGAGTTTACATTATCTGGCTTTATAGATGGATTTGAATTATGAGGCAAATCTGCTGCAAAGGGGAGACCACAATGACCAAAACAGACCAGTCTGTCAGTCGTTCTTAAAATCAATTTATATTTTACCCAATGTAAGTCTTATAACTTAGCAGTAAATGATGGGTAGAACAGTCCTTGGGAAATGTTGTCATGAATGATGAATAATGCAGATTATGTTCAATCTAATGGATGCACCATGGTATCCAGATTGGATTAATACTAATGGATTATCCTGATACCTTAAGACCTTGATGTATGAATGTATAGGATGTTGCAGTGCTAATGAAATGATAACAAATGACCATGCAGGTCCTTATATGTACATCATGAAGGGGTAAATGTATACAGTACTAAATGTAACCATGTTAGGCTGCTGGCTACTTCTACATGTAGTTGCTCCCCCTACAATGTACATTGTTAGGCTGCTGGCTGCTGCTGGCTACTTCTACATGTAGCTGCTCCCCCTACAATGTACATTGTTAAGCTGCTGGCTGCTGCTGGCTACTTCTACATGTAGCTGCTCCCCCTACAATGTACATTGTTAGGCTGCTGGCTGCTGCTGGCTACTTCTACATGTAGCTGCTCCCCCTACAATGTACATTGTTATGCTGCTGGCTGTTAATGTAACCATGTTAGGCTGCTGGCTACTTCTACATGTAGCTGCTCCCCCTACAATGTACATTGTTAGGCTGCTGGCTGCTGCTGGCTACTTCTACATGTAGCTGCTCCCCCTACAATGTACATTGTTAGGCTGCTGGCTGCTGCTGGCTGCCCTGTGTCAATTGTAGGGGAAATTTTGACATAAAGCAGGATCACAGACTTTCAATAAATAACAGTTAAAGCAACTATGCAGGAATGCAGTATTTCAGCCAATCAGGTGACTTCTCCCTGGTATTTTTTAATGGTTTGCCATTTGAAATTTACAAAATGCAGTATAACTTCATACGTTGAGTTTTGCTTTGTACTGTCCTCATTTTTAGTTTGGCAAACTGCAGTTCCATTCCCTTCCATTCTAAGTAAAATCATTTGATATTGTAGTTTGATTTGGAATTACTTTAAACACCCAAACATTAAAACATTTTAGGCACAATCCACCCAAATAAATTTTCTGAATATTAAATTTAAAATGCATAGAAGGCTACAGCATGCATAGTGTGTGTGTTGATGGAGATAAAAATGCAATAATGCTGACAACTTTCCCATAACATTGTCCACAATTTACAGCCAGTTTCTAACTCAATAAGTATCCATTAAAGATTTGACACCATGCGGACAGCATTTGAGGTCAAATTGGTTAAGATAATAAAAAATGTAATGAGTTTACTGACAGCCTTGTGCCTCGGCCAGAGATTCGGATATTGGAGAAGTGCGGTAGATGTGAAGATTGAGCCCTCAGGCAAAAAGCTAAAATGGAGACTTTTTATTTCCCTCCCGTTCTCCCTTCCTTGGGAATGCTGTGACATGCTCCTTCTGATTAAACAGTGTGCTATGAAAACAAATATTAAGGAGAGGGGATCCATTTTGAGTTGATATCTGCATTGATAAGTACTGTATATATTCAAAGAGCTCGAGTGTCTTGATTTATTTGGTTTCATTGTAATCTAGCGTAAATACTCAAGATTTTATTTATTTTAAAGAATCTACGTGATCTGAGAAAAGTTGACATCTTTTTAAAGATTTGGATGGTTGAAAGATTGAGAAGAAAGATTTTTGTTTATTGTTTTTATTTATCAAAATTCTTGCTTGACTGACAGTTAAAATGGCCTACATGTACATGTAGCTTCAAATTGTTTTGTTTCCGGTAAATTCTATGTCAGTAGGTTTAGAAAACAAAAAATACAAATTTGAAATATTTTTTACGTGCACAGTGTTTACAAAAAAAAGTGAATAATAAATAGAGCAAGAATTTTTCATTTTTATGCAATCATTATTTCATAACATATTTAAGTTTAGTCTTGCATTACGTATGTGTTTAAAGTAGAGTTCAAGCATTTAGTCAGGAAACTTAATTAGTTGTTTGCTAAACATTTTTTTACAGAAATGTCTAAAAAATTATTTAAAAATTAATATATTTATATTAAGTAAACTTTGAAGGCCTACTATTAATGTCAAAATTAAAATGTTATTTTGGTAATGTTAGATTTTGCTTCCATTTAAATGTCCGATCTATTAAGCAATGTATTGTCATTCATTGTGTAATTATGTCACATGTTAATAAAGCTAGTAATTATAAATGAAGTCAACAGGTGAGATTACTCTACACATTAGTGATATTATACTGTACTGCTGTAATTAACTTCTCTACTCGGAATAGTAACTTTTCATTTTAGAATCAATATAGACTAATCAGTAGAAAGCACTGGCAGACAATCAGGAGCCTTCAGAACAGTTTCTGTCTTTGTCTTACTCAAGGTTTCGAGAGCGGTATTGAATTGTGAATTTGTTCAAATATTGACTTTCTAATGTCCGTGGAGCGCAATATTTGAAAGAATCATTTATGGATCGAGGTCTGTGGGTTGGAATGGGCAATCTTATCAGAGTGTCGTTCATAGATCTATAGAGAGAACAGTAGCTGAGCATTGTGGTTTTATTGGCGCAGTGAATATGCAATGACTGCATTAATTATATCTGAAAGATGATTAATTGATCTAAATATTACACAGCCTAAGTACATAGGTATGAATTCAGTTAATTTATTACCCCCCCCCCCCCAGACAATGAAACAAAAAGTAAAAATAAATCAGAAAAACTTGTTATCAGATAAGGTTAATATGGTGCATAGTATCATATCTTCAACACAACACTGAGTGTCACTGTCAACGAATGACTCATCTACTAAGAACTTTAATTGCTTGGAAAAATAATTATCACATAAATATCAGCATTTTTAATCGTGATTAATTCTTGTTAGATCTGATAGTATTTTTTTGTGACCATTTATGATTAACCTGTCCTAAAAAAATTATCAGAATTTATGAAAGTTCATGTTCACCCATACACCAAATTTATCTGTGCACTCAGGTATGTAATGTACACAGTCATGTACTCTGAACTAATGTTAATCCACCATTTCCTAGTACACGTACATCAATTTCTAAGTGCTGTTTTGGAAGACTTTGGTTTGTACAGAATTCATGGCCCCATTGTTGCTGTGAGCCAGGGTGTGAGCCAAGTCATGTATTGTTAACAATTTTCTCCAGAATTCTAATGATATTGTTATGAGTAGGGTATGTACAATGTACATTACCAGTGAGTGTTGTTGAGTGATTACCATATGCCATATTAATCATGTCATATCAAGTGGACGGGTATTGTGTCTTGGTGGAATTCAGTTTCCAACTTCCCTTTGTTCAAATTGAACCAGTTTAAGAAAGGAACTTTAAACAGTGTAGTAGTGTATCAAGTGAATGAATTAAGCTTGAAATTGCCCTGGGGTGGGTGAACAGGGATTGGTTGGGGGGGGGGATAATAAGGATGGTGATAGGAATAATATTGTGGAGAAATAATTAGTTTTTTGACCAAACGAGATGACAGACTTGGTCAGAGCATGGTGCTAAGAGGTTTGATTGGGATTTCTGCCATTTAGTTGTCATTATTAAGAATTGTTCAAATTATTCAGACGACATCACAGTGCCCTTTACTAAAGATGTTGAGGAAATGTTTTTGCCTAAACTCTCTAATGATTGCAAAGTTATTAGACTAGAATTAAAGCAGTGTGTTTAGCATGGACCCTCTACTGGGTCAGGCCATGGTTTTTTGGGAAGGGGTACAGATGTAACCAATTGGCCCCTGACTGTGAAAGAAATTCAGCTGCAAATGCAGGGCTGAGAACATGTAGACTTTTGTCTGAATTCAGACCTTCTTAGTCCTGCTTGGCAAAAAAGTACATTCGGGTACCTGTTATTTTCTTCAGATATCAATAAATCCGTCTCTCTGAATTTCTCTTACGGTGCTGAATTTATTGAGAAATCTATAACTCCAACTCCAGGGGCTACCAAAAGGAAAAGGCGGAAAGGGTACAATTTCAACATCTTCTTAAAATATGATCTAGTCACTGTCAGTCAACAGAGCCTCTCACCCCTGATAACGGAGAAACAAAATCTACACTTATTTTGTTCTCCCAGGACCAGGTAGTTTTGTTGTGAACAGTACAAACTAATTAACTAAATTTGAAATTTGGATGGCTTAGGAAAGGTTGTTTCATTTTTGGTGATAAATAACCGAGAAGCATATAAACAAAATACCTTTCTTTAGTGGCCTAATACTAGTGCAATGATTGTGCAACTTGCTGATTGATTTAAAACATCCTAAACAAAAAGGAAGTTTGGAAATTTGTGGAAGCCTCAAAAACTCTGCCTTGCCAACTGAGCCAGTACCCTTCATGCACATTTTTATGATATGCAAGTCAGATGGTTTGCAGATTGGTTGTGATCAGATTGGGAGCAGAGGAGGCAGGGTGAACATGAAACCTTCAAGCTGGCCAAATCCATGCCGGTCAAATCCAAGGCAAGTGTTGACCAGAGGTCAATGGTTCAACCATGGTTCAACAGCTCATTAATTCACAAAACATGAAATGAAATACACCTGTTCAGTCTGTGCCCCCCCCCCCCAGAGGGCACCAGGCATTGGAGTAGTCAGAGTACAAGACACAGTGTTGACATTGCCCTTGTTGGGAATGGTATTGCACTCAGTGGGTGAGAACGCTGAGGAACAAGAGCTGAGTAGGGTTCTTGTTGTACTGAGTTTCACCATGGAGGTTCACACAAGGGTGTATAGCACTGGGTCATTGAATTCATGAATTTTGACAACCAGGGTTTACAAAAGGAAGAGTCAGGTCTACTGCCCATAGATTTTGAATATGAATAGGTATTGGTTTCAGTAGCTGGAATCCCAACTGGGTTGCAGCCTTGCTGGCTACGAACCATAAAAGCAAGACCGGTCTATGGAGATTGAGGTTGGCAATGAGTGTTGGCTTTAGGTTGGCAAAAGGACTGAGTCATTGGAGGTAACCAGTGTTTTAATTATCAAATTATTCACGTTTCTATCATCTATTGAATATAATCAAGCCATTTGGGAGTGTAGATTTGAATAATGTCGGGTAAAAGCTTTATGGAAAGCTTTTGCATAGTCACAAGAGATGAATACACAATTTGAAATAAATGTACCACTACAGGTTATGCTCATCTGGAGTTTGCTGCGTAACAAACATAGTCTGAGCATAGCCCCATGGTCTGAGGAATACCAATTTAAGCACTGACTTGTCATGCCATTATACTTGCAAATGGTTTATTTGTTGTTCCTACAATTGTTCTGCTTCTACAGTTCTGGTTTGCCAACATTTAGGCTTTAATCTGGGTGCTCCCCTCATCTTGCTGACAGAAATCCAAATCCTTTCTGTCACTCCATACAAATCCTCAGCATAATCCTCTGCAAGAATGCATTTGTTTGGCCAGGGGTCTTTTCAATCCCTTCTTGACCCGAAAAAACCCTCTAGATAAATGATGTGGGTGTGTGATTTACAGGAGGAATCATGGAGCAAAAAACTACATGGTATGAATAGTGAATACACAATATCTCAGTCTAACCATGTAGGTAGAAATGAGGTAGAATCAAACCAAACGTACAGAAAGTCCAATAGGGTAAATTGTCGTTATATGGATGAGGAATATGGATTGAATTCCATATGCTTTTATTGAAATTTTTGACTTCATTATAATATGTCCAGGGACATTAAATAACTCAACTCGAATGGAATTCACATGTAAATACCAAATGCCAAACCCACCCCTTTTGTGAAAAGGACTAGCATAACAAAAGAAAGTTTCTTTAATGGGATACAATTGCTGGCTGCCATTGCTGGCTACCTGTCAAACAGTTAAGTACATGTATAGGGAATGTTGCATAAAAAGCTAATGGAGGGTATTTTATAGTGTAGTCAACTAGAGAGTCAACTTTGGACTTAATTCTTGTAATATACTGTTTAAAGCTGCACAATGGTTTATTCCCTCCAATGTGATAGTTGTTGAGAATTATCTCCCTTTTTATTTGTTCAAACATCAAATACCAAACCCCACCATTTGCTGGTTTATAAAGGATTCTGCTAATTGCATTTTATTTATAAGCTAGATTCCACACTTCACTGTATTTGTTATAAAAGGCTGTCACATTGAATAACAGATGCAGTAAAGTATCAAACATGTCCACAGTTGTTTGTCATTAACCATGCTTTCTGAAAAGTTTTTGTTTGATTTAGTTTGTTTTCATTTTTATTGTTTACCTTGTAGCAGTGAATGAATGTGCATAGTACACAAATCAGAGATTGTGTTTTGGGAGATCAAAATATTATCTGGAAACCTGTCATATTCCTGATAAAGTCTAAAGTGCGTAATGTAATTATAGACAATAGATATAAGCCTGATGGCCTTCTAGAACAAACTTCATTGTCATCTTGTCAATGTCCTTGATTGAAGTATTGACTCATTGTCACTGTTGTCATTGAGTCAAGGCTATTCATTATAATGTAAATGCAATGGTATGGCGTTGCTACAGGTCTTGGGTTAGTATTTGCTTTGGTATTTGTGAATGCATTCTCAGTGTTATCGTAATTCATTAGCAGCTATAGGTTTTGTCCTTCTGAGTGGTCGATGTGGTATATTGTGAATACATTGTCAGGGTCATTTAGTAATTTCTTCCCATGATGGCTGTGACTGATAACGCTGTCCTTGTCATATCACTAGGTGACAATGAAGTGGCTGTTTATGGTGACAACTTATTGTTACTTTCAGCTGGCAACATTGCGTTGTTTCTTTATGCTAATAAAAGAAACAAAACAAGTTGATTTAGACAATTACACTATTTTTTGAGTTGATTGAATGCTTGATATGATGTTGTGTTGTTGTTGTGGTTAGTTATTAAATTGAATTTATAATGAATCATGTAGAGTGTATTCTGAAGTCATGTTGAAACAGAATGTTATGAAAATGTCAACAGTTACTGTGCCACACAAACAAATCAAAAGGACCTTTTAAAACAATTTATAATATGCTACGATTGACTTTTATTTTTATCCATTTAAAATTTTACTTCCAAATAAATTATTTAAATACTTATAAATGGTTTGTAACTTCTCAAAGTTACTTTCCTGCTTGCCTTATGGTCATTGCCTTGGTGGCCCTTAACATGTTCCAGTAGCAATTTACAATTTCCCTCATGGAAGTGCTTTTTAATAACAAAAATGCCTCTGCCCTTTAAAAGAAGGAAATGTCCTAAACCTTTACTCAGTCAAACGTACGAAGTGTTGATGAGTTTAGAGGCTGTATCTCTATAAATATATGACATCATCCGTTATGGGTACACTTTACTTGCATTGATAACTGTGATTCCACTTTGCTCATCTTTATTGTAGACACATTAATCACTGTGAAACTTTAGCTCATCAAAGAAATTTGAAAGCTTTCATTCAGAGAAGTACAGTTTACTGTGTTTGAAGGGGAGGTGTCTGATTTATCATTTTCAATTTAGATTGTACTTTTTGATTTGCAGCTCTCTGACAAGCTGCGCAAATGAATCGACTTAAGAAAGAGATTGTAAAATGCAATTGGGCGTTGGTCTTGCATACCATGTATGTGGCAGAGTTTGATTTATTGGTCTGTATCTTAAGCTTATGATTGCAGAGCACTTCTTGTTGCAAATGCACCATTACTTGAGAATGCCATTCAAGCTTCATCGCCAGATTTATTAAGAAAGCTGATGGTAAACAAAAATTGATTAAAAATTTGTTGGCTGTTTTCCTTAGATCAAAGTTAAAGATTTCATTTGAGGCATGGATATAAAAACTGATTATTAAAGGTTTGTTAAAAACAATTCAAGTGATGAGTTATTGTCAGGACTACTACTCAAGATCTTTCAGTACCACACATTACTAGGATTATGCATAAACATTTTTAACTTATAATTTGTATTGTGTCGTTGTTGGCTGTTCCTTTTTAGACATCTTCTGTTAAAACTCCTTCAAAGAAAAACATTGAACTTCGGGGTCTTTCTGTCAAACACTGTGCAATGCAGTTTTAATCTGGTCATAAATCTAATGATTGAGTTAGGTGTCAAACAGAGTGATATTTACTTGTTATGTAAATCAAGCAAGATCTATAATCTTTGTGTAGTCAGATCATCTATTGATTTAATTAAAGGGTGAATCTCTTTCAAAATGTCAAAGTTCTATTCGATTTTCCATAAAATTATGTAAGAGGTATAAAACTGTTGAGAGTTGTTTGTAGTGGGGAAAAAGGGGAAGGCCTGTCACCTCAATCATTCTCTGATAAGCATCAACTTGCAAACCATACGTGTACTATAATCTAAAGATTGTTGCAGGGGAGCTGAATATTATAATGTGCTGTTGTCTCTCATGAGGTAGTATCAGATTTATCTAAAAATGGATCAGTAGTTAGCTTTATCAAACATGGTACTGTATACTGTACTGTGTATTAGACCAATTCACCTGATGTCATCTTCACAATGCTCCATTTTGGGAGTCTTAATGTAAATATTTACGTGCAATTTGACACCCGAAAGAAGGTGAGTGTGGCCATGGAGGTAGTGTGGCAGACAGCAGCCAGGTGCAATAATCAATGCATTACAACATAACATGGAACATTGATGTTTATGTTCAATGTATAATGAGTAAAGCCACAAACAAAAACAAGACATTTTAGACTTTATCTGAACTCGGATGTCTGGATGTCAGCTCTTTAAAGGAAATAGCCTGTATTTTCTACAGATGAAAAGAAGTCACCCTTAAATGTACCTTTCTTATACTGAGGGCACTCATCCCAAAAGCTCCTTGAAATCTAGAACTCCAGGGGTTTCCAAAAGGGGGAAACATACCTCCTCATACTTTGAGCCTAGTTTCAGACATCATCAGCGATGACTCTCACCCCTTATTGTAATGCTTGCAATCTGTGGATAATATATCCAATCAAATGTTTGACTGTAAAGAAAATGTTTACATACAATGTACGTGGCATGCATGTAAATAACATTTGATTTTGACCAATAGGTGTGTATAAGGTGACATACATGTACATACATGTAGGTGCGTATTTTCTCTGCTGATGATTGAGGATGAGCAGGTTTAAGTTGCAACCTCAGCTTATTTTGTTTTTGCGTCACTCTCTGTGCTTGGGAATATTTTACATGTAAATGGTCTCCAGTGCTGAATAAATGTCTAGCAGTCAAGCGTGTTATGCCACAAATTGTGTACCAAATTGGTTTGTTGTAGAAGCATCTAGTCACTACCACAGAAATATCTGACCACGGAAAGAGATGGTTTCAATAAATGGATGATTGTAATTTTTTGCAATTAAATACAATTTGTTGAAATGTTTGTACTTGCGCACACTTTAAATATCAAAATTAGTTTCTGAAATAGGGAAATTATGAAATGTGAAACTTAAGGAATAATTATAGCGTTGATTGGACTATAAAATGGCAAAAGTGGGAAATATACAAAATAAATGCTAGAAACATTGACTTAATAAATTTACGATACTTACATGTAATTTACAGTCTTGAGCTAGACTATATATTAAAGTATGGTTGTAACATATGTTATACCTTTAAAAAATTAAGGTAATCCAATTGGACATAAACCGATGCAACCAGCTCAATTAGACCAATAGTACAGTCTCTGTCTCAGTGGATGGTCTTAGCCCTTTAGGGTAATAAGAGGAGCCATCTGATTGGTGGATGCATAGATACAGGAAGTGTGACTATGTGGCCGTAGGGGTGGCAGGGAATTGAAGGGGTGTGAGGGAGTAGAGTGTGAGATGAAATCATATACTCAGGTCAGCTTGGGAAATGTGTTAAAGTATCCTTGTGGGGGAATGGAGCTCTGAAACAGGATAGCATTGCATTAGCGGACTGATCATGTCATATCCTTATTCGCATTATACTCAGTGCTCTGGCTTGGCTGTATATTGTAATGAAGTCCGTTTTATATTGTCATATTTCAATTGGAATCAGATTAAAGAGCCATTTAGAATAACCAAGGTTACCTCACTTGTACATGGACAACAATATTAATGAGCTCATCACTTTGGAGGCAATATTTCTGATAGATTAATTACTGCGGACACACTTTTTCAATTTCATGATCAGTTGGCAACATCATTCTTCGCAAATATGAATTAAACATTTGTAACACATTATATGTACATAAACAAACTGTGCACTTTCAATGAAAGATCTCATTAGAACAATAAGAAAGTAAAACAAGACAAAGTTACTAATTATAAGTACAAGCAGCTACATAAAAACTAGAGAGTTTGCAGACATGTTCATGCATTGAGTTGAGCAGCTATGTTGACTGAGGTTCGCTTGGAGTGCCGAACATCATCACACAGAAAATGAACATTTCAGGAAATTGAGAAGGGTTTGCTGATGGGTTTGGAGTGGTTTCCATGGAGATGAAGAGTTCGTCTGATAAACTGGAGATCTTGTTCAACTCCCTTGTCCAGACAATGCAGAACAACTCGGCAAAAAATGAAAACATGAAAATAAAAACAAATAAAACGAACAAAATAATGCATGATGACACTCGCGTGTCCTCATTTATTGTGATTTCAGAACCCATGGTATTTTGAATTTGAATTTGTTTAGCGAGTGAAATAACTTAAATTGCTGTTTATGTTTAAGAAAAACTTGTTAAAAGCGTTGTTAATAATTAGTTAGTTAATCAGCGTAGATAGCTGAGCTTTTTTAATTTCTAGCATATCGGTTTCAAAATTGTCGTCTTTATGCTCATGTTTCCACCCAAGTAGGCCTCTGTTTTTGATCTGTGCAATATGCGTGATTGCGTGTTGATGCCTTTAGCAGTGAGATAAGTGGATTGATGAGGTGCAATAACAGTGAAAATCAGACATTCTAATTTTATCCACACACTCTGTTACCCTAGTGCCATGTTTCCTCATTCTTTTATCCAAATGAAAATCAAATAAAGGCATCATTTCCTTTTCAAGGAAGAGAACAAACTGTGTTTTCAACAGGTTGAATAGGGGGACTGTATCATATCCTCTGACGCCCCCCTCAGCGTTGCAATAAAAATGCTTCATCTTCTTATTACGGCACGCACATTACCCGCCATAGTGAGCTGTTTTTTACCTGTCGTTGTTCATTCACCTTCTTGCGTTCAATCCTGATTCGATTATCTCCCTTGCAGGACAGCTAGTCCTTTGATAATTCAATAATACCTCCGCCTGAATAAACAAGATGGCTTCTTAGGGCTTCAGGAACAGGTGACAGTATTGGCAAAAGTGGAGGCTTGAGAAGGGAGAGCTAATGCTAACAAGAAAATACGAAGTACAAGGGCCTCCATTTTACCGGCGCTGTTGTTGTACGTGCATACTTTCAAAATTACAATCTTGGAAAATCTTAATTCTGGTATGGTTTGAGGGTATAGGCTTTTTGTTCAATTACAAGTTTAAAGTGTTCTAAGAAGTTGTAAGAACATGTTCGTGTATTGTTAAGTTGGCATTATCTGCTGTACAAGGTACTGCACAAAGACTCGGAAGTTTTTAAAGTCATTGCTTATAATTATCCATGGCATTGTGTGTGAAATAATGAACAAATTTAAACTAGTTGTTTAGAATATAGTATTTTGGAATCTGTGGAATTCTTTAGAAGCATTAAAAAATATATGTTCAACCAATCACATGCATGTTTTTAATTGTTTGGTTTACATCACTTGAATCATGAGAAATTCACTAACACTGAAAATTCACATCTTCTCACTGGGAATTTTGATATTTGCCAAAGTTATTGGAGCTTCATAGGAGCATCTAGTAGTATTCCTGAAGTTTGTTACCAGTTATTTTTTAGCAGACTTAAGCGAACAATAATTGTACAAATTTGGATCAAGTATTTGTTCCAACAGCTGGTGCTTTTGGGACTTGAAGTACTGTAACATGGATGCTGATGAAGTTGCTAAGCGACTTGTGAATGAAACATAAATATATTGCCCTAAAGCAGCCCAATGGTCAAGTGCATTGTGTCTCGACTAACTAGCAACTGGGGTTAATGCTTTTATTCCATTATGAATTGAACATAAATATATTGGCCCAAAGTGGCCGGGCCAATGGTCAAGTGCACAGTGCCTGCTGGGGTGAATGCCTTCATTTCATGGGCTCTTTTTGTGGAGAATGCCCAGTAACTAGACATAAATATCACTACCACATTTATCTGGAATAGTTAGTCAGTTTGTGAAACTTTTTACAACGGCCAGAGCATAAACAAGAGTACATGTACATACTGGGTTCAAAGTTCAAACAGGGTCTAAAGACTGTGTTTAAACTAATGAAGTGGTCGACTTGATTAACTTTATTCTGTGGTTATTTATCTCAACAATATATGAAAGCCAAGAAGCATTGATTTAGCCAAAGCCATCAATCTAGCCATATCCCATTGATCTAGCCATAGCCCATTGAACTAGCCATAGCCCATTGAACTAGCCTTAGCCCATCACTCTAGCTGTAGCCCGTTGATCTAGCTATAATTCATTTATCTAGCCGTACCCATAAGCAAGGGTATAAGACACAATTTGAATCCCTATACAGTTACATGTAAGGCCAAATAAAAAAAATTACAAGTTGATTGCCCCGCCCGCATCCTTTTTTGGGGCCGCATCCTTTTTTTTACTATTTATTATTTTTAGATTTTTTTAACTGTCTGTTTTATAAACAATATTAGTGAATGCACCAGCAAATCTTTTTAGTGTAAATCCGACCCTGTGGTCCTCATGCAACAAATAGGTATAAAATAAGTTTGCGGTCGGTTCAAACTGAAGAATTGGTGGCCTGTTTGATTTGAAGTAAGTACTAAGCGGCCATCTTTAAAAAATAATAATAAATAATAAATACAAAGGCCATTATCCTCCTCTTTTTTGAAAAATCCGGATGATCAACTGGTATTTTTTTTATTTGGCCTAATTTGATAAACATGGTTTATTCAGTGTTTACTGGATTGTCTTGTAGTTCTTGATTGGTCTGTATCAAGCTAATAGGTCCACATCCTTAAAGCAAACATTAAACTCTGTACTTATATGGATTCAAAGTACACTGGGACGTACGTATGCATCATAACTTGTTTATTTCAAAACCCTGTTTTATAAACAATTTGATTGTCAATTATCAGAGTTGAGAAATTAGATACTTTTATCTGAATTCAGACTAATATAAGTATGTCTGCCTTTGTAGACAAAAATGGTAGCTGTATTAGTATGGAGACATCCTGCTCTTTTTACGTGTAGGTATTTCTCTAGACATTGTTCCAAAAGCTCCTTGGCTGGCCTCTAGGGGCTAAAGGGTGGAAATGCATTTCAACATACCTCCTAAAATAATGAGCTTGTTGGAGTCAAACAGTTCAGTCAGCAATGACTCTCACCCCTGTACTATGGAAGTTCAGTTTTATCATTAATCTCTATTTCCCCAGTAGTAATGGTATTTAAAAAAATAAAAAATATAAAAAAAAAACTTATAAAAAGAAGAGGCATTTGTTGGATGTCATGTGTACTTTCAGTTATTAAACCTTGTTATTGGGTTATTACTAAACATTACACTCTACTCAAACCATTAAAACCATAATGTCCAACTACTTTGTCTCTGGTCTGCTGCTTTTGTCATAATCTCTGGATTAGCAGCTGACAAATGACAATAACGATGAATGATTTACTGCAATAGTCCAGACTTACACCAGGTTTAATTAGCTTCTAACCAAGCTGCTACTCAAAAGTGCAATCCTCTTGTTGTAATGCACTCTTCCATGTCAGAAGGACACTTCTAGCTACATAATTCTGCGTTTATTTATAATGAAAAGACTAAGTAGCTTGTATCATAGTTCATTAATATTCATGAATCATGATTGATAGTTGAATAATTCAATGCTCATTAACTTAATGGAGCAGATGCAAGTATGGTGAGCCATTTAGCCAAGGTCGTGTTAGGAATATGGATTCATTTTTAGAAGTGAAGTTCTCATGCACTTTATGATTGATGGTAATTAGTTCACAAAGAGCCTTCTGTTTCCATCTTTCATAACTTTTAAAGACACTTACACATGTGTCTGCTCCTCACTTTTAAAATTTCAATATTTATAAACATGGAACTCTTTAAGTTGGAGAGAGCAAATAAATCCCTTCATCCTTCAAACATGTCTAGTGTTTTCCTTGAACTTCTTGTAGTAGAATCCTCATCATCTTTGTTATCTCTTGGAGGATGTAGTCGTGTGTAATCCTCCATTAAAACCAGATAACAATCTTAATCTCATCCTTAATCCTGGCAAGTACAGTGTACACTTCAAGTAGTAGGTATCTGTTTGTCCTTTCTCTATGGTATACCATTCCTTCTTATTTGGACAGTGGACAATCTTGATTTTTGTTTCAAGTTGCAAATTCCTATTTTTCTTTGCATGAGGTTTATGAGAATTATTCATACAATCTAGCCGATCATGCATATTTGGTAAAGATCTAAGATTATGCTGAGAACTGGGCTTGCATACTTTATAAGAATCAATATTCAGAGAGTTGGGCGTTCATTTTCCATTCACACTTTTCCTGAGCGGGTGAATTGTTGTCATGGTTGATAGATTTTACAACTAACTTCATTTCATAGAATGATGAATCAGAAATGGAAGTGAAAACTGTTCAAAGTGTGTACTGTACTTCAAACAAACTTTATTGCAATCCATTTTTTAGAACTGAATAGTTTTGATCTGTCAAACCTGCCTAGTTACGTAGATATTTTGTAAAGCCTATCCCCCACATTGGCAGTTTCCTTCATAAAGAGGAAGCATTTGAAGTTGATTCTGTCTTTGTTATGCTCCACTGCCCTCCCTATTGAAAGAGACAAAATAATTAAATGAGTACAAATATTCCTATGGATGTCTGTGGTGTGCGTTCTTAAAGTAAATACTTAAAATATGTTCCTTGGTTCTTTTAAAGTCGACTCTCTAATGAGCAGTATAAATTGCTCCCCCATCTCTAAATGAAATAATAAATAACCAACAGATGATTTGGTCATAACAATATTTCCTCAGAGCCTGACATAATCAAATGCAATTTTCTTCTGGTTGATGTTTTCCACAGTGGGATTCTTGATGCACTGATATCAAACATATCTCTGCCATCGTGCATTCCACACTATAACCCAATTCCATTCTGGTCTTTGTAGATATGCCGACTAATGGTACTGCTTGTATATCCGTCTCTCACAGCCTCTGCTGTATATTTGTTGTTTTCAAGAATTTACTCATCAAACTATCCACACACTCTTCAAGATGATTTGAGAGATTTGCTGTAGCTCCGCTGTTGGGAGTGAACAGTTAATCGCGTGGAAGTTATTGCTGTATTTTTTTCCTAAATGGGGAAGCGGCTTGTTTATAAATCATGGTCGTTCCTACTCTAAAGCGGAAGATGGGCGCTAAGGTAAAATGCATCTCAAGACAATTTTTCACACAGACTTTATTCCCTCTGGCCAATCATGATTTTCAAAGAGAATTGTAAGGTTCTACCCATGCGTAACAGGCCAAAAAGTGTGAACTGTGTGTTTGATGTTAATTTACTATCAAAGTTGTGCTGTTTGTTTTTTCTTTTTATTCAAATCAAGTAGAATTAAAACAAGAATGACTGTACTAGTCACAAAACAAGCTAAACAGGGAGGTTTTAAAATATAGCCTTTTTTCATCATAATAAATCTTTGTATCTTTCTTTTGCTATCCTCAGATATACCTGATTTCAATTCTGTGGGTTTCCTTTTGGAACCAAACGACGTCATCGCAGTCCCGGGAAGTCCTGTAACACTGAACTGCACCGTACTATCATCAGATACAGCACCAGTCATCAGATGGACACAGGGTACTAGTCCAGTACAGGATAATCAGGACAGGACTATTATGCCTAATGGGGCTTTGAGAATAGCGTCAGTCTCTGTGTTGGATGAGGGTTCTTACAGGTGTAGTGCCGATGATGATTATTTTAGCAAAGTGGGAACTCTTAGTATAGCTAGTAAGTATTGACTTTATAGGTACATGTAGTTTACTGAGATCATGGAGGAAGGAAGTAGGTACATGTAGTTTACTAAGATCATGGAGGAAGGAAGTACGTACATGTACACCTCTTAGCTGTGTTTGTCTTCCCACTCCAACTCCCTTAAAGTGGAGTTCAGCTCTAGTTAAAGCTCAAGTCCTAACACCTCAAGAAATATACATCATCAAACTTCAAGAGCAGAAAGATTTTAAATTGAGCATGTCCCAAACTATCAACTTATTATAATCTTGGTCACACCAAGCTTTTTGGTCCTTTTTAAACCCTGTAATAGGCTTGTTTACAAGTCAAATCGGCAACTTTGGAATGAATAGTGACAAAAATGGAATGTGTACAAACTTCTCTAAGTGCAAAAATAATCACCCAATATTTGTTATTCATATAATTGTGTTTATTTGTGCTACATCAGAGGTATGTATTAATTTACTCACTGTCATTCAAAACCTTAACACAATCTGTTGAAGCAAAACACAATATGGAAAATGATACATTTTTATAAACAAAAGGTGTTTTTTTCTTAGGGTTCCTTGAGGTGAGGTTGAGCATTAATATCTTTATAAAGTCAGTTAGCAAGATGACTAGAAACTACGTTACCCAACGGCATCAAAGTATTGTGACTGACTGATGCTTCAATCTCACCCCCCCCCTTCCCTTACAAACTGATCAGATTCAGTCTTGTATATTGTATAGTGTGCCCCTTGGATAGTAATTGCACGGACTTGAAACTTCACTCGCTGTAACTTGATCGTAGTGGATACTCTGGGGGCCTGACAACTAAAACCGCCAAACATTTTAATATATATGACATTTCTACTGCCTTCTCTTTGCTGCTTTGAAACGACGTCCAAATGCATGGGGAGATGTTGTTAAAGCTAGAAATGTTATTTGACACCCAGTCTTTTATATATTTAATTTCGAATCATGTCAATTTTCTCGGGTTGGGGGAAAACAAACATGCATTCATTTTGACAGGGACATGTCAAACTTGGAAGAGTGGGGAGACTTTGATTTTGAAAAAAAAAAAGATTTGCTGAGAAAAACAAATTATTAAAGTTAGTCTTGGGAATATGTACTTATTGGATGAGTATGTCATGTTTTTCTTATTTTAAAGGAATGGGTGGTTAGTATAGAGAGTGTCAGATAAATTCAATTTTCATCCAACCGTTATTAGAAAGCCCCTGTCCATCCACTCTATGGTATGTCCTCATTTAATGAGTGTGAATGTCAGTGATAAGATACTCACATACGTGTATTTACACTTGACTTATAAAAATGGATATGGGAAAAAAATTACCTTGTAATATTTTTACCTGAAATGCTATAGCTTTTTAGAAATAGTCTCACAAGTCCAACACCCAATGCTTGAAAGGAGTACCTGAATCATGACTTGATTTCACTCTAAGATTCATCTTTAAGATGAGTTGTCAGTATCCCCATGGTGATTTGTATTGTGACATCACACTTTATTTACAGCAGTAACGATAACTATATGTACACATCTTGAGATGAATCTTGGTTCTGATCTTTCTCTAATCTTCAAAAGTAACTTCTATTCTTTGAAGATTAAATCTCAAAGCTCAACAAATTGAATCGAATCTCATTTTCTCATGCTCCAAGCAGACTCGTTTGATAGGATTAAAAAAGCTCTCAGCAGAAAGATGGGAGTTAAATAATTGAAGAGCATGAAACCCTGATTTAATACCATTAATGCATATTAAATCAAGCACTTAAAAAATTAAGGCATTGCTTACTTGACCACAAGTTGACGCCAGAGCCGGAAACCACTACATAATACCAGCCAGCGCTTAAACCATGACTTCAAACTATCGCTTAAAAACATTGCTTAAAACCATTGGGTAATTATCACCAGCGAATCATTGAAGTATGTTAAAGGAGTTGATTGTCAATGTGGTAACTTCTACCTCCATGGTCTGCCTTTATTACATCCCCCAAATGATTGGAAAGTCTTTGATTTCCTTTCATATGGACAGACATAACAGTGCCAAAGTCATATTAAATGAAACACATTAATCAGTCTGACAGAATGAGCTGAGATGACTAGCAATAGAAGTACAGAATACCTCTACCTGCAATCAAGCATATTTGCACTTTTTGCACTTTTGCACTTCCATTTTAATAGTCTTCAAAATATGAAATTCAGCAGCTATTTGTTTTGCAAGTTTGTTTCCCATCACCATAGTACAAATCCCTCCATGAATGTCTGGACGGCAATTTTTAAAGGGGATGGGGCTGACTAAATATTTAAACAATGAAATGAAATGACTTTAAGATTGTGATTAGTAGGGAAGGTCTTTCCATCCTACCGCTACCTGCCAGACATCCTGTCTGCACTGAAATGCCACCCGATACGCCCAGTCACCCACTGTTGGTTTGAAGAGTCTTCCACTGCCGACATACCCGCTTTTATTATGGGCGTAACATGCCAAGGGTTTGAATCTTGTTGCAGTTTTTCAGGCAGTAGCTGTTGACCAAGTCCAAACATAGAAACTTTAGAATGACCTATTTATAGGGAAATATTGACCTCTCATGGGTGAGGCAATGCGGAACCTGTTGGTAATCGGCCGGTCCCCTTCACCCATTGTTAATAGGTTTTATTCGTTCTGACCTGATTCAACTCTTTCAGTGTTTGATCGTCTTGCGGAAGTTTTCCCTCAACGATTCCGGTAAATATTGACGCAACTGTTCCTGTCTATTGCAAGAATGGAATGGAATAACTGAAGAATAGAACCTTCCAATGTCCAAAACGCACTGCAAGCCTTTTATATATGACTTTGCCAGATAGATTTATCTTCTGATCGCTCACTCCAGTATCACAGAAATATTAGGGGGGGGGGGGAGAGAAACTTATTTTGTTGCGGTAAATGGTAGCAGCATTAGAGAAAATCTGTCTGCTACTTTGAAAGCCTACTTCTAGTCCCAATATTAATCCTGCAGCATCAGGGGTCACATATAACCGGTAATCCCATCTTAAAATCCTTATTCCTTTTAAATTAGTTTATCGCAGAAAAGGTTTGCATTTAGAAAATTATTTAGTGTAATAAAAATTGTTTTTGAGCAATTCTTCCATGGTTCTTTCAATCTGTTTATAGCTACTCAAACATGCACAAATAAAGTGGATTTCGCTGCGAGATTTTCCAGTCATCACATGATTAAAAAACAACCTCCTGTAAATTCCTGTTAAAAAATGAGCAGGTGTATCCATAGAGGCGTTGTTCATTTTCTCATCACCCGTTCCGCACCTCTCTGCCTAAACGTGCCTCATCTTGAACAGCTTAAACCACCGACAGCTAATTTACCACTGAACCATGGTCTAATAGACGACTCTGAACCATCAATCCAGCTGCATCGGAATTTCTCCCCTTCTCCATCCTTCTCATCTCTTTAGTTTCCTTGGTGATGCATTATTCATCCTCCTTCGTAAATCTGTTGCCTTGGTGGACATGTTGTTGTGTAGGTTGCTCTGACGTTGATGATAGGTGTACGTGCTTGTTTATTATTGGCTGGAGATAACGTGTTCTTCATCCTAGATATCAACCTCATCATTAGAATGCATTTACTGAGTTGTATTAGATTTGACAAGGCAAATCTCAACCACCATGGTTGAGACATGGAGGAAGAAAAGTATTTTCTTCCTGGATGGTTGAAGCAAGGCAGACATTTTCCACAAGATTTTTGTTCAAATCAAATTTGCCTTATTGAAAAAAGGCGAGTTTGATTAAACATGTGCCTGGTAAAATCTTTAAGTACAGCAGGCCTGATATTTTGTTCCTGTGAGGGCAACAAGGCAGTTTTTACTTTAGTAATGTACATCTCTATGATGGACATTTTTACAGAACATTCCAAGGGGCACCTAGGCACTAACCGAGGGCATACAATGTAGAAGTACCTGCCTTTGTTACCTCCATAAGGTATCAGGTGTTTTACAACATCATCATGGAGGAGAAATTTGTCAACAATTAATTTCTACCTTCCACGGTTAAGGGCATTGACTAGTTTTGTACATGCACCCAAACGCAAGCCAAAATAAATAAATGCTGAGTGTCTTGTTTGGTTGTGAGGTGTTTTTCTTTCTAGCAGCCTTGTCCTACATTCAGTTCTCATCAAATCCCTGTCAGCTGAGTTAAGATCGATTATAGGTCGGGAAAGGGGGATGTTCATGGACAGTCATTTGGAAACTAAAAACGTCAAGATGTCTAGAAGACAAAGCATCAGTGGGTTGGCTTGTGGAATATTAATGTACTTGTCTACATACAGGAATGTCCAAATAATTCATGTTACACGCTACTCATGGTGTTTTATTTATTCATACAGATCAATGTTCAAAGATCGTTCTGAAAGTGAAGCCATTCTGTTCTCTCCACTCCCTCCCTTTGGATTTTACCCTGACAACTCTCATGTTTGCGAGTCGTGTAGAGAAGATGGCAGTAATTTCTAATTGTGTAAATGGAACCTCATAAATCATGCACAGAGCGTGTTGGAACTCAGCTGAATTCACTTGTGACAACTTACAGTATTCAGCTACCCTATGAATATGTCTATTGAGAACTTGTATGATCCAACACGTACCTTCCTCCTGTTTGAGTGTACGCTTTTGTCTTTACTTTAACCAATTCTATTTTCTGTTTAGTCTGAGAAGTGGAAAGAAGCGACAAATTTAGAAGCTAGAAATAGGATTTATGGGATGACCTTGTGTACTAGAGGTAGCAGGAATTGAGGAGAGCTGGGATAAGCATGCAATACAGGAGTGCTTTATTCTTGGTCTCTGTATTATGCCTGTCATGTGACATTGACTACCCTAGATTTAGCTGGCATTTAGCAGCGAGCTAGTGAGTGAACAAGTTCTGCGGCCGATAAACAACATGTCAGTTGTCTCAGCTGTAGTTTAGTGATAGGGTGGAATACCGTCAATAATGCCTCAACCGTTAACTTCCAAATAATGGCAAAAACGTTTCTGTAAAACTCGGCACAGTTGCGAGCTTTTAGGCTCTGTGTTATTGGCTCTTGGGCCTAATATCAATGACTTGCTTAACAGCCTATTCTGTGCTTACTGTGCGATTTCCACAGTATGAAGTTGGCAATCTTTATAGGTACTCATACTAAATTGTTCTAATGCATGTGAATACCACATCCAACACACAGGATGACTGGTTTGTGAATAGCAGAAATATTACCCAAGTTGCGCAGAAAGATGACCTTTATTGGCATGATTGGAAACTACCTGTACACTGTAGAGCTTTATGAGGAATATTCACACATTGTTCACATGTTCTTTGTTCGTACATAGAGTACCCCCAAACAAGAAAAGGGAGTGTTGTTGCTTTTATTGTCATTCATGTAGATGTACATTCCTCCTAGTGAACATGTAGGAGAAACACCTGTAAAATCCTAGCTTTATTGTTGAATGTGTGAGTGTCACCTTCCCTATTGGTGACATACATGTTCCAAAAAGACACCATGACTTCATTTATGTAAACATCATGAATAGACAAAAATAAAGTAGACATGTTTACTTGGTTGTTACTCGCTTTGGAGTTCATGAGATTTATCTGTATTTTGACCTGCTGGGATTTTTGTTATGATGTCGGCTTCAACAAAAAACTCTAGACTTGTGAATATGCCCCCGAGTGACCCCTCCACACCCTTTACCTACCCCCCTGCTGGTACCTATGGGGACTCGGTGCTCAAGCTAACAAGGGGTGGCTCAGTATATTCAGAGTTTTTATGTATAGGTTTCAGCGGGTAACCTTTTTTATTTGAACAGCTCTTTGGGTCCATCAATGTATATTTAGCAATGAGATTGAGAATGTCATACATGTGGTGTTGTTATACCTGTATAGATGTACAAGCCTGTGTTCAGTTCCAATATAGCTTACCATATCGGTGAGAAAGTTTTGGGGGCCAAAAACACTTTATAGGATTTGCGTGATATTTCACAGTTAGCAAGTGTTGAATTGGACTGGTCCAATGACCTGACCATGGGCTATGTAAGAGCCACAATTTCCCTCTTCACTTTATGTTTTTTATTTTCATAGAAATTCAACGATTTGAAAGAAAAACACTATTCTTAGTGTTAGTCATAGCACTGCGCTGTAATGTAGTGTGTTTGCCCCTCCTTTGTACTCGCCTAACAAAGTGGTGACTTCGTACAAATACATTTACCTTGAAGAATAACAAACTGATGTTATTGAATTTGTCGTCCACGTTCACAGATGGAATTCTTTTGTTGTTTTCAGTCCTGTCGGTTGTCTACGCCACTATTCATTCAAAAAACGCTTGCTGTTTTGACAAGTGCTGAAAGTTCTTGTTGGTAGAGTATGTGAAATAGTCTTGCTGGCATCATTGTGGCTTTGAGCTCTGTGAGAAACTAATATCTGTGAAAATTGGGAACAGTGTTTAAATATTCGCTACCTCATGAAGACCGAGGACAACCGAGGACAATTAAAAAAAGAAAGACAAAAGGTTTTCATTCGGGAATTCTAAAGACTGGGGAGCTCCACAATTAGGTTTTTGTACTCTTTGGGAAATGTTAAATACAGGGACAAAGGAAAGAACAAATGATGTATCCACATGGATGTAAAAATAACCAATGTGTGTGTACATGTATGTAAAGTAGGAGTGATCTATGTCATTAAAAACAATCTCTCAATTGGTGCCAAGGGCACAAGAGGTCATTGAGACTAATAACCAGTCTATCTTTATGGTGAACATGGTAACCCTCATACTGGTACCCATGCTGTTTGCTGGGGTTCAAGAGCAAGATAATAAAGTGTGTTTACCAACTGGACCTGATGGTTAGAGGCAATTTTTAGTTTGGTCAACATTTGATGAATGTTATTTTAGGGAATGAGTTGCTACATTATAATGTGTAGGTGTACGTGCTTAGTATTTATACAAACACCAATCATCTTACTGTGTAACAGCATGCTTGATGGGGTAGTCAGGATGATTTAAAAGGATGTCAAAAAGGGGCGAGGCACACCGTAGCAAAAGAGGAGGTTTTCTGTGTTTGATAACAATGAAGAAGGTCGGCCCTATCCAATGGGCTGTAGCCTGAATAAGAATGCACCAAGTACCACGCTGAAATTAAAGGGGTCATTATCTTAACACTTAATGAGCTAAGAATTCCCCACATACAGGACTCCTCCCCCCATAAAACACACAAGCAATCCATTCAAAGTGGAAAATCTACCCTTAATGTTTTTAAAGAAAAATTTATTTTAACCTGAATTTCTTTCTGCCAATGATTTTCCAAGAATCAAATTTCTTCTCAAGGGAACTTCCTCTTGGGACAACTATACTTTACAAAAAAGGCTACTTTTTTTTTACACAACCTTACTCTAATTTATATGTTTTTAAATGAAGACTTCTGTCTATTTTTAGTTTAGTTTAGCCAGCTGCCTACTGATTAGTGACTTGTTGTTTCGGGGCAAATCAATGCAATATTTCAGCCTGGCTGTATTAAGCCTAGGAAGTATAGATTCATCTTCTAATAGGCAGCTCTCCTTGCCGAGAGCAAAATTCATCGTTTCTTTAGAGGAAGGAAAATCATTATGATGATGATGGGACTACGTGTTGTTGTTTCTGCATCCTTAAAGGAAGGATATCATCTTGAAGAATATAATCTAAAGATCATTCCAGAAAATATACATATCATAAATGTGTGTTTAGTATTTATTCCAACAGATTGAATATTTGCATCTTGGATAAAGCCAATATTTTCTTCACTTGTTGCTTGTTAAAAAAATGTATTAATTGATTTATTTGTTTTGTAATTTCTTCTTATTTTGAGATTATGTTTCTGTGGTAGAAGGAATGTGTTTATGTTGTGCAAAATAAAGGATATACAGCGTAATGCAGCATCTCTTGACTAGGCTTGGACTTTCTATCCTATAAAGGCCCCCTTCACCTTACACACAGGTGTTGAATTGAATCCAGCTGTATTCAAGGCTATCAAAAATTGTAATCCTCAATAGGTCAACTCATACATATTATAAATTATTTCCTTTTGGGCCATATTTAAGAAAAGTTTGCCTTTTTTTCACAGTTGGGGCCTGCTTAAGGTTTTTTTTTTATACAGATAAGACTCGCTGAAAAGAGCGTACAAGATATGGTGACAGATTTTGACTAGAGTTTAATCTGCAGAACTATTTTTTCAACGTGGTATTCAGGCAATATATTCTTGTTACTTTAATCTGCATTGCCCTCGGAAAAAAATCAGTACTAAAGGTTGTAATTAAATGACCTGAAAAGCCCTTGTACTCAACTAAAATGTCCAAGGGCCAAATAGACCTGGTGGATAAGCTACATATTTTTGAAAGGCTAATTTGTTATAGCTGAGAGTTGTGTTGCTACATGTATATACTTTCAGAATTATTCACTTTCAGATTTTAATGTATTCACATCAACAATAACCTGAGAAAATTTGGTTCACTTTTACAAAAGGTGCAGAGAACTATAAAGAACCTTCATTATATCTAGGTCTACATTATAGGTTCACCATGTTTAAAGACAATGTACAAGTATTGTTTGTACATGGGTGGGTATGGTTTGAATAATTCTTCAAGTATGTCATGCGTTAAGGTTGTCACTTAATTTCAATTAGGGCCCAATCAATAGACCTGCTTTAAACCCGCCAAAAAGTAATAAGCACCAAACTAGTTTTTCTCACAAGAATATGGTTGCCTGTCAAAATACAGTGTCACATGAAGCAGCTCTATGAACTTTAACCCTGAGGAAAACCAGTGATAATTGAGTTCGTTCAGATTCAGTTGAGACATACAAATGCCTTTTCCAGAATTAACCCTCAAAACCCTCAGAATTAACTTTAAATTAAACATTTAAAATGCTTGGTACCTGGATTGACCCCCAATTAACATCAAAGTTTCCCGGGCTTGACATTTGGTTCTTAGGCAAGGTCTTATTCTCACCTATTGACAACCAGTTCATGAATCCATCGTCACATCTGATCAGTACTAGAACCAGATGAAAGTAAATGTGATAATTCCTGACAACTGAATGAGCTTAAACTGGGTGTAGCCTGGAGCTAATAGCCAACTAATCCCTTCATATGTAGCAGTAGGATGTTGATATATATCCCTACTGTATTAGGTCACAGTGTGCCATAGGGGTTGAGATAATCTCACATTGTATGGAGGCAAATTACTGTAAGCAGCTATGGAATGTTAGTTTTGCAAACACGGTAATACATAAATGTATTGATTGCACATGATTGTTACATTGTGGAGTACCTCTATGGGTGCTGTGTACACCTGGTTTGCACCTGGGCCCTTTCTTACACAAACCTGCTGGGAAGTTTAAATCGCTTAGCTCTTAAAGTTTGCTTAGTAGAAGATCAGAAACCATGAATTGCATAATTTTCAAACGCCGTGAAAATACAAAGTAGTGCCTCAACAACTTTTTAAAGATAGATTCAATTATTTGAACCAACAACCTCCGGATTAACAAGCTGGTACTCTACCAACTGAGGTATCTTAAGTGACATACAATGTGCCATGACCAATTCCTCTTTTTATGCAAATTTGCAAAGTTACGTATCTTATTATAGTAACAACATTTATCCATTTATCCAATCACTGCAATCTAAAAAGTGTACACCCAAAGTTTTCTGACCCAGTAAACCAGACTTAGTTTTTGTTTTTTTTGCAATGCTTCCATTGGTTTTGTGCGCATGTGAAGCGAGGACATTATCTGTTGATTTAACCGGATTCCCTGTTGATAAAGTCTTCACTTTCAACGAGTAGACACGCTCAATGACTTCTTAAATGTACGATCCATCCCTCCATGATACAGATACACATCATTAAACACACTGACTTCTAAATTGTACTTTCTCTACCTCTATAGTCATTAATAACCAATCTCTAGATTTGATTTATTCAAGTCAGAGCTCTAAAGAGAAAGTTGGTGATATGTGTTTGCTTGTTCCTCACAGATGAATGTAACCATAGCGATGGTATTTTCATTTTGAAAGTTAATTGGGCAGTTGACGTTGTCCCATCATCGATCAAAAGTAACTCATCCCGAAACATTTGTAACTTATCCAGGGTGTGATTTACTGAATCATTATATTCGGTCTTGGATGGTACACCATGCATGAAAATGTCACGTTAACCCCTCAGGTTAATGTCTGACTGTGTTTGTACTTTTTGAAGTTTATCGTTGTGAGATCATATCACTCCTGCTCTTGCTACATCTTTAATCATCATCAGTATTATTCTTTTTACTGTTATATCTTTCTGGTATTGACCAATGACCAAGGAATCTTCAAAGATGCCTTGTACTGTAAAACTATAAAGATACTTGTAAAGAGAAGGTTTTGACTCCAGCGATACAGCAGAGGAAGAGTTTCAAACAATCTAGTTTTGGTTTGCGTGATTACTCAGCTGAGTGGTCCAGCACACAGAACTTGGGTTCAAGTGACTGAGTCATCAGAGTATGGGTTCCAATCCTGGTCATGCCACTCCTTCTCCTCAATCACCTAAGAGTAAAAAGATAAGGCTAGAAAGAGATTGGATAGATACATTGGAATTAATTTATTTATTTCTAACACTGTGTATTTTATATTTTCTCTTTATTCAGGATTAGAGCTTCTAGAAGGACCAGAGAACATCTTTGCTTATAACGGAGATACCATCTTTTTTACATGTGACTTTGATTCCGTACCTCCACCACAAATAAGGTAAGAACCCAGGCTTCTCAATACAACTTGAAGTTACAAGTAAATGATTAGAAGATGTTGGAGGCACTCTAATCAGCATGCAAGACACTTGTACGGTTCTCGCATCTTGGGGCATTCTAAACCTAATTTCTTTTCAGGTTTGGCGGAATCTAACATATGAATAATGTTTATCTTCCTCATTAGTTGGTTGAAGAACGGGCTGGTGTTGGAATTGACTGAGGAGAGAGTTTCAGCTCGCTATACTCTCTTCCCTAGTGGGGGTCTTGAGATACGAGAGGTTCGTTCATCGGATGCTGGGACTTATCGTTGTCAAGGAACCAATCGTCTCTTCTCAACACGAATATCTAGCAACAATGCTCTCCTTACAATCAATCCAGGTAAGATCATTAATAAGGACAATTCACAAGATGGCGCCCTCTATAGGTCGCCCAGGGAAGGCACTTTTTTTGCACCGATCATGACACAATTTAAGTTGTGATTCGTCTCCTGCTGTATGACCCAAGAGAAAATTGCAATCCGTTAGACAACCTGGGAGAGTATACCACTTTGCCTCATCAGTTTGTAGATTATCTGCCCGGAGTGTTGTGGGTCTCGGGTTCAAATCCCAAGCTTGATTTTTCTCTGATCCAATGTCTCCTGTATTACCCTGATTGTTTAAGGTTGTTTATGTTTAGAAAGCAGCAAGGTTGTATCTTTCTTTGCTTACAACACAATGTGGTATTCATGTGAGGCTCAGGGGAATGTTTTTCACATTCATATCAACTATTTTAAGATTAAGGTTGAAACTAAATCTGAAATCTTACCTTCTGAAAGCTGTTATCTTTGGAGAGAGTGTATTTTGTCCTTTACAAAATTAATTGATTACGTTAAAATGACTATTCTTGTTTCTCCAGGTGCAAATCCTGATTTTCAGTTTATAAAGATTCCTAATCAGGAGATACAAGCGCCAGTTGGGGAGACCATCGTTATTGAAGTAGCGACTGATTCACCGGCAACATTCACTTGGTTCAAAGATGATGAAGAAATATTCATGTGAGTTGTCTGTCCCCCCCCCCTCCCTCGCTCTGCCCTTGGGTGCTACCTTGATTTACTCTAACCCTTGTTCTTACTTTGTTAGTGGTTATAAACAGTCCTTTCTTTACCTTAGCTGTGTCTAAATGAAACCACACATTCTGTTCACAAACCATCATTTTCGAGACCGGCAGCTGCACTTCTCTGCACTCTTTACACCTTGTCCATGGAGAATGGAAAAAAAGACATTCCTTGAAATTTAAATTCCAAAAATTCAAAAATTCCAAATTGGTAACTACAGCTACAGCTACAGCTATTGATAAGGGTGTTGCTAAGGATGCCTATACCTCAACGCATGACAATGCAGAAATCTAGCCGTAGCCCTACAGTAGCTGTAGCCGCTAAATTAGGCATGGCCCTAGAGTCCATCCTAGCTCACATCTTGGTCCTCCCTATATTCTTAATGATATCTACATCTTCTCTTGCCTCCACAGCGTTGGAACTGATGAGCATTACTCCTTAGTTGGTCAGGGTAGTCTTAGAATTAAGCAAGTTGGTGAGATTGATACGGGATTGTACCGTGTGATTGCAACATCACAAAGTGATGGTGATGCCGAGATAACCCACATTGTTAAAGTGACCGCATTGGGTAAGTAGTGATCATTGTGGATCCAGGAATCTGTCATGTGTTGTGACACTATGAAAAATGGTGATAGTAACAAAACCTTTGAAAAGGTTCAAATCCTACTCTCCTCATTTTGACTTTGTTCAATCCCAAATTATTTCAAATTTACCCAGTCAGAAAATATGGCATAACAGTTTTCAAAGAACAGGAAACCAGTAACACGTAGTTCATTTGACAGGGTAGTTTAGCTGGTAACCTTGTTTTAGTAATTCTGATTTTTGATGTGTTTGCCACCTTTTTGGAATTGTCTTGTTCACTTTAATTCTTTTTGCAAGCTAAGGTTACGTGGTCTATACTTTTTAACCCTTAAAAGAAAGACAATAAATTTAGAGTTAATTCTTTCCACTTTTTCAGTTCCATTGAAATTCAACATCCGGCCCAGGAACACCTACGTCAACATTGGCAATGATGTCACCCTAGAATGTAATGTGTATGGTATCCCGGGTCCGACTATTGAATGGTATCACGATGGTGAGGCAATAGAACCTGGTGATATCTTTGAGGTGTCACCAACAGGAAGCCTGACTATTAAGCAGGCTATAACTGAAGATTCTGGTATCTACCAGTGTGTGGCTGACAATACAGTAGAGAACCTACAAGCGTTGGCACAACTCATTGTGGTGGCAGAAGGTATACTATTTCTTGTCATTTTTCTCTCAATATTTTGTATACAAAATTGTTTTCTTTCTAAGATTTTTTAGGATTTTAGTTAAAGTTCAATTTATATCCCCCTTAGAAAGGGTTTTATCTTGAATGCTTTTAAAGAGAAGTTCTGTTCGAGTAATAAAAAGGAAAATCAGAAAAAATTCCACATTACTTGTTACTTTCCCTTTTGCACTAGATGAGTTGCCCAAGTAATTCTCACAAATATTTGGTTGACCTGTTCACACTTGATTCTGAGAAATTCCTGGGGCATACCCATTTCTAGTAAGAAAGTACCCCTGCTTGGGAGTTGGGTTAGAGAGTAAACCCCAGGGTTAGCATTCTGAGTGCTCGTTCTTCATACACTCTGAAAACTAATGAGTTGAATAATAATAATAATAATAATAATAATAATAATAATAATAATAATAATAATAATAATAATAATAATAATAAGACTTGTAATGCGCACATATCCACTTTCACTTTGAAAGTGTTGAATCCAGCATTTTATATGTTAAATCCAGCATTTTAAAGTATTCAGTCAACAATTTAAGTGCCAGTTTAACGTTTAAAAAGGTGATCAAACAAGTCCAAGGAATTGTTTGAGAAATGAATTTTTGAGAAATGTTGAAATAACACTTTAATTGTTGAATTAACCCTTTTTGCGTTGGATGACAAAATTAAAATGTTAGATTTAACAAACAAAACCAACACTTTCAAAGGGAAGTCACTCACCGAACTCATGCAAGTGTTGGATTCAACTCTTTTGTTTTAAGAGTGTAGCAGAGTTGTATCACGTGTGAATGCACATAAAGTAAACCTAGGAATTCCCTAGGGTTTAATTTACTGGAAGTTTTGTTCTGTAGTGTGAAAAGGGTTCGTTTACAAAAGTTGCCCAAACATTTTCAGTAAAAAAGAAAACATGAATGCAATAATCCAGTGTTTTTATATTGATGGCAGTCCAATAAATGACCTTACTCAAATCTAAGACACATTACAAGTAGAAGATGATATACAAGATTACCAATGTTCAACAATGTATTACATTGATATATGTATTAATCTTATGTGTTCAGAGTACCTTGTTTGCTTTTACAATGCTTTGTGTATAGAGATGTTCTACCCTTTGTTCAATGGATTTAATTTGATACATTTTGCACTTGATGGTTTTATTTTTGCTTTTCCTGTTGTACAATTACTTGATTCTTTTTGTGAATTTTGTATTTATGATGAATGTTTGTTTGTAAACAGCATGAACACTTGTAAGTATAATAGTCATTTGTTTTATTAATTTCCAGTGTTTCTTTAACTTGACTTTAATGTATAAATCCGTTGTTCTATTCCTTATTTTCACATTTACTACCCGTACCTAACACTTGAAATTGGTTGACCTTTAAGAAACAGACAGCTGTGGCGTTTTAATCCACTCTCTTGGATGTCATTTATCCCGTTGTTATGGAAACACTATCACGCAATTTGTTTCCAAAGCCTAGCAGTAAAAAAAAGCAAGAAATGTAGAGTGAGTTTGAGAGAACATTAAACATGTTTTGACACTTTGAATACCCTAAAGTGACCGATTCCTAGTGATGATCAAGGGAGCGTTGAGATGCAGAGACCCTTACGGAGCTTAGCGAGACAGCGCAAGCTTTGACTCTAATCAAGGGAGCGTTGAGATGCAGAGACCCTTACGGAGCTTAGCGAGACAGCGCAAGCTTTGACTCTAATCAAGGGAGCGTTGAGATGCAGAGACCCTTACGGAGCTTAGCGAGACAGCGCAAGCTTTTACTCTAATGACTGTTATTGCAAAACTCTGCTGTTAAGGTTTTTCACACGTCGACATCATTCAAGGTTTAGACTACTGCAAATGAGCCAGTTATAACATCTTGACCTTAAATGTCTCGGAAAAACAGGCTCAAAATCAAATGGAAATCTCTTCGGTTGGAGAAACGTCAAAAATAAAGGACAACAAATACATCAAAGTCCTAATAAGGACCATCCTGTTTTGGGGAAAACTTGTTGTTCCTTCTTGCTTTGAGTAGCTTTCAACATGTTTCAAGTCTCTATATAAATACATGATACTTATCTGTATCAAAGAGGGTAAAAAGAAAGAAAGAGGGAACAAAAACACTTAAGATTGTTTTTCTTGAGGGTTTGTTTTGATCCTCATCTTATATACCTATCTTAGTTGAGCAAAGTATCCCTGCTTAATTATCCAGAGATAATTGCTACCTCTCCAAATGCCAACAACTCATATGATGAATATTATCTGCAAACTCTCTCCTGTTTATTCAAAACAAACTCCATCAGCATGCAAAGGAACGACGGGTATGATGACTTCCAAATGGAAATTTTGACATTTCAGACGGGCAGGTAATCCGGATGTTGGCCAGAAATGGCATAGCAAGTTTTGACGTTGAATTTGATAAAGAGATGGATGTCTTCGTGTAGAAGCCACTCAGCAGATTGAATTGTTAGTTTGTCGACCCGATCCAGGCCTGAATATTGGATATGAATTAAATGGGCACCAGACCTCTGAAATGTCTCTATTTTTATGCATGGGTAGCTGTGCCTGACGTTTCTCATTGCAAATTCAGTTTGGCAAATGGAAACATTTTGGTTAGCATTAGAGTCAGATGGCTCTAATTAGTAGGCACTGAACTGAATACAGTAAAAGGGTATCTATTAATACTGTGTATGCGCGTCCACAGTTGTATTTGAGTTCCATCTGCAAATTAAAAGCACCTGCAATTTTCTTCTTCTAGAAAATCTTGAAGATGTATTTAAATGATCTGTTAAAGCATGGACAGAAAAACGAGAAAATGTTTTATTCAAATTGCTTCAGAATTAGCTATTTTGAAGTTAAGCTTCAAGGCTGTTTACAAGAAATTGTAGTTTCATACACAAATATTTGCTTTTTACACCACCTTCAACATCTTTTTGCTTTTAATCAAGTTGATCTTAAACTAAAGGCATTGTTAAAGGATTCTTGGTGTTTGGAATGGTATAAAGAAACAGCAAATGACAAAATAATTGATAAATCTATCGATACTGAAGGGTCATCCAAAGGGATAATCTATAAGCAATAACCAGCCTTGACTGACTTAACTGTGTAGACAACCAGTTATATTGTATTAAGTTGTTGTTTTGAAACCTAGCCTGGTAACTAGTCACTGAAGCGTAGTTGCAATTAGAAGCCACAGTGGCAGTGGTGATTGGATGATTTCAGGGGCCATATAACGGTCATTGAATTTAACACCAAATGCAGAATTATCAATCAAGGATGTCCTAGCCACCCAACCTACATCTTAGCTTCTACTCATCCATACTGCATTCTCTAATCGTGTCCCGTAGTGGCATGACCTGAATTTCTTTAACTGTTCTTAAAAAAACAAGATTTTCTGCTCGTCTTCTCTATCAAGTTGATCCCAGCACTCTAGTCCTGTCCTGTTTACCCAAGTTCACCTTCCCAGAAAGATTGAACGTTAATTGGATGAGGGCAGAAATATTCATCGGTAGGAAACTTGACTAAACCCCCAGGCAGGTGTTTGTGAATCTACGATTTGGATTCCCCCCAGTGCACTAAGTCTACCCAGGGGGTATCTTTGCTTAAAACTCAATGATTGGTAGATGCCTCATCCAGTACTGGAGGAACCTCTAGGCAGCCATCTTGAATTCACACCTTGAAGGGGTTCGTTGGAATCGTCATCTCTTCATCATGAAAACTAGTAGGGAAATAGAGGATTGAGGAATTCCTTTACCTGATCCCGCTTGAGGGAATAATCAGTTGTACTGCGGCCTGATCAGCACCTTAAACACATGTTTTTACCCGTTGGATTGATATGACCAATATCTGTTGGCTGGCTGACCTGCTGTAGGGTTTTGGATATAACAGCCTGCTTCAGTGTATTGAAGGCAATAGATAAAGTGTAGTCTGAGAGGCAAATGAAAGATGGATTTTCTCCGTTGTGTTTATCTGGTTCTGCTTCACTTCAATTCTGTGTCTCATTTATTGACTTAAGTTAGTCAGGTACGACTGACGAAAGCACTTCTTGAGAATGAGTGGCTTGGGTTTTGTTTGACTCTCAAGTTAATGCTGCTCTCAACTGTCCAGAGATATGGGAAGTTTTGTTCCAGATAATACTAAAAAGTATGTGTACCTATACATGCATATAATTGTATTTTTTATTTTTTATTACTTTTCAACTTGACAAGAAATGTAAAAAAATGTCCTGAAACTTCTTAACAGTAGTTTTCTATCCGAGACAAAACAATCCAAAAGGTTTTCTGAAAACTTTCTTCTTAATTGTAGTCAAAGAAATTTTGAGTCATTAAAAATAGAGGATGTCTTTCATCAGTCTATATTAAATCGCACTATTTTCATCAGTCAAAGGAAGTGCAGGAAATTGGCTGTGAAAGACGGAGGAGCGTTGGTCAATACTTACGCAAATAAAGAGGCTCTACCCACTTGATATCAGATGTCAAGCATGTTACATCCATTGACTTATTGTGTGGGATGTAACAGGACTCTATAAGTTAATGAACCATTTAGCCGCCCCATTGTCTGATGAAATAATGGTTTGAATACGGAGTTATAGGACGCCAGGCTTGATCCTATTTTCACTACATGGTTTATTCAATGCTTTAATTGATGTACTTAATGGGCCTTAACGGCTTTGGAGCAATTTGGAATTCAGTCACTGGATCAAAGAGAGACTCTTGTACAAAAAGGACAAATGAAACGTGGATTGATGTGGGAGGATGGGAGGCATATTAAAGGCACTGCATGTTGGAAAAAGGAATGATCATTGGTGTTTGTCGGCAGCTTCTAGACAGATGGAATAAGTTAGATCCAAGGTCCCTGATGAGGAATTCCAACCACTATTCTTACCCCCCCCCCAACAAAAAATAGACAAATCAATTCTTTGAAAAGAACAATGTTTTGATTTGAAACTCAAAACCTTTTAATCTAAATACATAGTGCAGTTCAGAATCAATACTTGTACTTGCACTATGTTAAACATGATGTTGGACTTAATACTGTTCTTATTCCATTACATTTCTCTCATTCAAGACCATTGATGTTTAATCTCACTCCTTCATTTCATTTCTTTTTATATTGAGTTTCATTTTGTTATTCTATTCATGTTTTGTTGTATTATTATTTGTGGATGTATGAAATTGCATGAATTATACCTGTTACAGCCATCTAAATTTTATGTAACCTTTGTGTTAATTTATGCTTGTTATGATTTCAATTTTAATTTGTTGTTAAGTTCTAACCTTAATTACCATTGTTTGCATGATTTTCAGTATGTATTTGACTTCATTGCAAGCAGCATGTTTTCATGTAACTGCATGGCCATATTTTAGTTTGGTTTCTTTTTTTGTTTTGTTCCTTTGCCCACCTTGTCTGCTGGATGTGCACACCACTAGGCATTGTAATTCCTACACGTCTACCTGTGACGTCAGCAGTGATTACAGCTGCCCCTCTACCTCAAATAACCACTACCTCTCCCCCTGCTCGACCAGACTTAGGACCCGTTCCAAGTGAACCTAGGTTCCTGACAGCATCTGATGTACAGGCAAGATCTTTCTCACTATCATGGCTGGAGCCATTGCAGATGAATGGAAACTTAAACAACTACAGGATTTATCTCAAATGGGATGGAAAGTAAGCAAACTTCCTTCTCCTTAAACTATTGGAGACTTTCAAATTGTAGTCTTTTTTGTGCAATTAAAATCAATCTGTTTCAGACTTGTTCAAAAAAGAATTTGGTTTTGAATCAATGTTAAGATCTTGCCATGGTATAGAGATATATTTTTGTAGCTCTTTGTATTTAATCTTTTTTGTCATGTTGCTTGGCAGAAGCTCAAAATCCCTTTAAAAAAAGTTTTGTTTTGTAATTTGCAAAACTACAAAATTGAATAACAAAAGTGTTTGCATCTTAATAAATTCCAAACATTGGAGATTTGACACAGTTAGGTTTCAAAACAGATTGAAAGAAATTCTAATTTGATTTTTTTTGTTTTTGAGGGTATTTCGCTTCACAAATCTTTTAAAAGTCAAATAGTCAAAGCCAGATTTATGAGAGCTCAATGTTTTGTAGTAATTATGATCTAGTACTTGAACTAGTGTTAAGTTATTAAAGTATGATTTTAAATATTTAAGTAATAATTAGCTACCTGACATTTTTGTATGAATTGATTTTTATGAACAAAGAAAATTTGACTGGATTGGAACCTGTATCTTCAGATTGATATTGGAGCGTCTAACAACTGTGATATCTAGCCCTATGTTGGCAGTCTTTAATTCTATAACAACTGTGATATCTAGCCCTATGTTGGCAGTCTTTAATTCTATAACAACTGTGATATCTAGCCCTATGTTGGCAGTCTTTAATTCTATAACAACTGTGATATCTAGCCCTATGTTGGCAGTCTTTAATTCTATATCACCCACATACATGTAGGAAGACCATCTCAAACCCGATGCTTCACGGAGGCAAAGGCGATTAATTGCCTCCATGCCCCTGGTCATTGCCTTGGTGCACTTGCCCTTTCAAAAAAAACATACAGGCCTGTCATAACTATAGGGCTACATAGCTCTGTTGGTAGAGTGCTGGAACATAAATCCAAAGGTTGTAGGTTCACATAGAATTGATTTCAAATTTTGAAATTTCAGCTTGAAAATTGAGTCTGCTTATGACCTGAGAGCATTCTTGAGTGACTTGGCACCAGAGACGAGATACGAAGTCACTGTCTTCGCTGTCAATGAAAATGGAGATGGAGTGGAATCAGAAACTCTGATTGTGGAAACGCTGCCTCCAGGTTTGTAGAGTTATTCAAATTATTGGGAATGATTGGTCAACACTTTGATTAATAGGTGTGAATAACAAATTAGATTATCAAATACAGCATCAATAATCAATAAGATTACCAAATAGATTATCAATAACTCATAAGATTATCAAATAGATTATCAATAATAGGTTACCAAAAACCCATAATATTATCAAATAGATTATCAATAACTCATAAGGTTATCAAATAGATTATCAATAATAGGTTACCAAAAACCCATAATATTATCAAATAGTGTATCAATGTATATCTGGCTACTTTCTAAATGTTGCAATACCTAACCTCATAACTGTGTACCAACTTTCCCTGATTCTGCAGAAAGTTCCCAAAAATAAATCAATCTTTCCACGTTCTGTTGAACAAATTTGAAAGTCTCCCCGAGTATGGAAACTGTTTCCTTGTTGTGTCAAGACCTGAACCCAAACCAACTCTTTGTTAACACCAGAATGTGAGTCCTAGGCAAGACCTGAACCCAAACCAACTCTTTGTTAACACCAGAATGTGAGTCCTAGGCAAGACCTGAACCCAAACCGACTCTTTGTTAACACCAGAATGTGAGTCCTAGGCAAGACCTGAACCCAAACCAACTCTTTGTTAACACCAGAATGTGAGTCCTAGGCAAGACCTGAACCCAAACCAACTCTTTGTTAACACCAGAATGTGAGTCCTAGGCAAGACCTGAACCCAAACCAACTCTTTGTTTACACCAGAATGTGAGTCCTAGGAAAGACCTGAACCCAAACCAACTCTTTGTTAACACCAGAATGTGAGTCCTAGGCAAGACCTGAACCCAAACCAACTCTTTGTTAACACCAGAATGTGAGTCCTAGGCAAGACCTGAACCCAAACCAACTCTTTAACACGAGAATGTGAGTCGTAGGCAAGACCTGAACCCAAACCAACTCTTTGTTAACACCAGAATGTGAGTCCTAGGCAAGACCTGAACCCAAACCGACTCTTTGTTAACACCAGAATGTGAGTCCTAGGCAAGACCTGAACCCAAACCGACTCTTTGTTAACACCAGAATGTGAGTCCTAGGCAAGACTAGACTGCTCTGTCAAGACCTGAACCCAAACCAACTCTTTGTTAACACCAGAATGTGAGTCATAGGCAATACTAGACTGCTCTGTCAAGACCTGAACCCAAACCAACTCTTTGTTAACACCAGAATGTGAGTCCTAGGCAAGACTAGACTGCTCTGTCAAGACCTGAACCCAAACCAACTCTTTGTTAACACCAGAATGTGAGTCCTAGGCAAGACTAGACTGCTCTGTCATGACATTCCACATAATACACAGCAACATTTCTTCCCAATCTAACAAAGTTTCATCTACTCCTGGTGTGCATTAGGTGACTATCTCGGTCCACCAGTCAACATTCAGGCCAGAGCAGGACAGGGTAGTTGTACATCTCTACTCATATCATGGGAACCCCCACAAGATGGTGAAGGACAGAATTACGTTGTCTACTACGCTGACCTTAGCGGAGGTGTTGCCCAAGAACTTCAACTGTACACAGAGGAAGAGTTCTACATAATCACTGACCTGAAACCTTATACTAGATACGGTCTGCGAGTAGTTGCTAATAATGAGAATGGACCTGGTGCCTCATCAGGGAATTTGGAAGCTCGCACATCACAATGTAGTAAGTAGTAAACGGCAAGCAACTTTCAAAGTGAAATGAATCAAAAGGAGTCTTCTTATTATATGATGTTAGAAGAACCAAGGCAAAGTTTACTAGAATCCTTCACCGTATATATATCTCCTAGATGTCTTGAGTGAAGGAGTTGTGTACTAGCAGATTTATATCAGAACTGTAAGAGAGATTTCATGTGAACAGTGTTGCTAAAAACCTTCCTAGAATTATACGAATTGTCCTTATCCTTATAAACTTTTTTTTTTTTTTTTTTACTTCCTCCCCCCTTCACCCTGACCATTGTCCCACCTCACAAATCATCCAGAGCCCTATGGTTTCCCAGCTAACATCACAGTAGAAGCAGATTCAGCATCAGCTATCAGGGTCTTATGGAACCAACCAATCTTCACTGAACGCAATGGTCTGATCACTGGCTACAAACTCAAATACAGAACAGTTGATAACGGCAAGCGAACGCATACACTCATTATAGATGGTGATGTTAGATCCTATACAATACAAGGTAAGTTGTTTATTAAGTAAGGTTATTTTAGAGGTGTTGATGGAGTGATGAACTACCACATCATGTAATTCTAGCTATGGATACAACTAAAACAACAACAACAACAACAACAACAGCTAAACGTGAATACAAAGATTTATTTATTCTTACTCTGATTGCAGAACCAGCAGCAAAAAACAACAATAACAAGAAGAAGAATATGGTTTGACCCTAGCCCTATATAGGACTCTTTCTCTGTACACAGGAACAGAGTCCTAACTATTGAGGCCCGTTTCTGGGGCGGAAAAATTTTACAGCTTCATTACTTAAATCTTACCTGCAACAAGCCACTAATTTCAACAGAATCACATTCTATTGCGGCATACATTTTTCTGCGGTGGGTTTTGGTCCTCATATTTTCCTCACAAATCCGTCATTTTCGTGAAATAATGCAGCTTCCAACGTAAAACAATTCCCGTTTCGATCGTTTTCTCACAGTGTTGTCTGTTGTATGCGTATACATTCGCGTGCAAGACGCATGATGCAAGCTTAGACGCGTGAATTATTGGTCACCGTATCTTGACTGCACAGCGTTAACACGCAACACAATTCAAAATTTGCACGTCGTGCGTCTTGCGTACACACGGCAGACTGTGAGAGTACGAACAAAAATGGGAATTCCTTAACGTTGGGAGCTGCATTATTTCATGAAAATTACGGATTTGTGAAGAATATATGACGATCAAAACCCACTGCAGAAAAACATATGCTGCCATGGAATGTGAATCTGTTGAAATTAGTGCTTTCTTGCAGGTAAGATTTGAGTTATGAAGCTGTGAAAATTTTCCGCCTCAGAAATGTACCCTGATGTCCAGAACGTCACTGTAGTACAAAACGAAAGTGTAAGGCCGCCAGGGCTAGGTTTGACCCATACATTGTGTTTGATTTTACTCTGATCTTTCCAAGAAGGGCTAAAAAAAAAACCGGAAGATTTGTTAAGACATGCTCTAGAATGAAAAGTACATGTATGCATGTGAATTTATTTCACTGCATGATTCAGAGTGGACTGGATAAAGTATGTTACTGATCTTAAGGTATAACCCAAAAAAATAAGTTGGTAAACAATTTGACTTTCCTTCTTGATAGATTTAGAGAAGGAGACTGCATATGAAATACGGATGGCTGCTAGCAACGCTAACGGCACTGGACCATTCTCAGACTGGGTGCAAATAGCAACATTTAAAGAGGATAAAAATGGTACATTATTCAATATTTCCCCTCTTTTTCTGAGCGCTTTGTAACCTTATGAAAAGGCGCTATATAAATGGTATTATTATTATTATTATTTTTATTTTTTTTTTATATATTCAGGGGATTATTTGTTTCTGTGTGGTTCACATGTAACCCAATTGTCTAGATCTTATTCAGAAAAATGTCTGTCAAAAACACTTTTTTATTATGTTATAAATACTGGTTCTTCTACAATACAGCTATCCCAGTAGCTAGATCAGGGCACTTTACAACATTCTTATCCCTGTTCATCGAGGAAACTTAGACCACTCCTCAAACTTTCTCTATTCTCTGAGGTGCATATAACCTCAAGCACTTATCCATCATAATACCATTGCCGCTCTCGCCGGTTCCCACTTATAAATCTGTGTTAAGAGAAGCAGTTATGGTTAAGTGTCTTGATACAAGTTTCACAACCAAGATTCAAACCCATACTCTGAAGCCTGGGCATCAGAATTGATATTCTAGACCACTCAACCATGACTCGTTTAGTCCATCAGAGCTTGAGTTGGATACACTTGACCGCTCGTCCATGACCAATTATTAATGACTTGATTGATGGGGTTTAATGGTCCTGCTTACATGAGATGGACTGTCACTATCTATTTTAAAAAGAATCAATCAATCAATTGATTGTGATGTACAGTTTTTAGTTAAATCCCTTGCATTCCTTTTGGAAAAGATACATTTTCATTTATTCCCCCAAAACAGCTCTGTTTTGAAAAATTGTGTTTTTCTTTTTTGGTGATGGAACTTTTAACTACTGCTAATAATAAATTAATGGATGTTCTGTTTTAATGCTTAGTGTGAGTGAGAAGATATTTTCAAAGAGCAATTAACTTGTTTCCCTCAATAACAAAAACATGGAGTTAGTGGTGTTATATTTACCCATGGGACTGATGTTATATTTACCCATGGGACTGGTGTTATATTTACCCATGGGACTGGTGTTATATTTACCCATGGGACTGGTGTTATATTTACCCTAGCCAAATAATTGTAGATTATCTTTCAGCTGATCAGTGTTAAGCTACCACAGCTGAGCCACCAGCTTAGCCACTGTCTGCTTTAAGCCTTAGCCTAAACAGGAACCATAGCCTAAGCTGGTATCTCAGACGGAGCTTGTGTACTGTATCAAATCAACCAAGAGCCAACAAGTCAAATGTGTTGACTAAAGATGTAGAAAACATACATTTCATCAAAGACTGAAGATTTTGCCAACTAGTGCTAAAAACAACAACTCATCCAAAGTGTGTTGCAGTGAAAACTAAAGATACTGGTTCTAAATCTCATGCAAAGCTTCTTGAAGTGACAACTATAAGAACACTTCAGCTCAATCTGTTTAGTGCCTAGAATCATTTTCTGTGCTCAATCTAACGGACCTTCATTGGCATTTTTTGTGCACATTCACAGCCATCCAGCAATTCTTGCCTAGCCCATTTGCAAATTAGATTTGAATGGTCTTTTACAATGCCTTGTTCAGTCACAAGTGAATGCTCAATTTGATTTCATCAAGCCTAAATTCAGTGTTGCTATGTCACAAGGTTCAGGCCAAGCATTTTCATTGCAACCTCCATATCAGCAAAGACCGGTATCCTTGCTGTGCCAAACCATTTTATTTAGGAATGTGTGAAGGTGTTTGGCGTCTCTTAAAGTAAGAAAAAGCTGGCCCTAACCATGTGACATAACAAAACTGGATGTAGTGTGAGGAATTCAAATACAGCATTCACTTCTGACTGAACAAGACTTCGTACCAGACATCATTCAAATCGAACCTGCAATTAGGACAAATTGGTGATGGGATTATGCTTTTGATGATACAGTACAAGTAAATATCTTTCTCATAACATACTCTGACTATGTGCTAAATTCCATGCTTGTGTCATCAAAGGTTTAATTCCCCCATATCACGTGATCTGCCAAACTAAAATGGCTTTATGAGTGTGTTAATGTAGTGCATAGAAGCTGTGTTATTCTGGCCAATGAAGAGGCAAACATTCTGGCCAATGAAGAGGCAAACATTCTGGCCAATGAAGAGGCAAACATTCTGGCCAATGAAGAGGCAAACATTCTGGCTTTAGTAGAGGCTTTGTATCGGAACTGTGCCAGATTGGGCTCAGAACATCAGCAGTCAATTAACCATTTCTTGCAAAGCTAACAATTCTTTCTATTTCTCTTTTTCTCTTTCTCTCTTTACCTCATTCATGGTCCTATCCCTTCAATCTCTTGGGTTATCTGCGTGATATAATCCATCCTGAATCCTGCCGTGTGATCCAAATATCATTCCATCCCAATGTATTTTGCACTCATCCCCGTGCGTTCTTTCTACCATTATATTGTTTCCCTCTTGAACCTTCTTGGTTCCACCCCAACCCCCCTTACCACAACAGAAAACACAGTGCCCCCGATTCTGTCTTTATTTAGTGCCATCCCCTCCTCCAATAAAATCGTTGTCACATGGGCACCCCCATTTGAAAGCAACATAATGATCCGAGGGTACATCTTGGGTTATGGGGCTGGCATCCCTGATGCCTTCATTGAAACCTTCAGTAGTTCAGAAACCCAGTTTACTATTACTAACCTCAAGCCCAGCACTATCTATGTACTCAAACTACGGGCTTTCAACAACGCTGGTGAAGGGATGTCTTTATATAAAGATGTTGCAACATCAGTAGCAGGCAGTAAGTGATTCTTGATTACCTTCTTGTGCTTGCGTGTATCTGTGGTCGTAAAATAAAAATGGTTGGTCAATCTTATATGGAATGTTACTTGGAAGTTTCCAATGGAACAACAGTGAAAATAAAACTTTGAACAAACATTGAACGAGTAAAAGCTTTGTGATGATCACCTGATGTAAAAACTGAACATTGTATGTTCAACATCTTTAAAAAAAACTGGGCGATATTATCTGGAACAATTCCATAAAACTACTGAAGTAGAAAATATTTGCTTAAAAGTAGAACATAGTTTGATATTGTATTTTGTCTGGTAACCTATTTCTGGTTAGCAGCATTCAGCATCAGTAACTCTTTATAGGGGATTGACCAATCAGATGATATTAACAAATTTTTCTCTTGAATACACCTATGATCCACAACACACAACAAGGTAGCTTTACTTAACCCCGTCCAAGACATTCTTCTCATTACCATAGCAACTGTTCATCTTGAAGTAAAAATTGCAACTTATAAACATAATCACCACCTTCATTTCAGAGCATGTGACATTCCACATGTAGTTATTTCATTTTCAAGTGAATTTGAGAGACATTTTTTTTCAGACACCATTAAGTTTTTTTATTCCTTAATTTTTTTCCCAACACTAATCCCTTCTTTGGCTAACTGCATCTAAATCATGTGCATCTACATTAGGTTTTGGGTTATTGGAATGATATTAAAAGAATAGTTTTTTAATTCTTGGTCTTGATTACTGGCATGTGCCTGATTCTTAAAGCATGATGTCCAACATCTCCAGTGGATCAAATGCATGAGACCAACTCCTATATTTTTGATTCAGTTTCATCTACGTTAAACATTCCAGAACATTTTTACCCTATTTATTAATATTGTCTTGGTACTTTCAACAACCTTTGTGTAAACCCATTTTTAGTCAATTTATTCCCAAATATTTGTGACTATTTCATTTTTTCCATAAATATGACGGTCTTCAGCATCACCAAGTTTAAAAGGAAAGTTTCACAAACAGTTCCAAGAAATGCTGGGTTTTTTTCCCAAAGAATATCCTGCAATATCATTAAAATTATTCCAAGAAGATTCTGAATTGTTTCTGTCTTTCAAAAACTTATGAAGGTTTGTTTGTGTAGATTGTTTGTGTAGATAAACTCAAATCTTGTCTTAAATCAAAAGGATGTACCTCTGGGCTAAACAATTTTAGAAGGTGTTTGCACAAAGTATTTATCAGAAAGGTCATTCAACCTCCAAGATATCTCCTTATTTTATGAAAACAAAAGTAATTAATTAGCTGTGTTTAAATGGTGACTGGATCCATGTTCCAAACACTCCTTTAGTCTCTGCATTGGAATTGTAGTTGAGTTGGACTTTCCCCAACCCAGTATTGGCTTATTATTTCTCTGTTAGTAAAAGGAGTATTCATTACCTTTCACAGCCTTGGGGCCTAGCCCAACAAGGACAATACACGTTACTACAAGTAAGACAACCCAAACATCCCAAACCTCCAAAATGTTGATTACTTTGTTGTTAGTTATTGTAGTTTATGTCTTAGTGCATTGTGTATAAATTATGTTTGTCCCATTGTGTTTTGTACCCAGCCCTTAGTTTGTGAAGTGGCACACGTTGCTCTCCTCGGCAAATCCTCAGATAATTTGTGTCTTCTTCAAATTGTTATTATGACTATTATTTTAATTTTTTTTTAATCAGCATTTTGCAAAACCAGAAGACCGACTGTTGATGAATGACTTTTTTGAAATTCAATAATGCAAACTTAAGAACTGAATTGAAGTGAATGGCCGTTTAGCTCATATAGAAATAAACTGTTTGAATGTTACCCCATAATATATCATAATTATGTTTTACCCCTTATGTTTGAAGTATTCCCTTTGGCTGCAAGTTTCTGTTGACCTGTGATCCCAATTTGTCTGCAAATAAGCCTTGTAACAATGACCATCAACCAACCAATCATATCATTTCATGCCATCAATAATTTATTTTTTGTATGCTGTCATGTTTAAATCATATTCATAACATAAGTTTACCCCATATATCATCATGGAAGTCAAAAGTATTACTGTGTTTGTATTATAACATGTACTTAGCAAATAACTTGTTTTATTTTGTCGCAATCCCTGGCTGTAATTATGGCGTTAAGAAGATGGCTCTGAAATATTACTCCCTCTGTAACAAAATAAAAATAACAATACAGTGGACAGAGTTGACATTTTTAAAAGGGTTAAAACATTTTGATTAGTTTGTTGACCTGGTCACTAATTTTTTGATACAAAATGTTGGTTTTACAATTTTGTTTGATAACATTTTTTATTAAAGATCTTTGAAATTGTACCCTGCCTTCGTTGAATAAGTAAAATAAATTGTTTCAGTATTGAAGTATAAAAACTAATGGCTTCATCTTTATAGAAACAAATCTTTGGAAAGCTGTTAATTGATTTGGTTTATTTTCAAACCTCTCTTTACAAAAGCAAATATTATTTGCAGTTGTTGAAATGTCTAAGTTACATTTTTACTTGCAGTTTTTTGTTTATTGCAACGCATCAATATGAGTATGTACTAAAGCACATAATAATTTACATATTATTTTATATTTTAAAAATACACTTGGTATGTATTTGTTTGATTTCCTTCTTTTAAAACGAGAAAGGCCTTACATGTCTGTTAACTTGAAAATATTCTCTAACAATTCACGTGTATTTGTTGAAGTGTGTCTTTTAACGTGCATGCTGTTAATGTTTCATGTCTGTTTTTAGAGACACAGTGACCTGATGTTTTTATGGATGTTTTCTTACTATAGGAAGTGTCCCATCCATGCCAATGGGACTAAGAGTCGTTGTTACTTCTCCGTATAGTGCTGTTGCATCATGGGTAGACCAAGACTACATTGGTCAATCCATCCCAGCAGGACGGAACTATACTGTGAGATATAGAACCAACTACCCCTCAAACAAGTAAGTGAAAATAGAACCAACTATACCTCAAACAAGCAAATGAAAATAGAAACAACTACCCCTCAAACAAGTAAGTCCAAATAATCTTTGAATTAAAGCAAAAGATGAATACAGGCTTGAATACCATGAACTGTATCAACCAGTGGGAGCCTGTTGGCAACCACTGGTTGATACAAAGCCTGTCCGACCCAGGAACTGAATACCCAGTGTTTAGTAGGTTGTAATAACTTATATCACCAATAGTATCAAGTGATGTTAATTTGAGTGAGAAAGAAGGACGTCAATAACATTGTGCTCCTTACGATTATATGGATACCCTTCTTATAAACATGGAATCAAAAAATAATTCATATTGTTTTCTTTCTGGACAGATATATGTACATAAACTCATCAGACCTGTCCGTAGTTATTGACAACCTAAATCCATTTACGGAGTACCAGTTTGAAGTCAAAGCATCAGATAGTGGAGAAGGAGGTGGTCATAGCCCTTATGGTCTAGTCACAACTAATAAGACGTTTGAGTCTGGTAGGTAGTCTTAGCTCTTATGGTCTAGTCACAACTAATAAGACGTTTGAGTCTGGTAGGTAGTCTTAGCTCTTATGGTCTAGTCACAACTAATAAGAGGTTTGAGTCTGGTAGGTGGACTTCATGTCATGAGTCTCCTTATGTTTCTTCCATTGCTAGTTTCAACATTACCAAGGAATATCTAACCGTACACACAAGTAACTTTGAAAGTTTAAATAGGAACATAAACAAATGTACAGCCCCTTTCCTGGGAAAATCTTCAGGAAAAATGTGATTGACTCTTAATATGAAATACAAACCCCAGCATTTTTCAGCAAGCGGCCGTTTCTCAAGAAATAGCTACCTGTTCTTTGGAGTAGGATTAATCATAGTATCCATAGGGTGTGCAAATTGTATGTTATGTTACTCCTAGGAAAATGTGTCAAGTGTGAAATGAACATAGGGTGGCAGTAGGTTATCCCCCTCTGTCCCCCTTGTTCAGGAATTTCCTGGAGTTTCATATCATCAGAGTGTTCTTTGTAGTGTGAAAAGGGCTGATTCCAAAATGTTTTTTTTTTTTTCATATGACCACTTTGTCTAACAGAAATCTTACACACACAAAAATTGGCATGGGACTTTTCAGTTTGCCAGATAAACAGACAAAAAGATTTGATACTTCTGAAAGGATTTGATGTAAACTGTTGAATGATTGATTTGAATCTTCTTTTACAGCTCCAGGTTCCCCACCGAGGTCCCTGACTGTAGTTCGTGTTGAAAACTCCTCAACTGCATTAGGACTAAATTGGCAACCGCCTAAAAACCCCAATGGACAAATAACAGGTGGGTAATATTCACCAGCCATGCTGATCTAATATTCAAAATGGTTTTTACCAGTAGGGAATGATTTCAGTATGGACTTCAAAACGCGGCCAAATGTGAATGTTTTCAAAAAGATATTGGAAACTCATTTGTACGTTATTTTATTCCTTGATTCATTGGTTCATTGATTTGTTGATTCAGTAATTCATTGATTTGTTAATTTGTAGATTTATTAAATTGTTACGCATTTGATTCATTTGATTGATTGATTGATTGATTTGATTTGATTAATTTGATTGATTTGATTTATTTGATTGATTTATTTCTTATAGGCTATACAATCTATTACTCCACGACTAATTCAAACGATAAGGAAGAATGGATTATGGATTACATCACAGGAGAGGACCTGACTAGGACGATTCATGGCTTGACGTCAGACACCATGTATTACTTTAAGATTCAATCTCATACTAGCCGAGGAGAAGGACCAATATCTGATGTTGTATCTGCTTCAACACCTACAGGTAATGCATGCAAAGTATTATTGTATTGTGACAGCTTTAAAAATAAATGTTCCTTAACTGAACTGAACTGAACTATTGTTTAGTCCTGATACTTCATCGAGGCAATGAAGGTAATTGCCTCCATGCCCCCCTGGTCATTGCCTTGGTGCCCTTGAAACGCTCCAGAAGAAATTTACTCATAGGGTGTCCTTTACCAAGGAGAAAATGCCCTGGTGCCCTTGCCCTTTCAAAAACGAAGCAGACGGACTTGAATGTGCTAGTTAATGTAGTCAAGTTCAGGGCATAATGAGCACAATGTAGAATATTTACTCTGAACAAATTTTGACAGTTGATGATGTTTCAAAATGAAAAACGTTACATCTTTTCCCATGTACCACATACAATGCATAAACACTGTGAATAATGGTGAAGATATTTCTTGAAAAAGTTTTTTTTAAATACTTTTTATAGTAATTACAAATTACAACCCCCCCCCCAAAAAAAAATACAATTTTCTAAAAAATTAACACATTTGCAAGAGAATATACAGTTAAAGTTTGTTGGTTTGACTTGGATATTTTAATTAATAACTTCACATTATTTGATATTGTTTTTGGAGTAAAACATGAACAAGCACTTTGTTATGCTAATCATATTTCCTTTCACGCATCATAATTGTTTGTTTTTGTTGTTTTTCATTTGGTGGTTTTTTTGTGTATTGTTTATGATTGAATTTTGTTAATTTTGAATGTTGTTTATTTCCCTGTGTTTGCATTCCATTCTCCTCCCCTACACCACCACACCACACTGCGTGCACTTCCATTCTGCTTTATAGCTCTCATCGTGCCACCTATACCACCAATTACAGGTAAGAAATTACCAACTTCATGTTTCTCAAGACTCCCCTCAGAGAACTTGAAAGACTAGGGTGTTTTCTGTTTGTAAGAATATTGTAGATGTTCACAATTTGCAAATACTAGTAGAGCGAGTGTACAGTGCTAATGTGGGCGAGCTTTAGAAAATGATTGTGTTTAATTGATTTTCATTCAAGGTAATTATTTATTTCCACTTTATGTAAGCAGTGTAATATCTTAAGGAAACTAAGGGCCCAACAAAAGAAATCAAAACATGAATGATTGAATGAGTGACACAGTTTATGTAGAGTAGTTGAAAAGTAGTTTGATTATATGACTTTTTATCTGACCTTGTGTCTTGGCTTAATGTAGCTGTGGAATTTGACCTGAGCGATGTTCTGAACCATGATCATAATGATGATCAGACACAAGGTGCTCAAATTTAAAACCATTTTCTAAACTCCCTATAAAATATAATACCTGACAGTCATGTTCCCTCGCATGATGAAATCCTTTATGGTATATATGCATGATGTTCATTTGTGAAAGCCAATAAGTTTATAGTTTTTCCTGTTTTCATAGTGGTTGCCTTTGTAAAAATAAAGTTCTCTGCTCCAAATAATATATACTAAAATGTAAAGTTATTCTTTAGTAATCTTCTGGTTATTGAATTGTTGTTTACATTTCCTGATATTATCCTGTTTATAATTCTTGTTGGACAGTTACATTCTTGTTACCTCAGGTACACAATGTTATCAGGATGTTTTATTCCCATGTTAAACCTATAATAATATTCTTTCCATTTCACTCTTTGTTTCCATTTAAAAACCTATAATAGTATACTCTCCAGTCATCTCTGTGATTGTATTTGTGAAGTTCAGCCTGTAAATATATGAAGCAAAATGTTTAATTGCTGTTGTTTTATCTTATATGTCCAGCATATCTTTTTTTGACCACTTTCCTTATTATTTAAGGAAAGATCATGCGACAATGTTTGAACAAAACAATATAAACATAATCAGCAGTGTTTAAGCATAACCTGACCTGATTGAGTTGGAAGAGGGCATTGTCACATGGGGTTGCGCCGAGCAAGCACATTTCACTGCCCAATTTTAGTTTGATAAAATGGTGAAAGACTTCTCTTGAAATATTATTCCATGAAATGCTTTACTTTTCGAGAAAACATTAAAACAATTATCAATTCTCGTTGTCGAGAATTACGGATTTATTTTAAACACATGTCATGACATGGCGAAACGTGCGGAAACAAGGGTGGGTTTTCCCCGTTATTTTCTCTCGACTTCGATGACCGATTGAGCCTAAATCTTCACAGGTTTGTTATTTTTTATATCAGTCGTGATACACGAAGTGTGTGCCTTTGGACAATACTGTTTACCGAAAGTGTCCAATGGCTTGAAATGGCCTTAGACTTATTACCAACTCTTTCTAGTACTGATTTCACTTAATATGTCCATCTTGTGTATGTCACTCTTGTATCTGAAGACAAAATGTTGGTATGATTGATTGTTGATACTAAAGAAGACTAAGAAGACTAAGCATTCTTCCTGGCTTCTTGAATTCCACAGTTCCATCTGCCGGACCTCCTCTTGCTGCAGCTGGTGCATTGGGATTTCCTTGGTGGTTATGGCTCCTCATCATCTTAGCTATCCTCTTCATAATCATCTTAGCCGTACTCCTCTTACTTTGCTTCATGTGTGGTTGCTGTGCATGGTGCGCTCGTTGCTGTCCATGCTGCGCAGCTTACTGTGATGACATCTGCGGCTGTTGTGCACCAATCTGTGGACCCATAGCAGCATGCTTTGCTGGCTGCTGTCCTTGTTGCTGTGAAGATGAAGATGGTTGTGCAAAGTGTTGGTTGAAGTTCTGCTGCGGTGCATCAGCGTGTGTCTGCTGTGGTCAGGCATACAGGGAAAGAAAGAAAGCAAAGGGATCTGCGTAAGTTTCATTTTATTTTTGGTAGTGTAATGATGATGTTATTTTAGGTTTTACCTCTACACCAATTTGTGATAAGAGTGTATACTCCGTGCTTACAAGTCGTGCAGAAACAAATTCACAGTCATTGTTGGGATTGAACCCACAACCCCCTCATTCTAAAGTAGATGTCTCACCCCGAGACCACTGAGCATGCCTAGTGATCAGGGGCCATGATGAGGGTAATTAGCAAAAAGAATGTTTTATTTTGTCTCTGCACAAATTTGTAACAACCTTATTTTGTTCCTACTTTAACAACATTATCTCAAACATGTATTGAATAAGCATGCACAAGTTTTTATATGATGTTGACACAAAATTCCTTCAAGAATAAACTATAAATAGATGTAAACTTGTAGGTACAACCATGTAATAATTCTCTTTTGAGGTAGTTTTGGCTCTGATCATGTAATAATTCTCTTTTGAGGTAGTTTTGGCTCTGACCATGTAATAATTCTCGTTTGAGGTAGTTTTGGCTCTGACCATGTAATAATTCTCTTTTGAGGTAGTTTTGGCTCTGACCATGTAATAATTCTCTTTTGAGGTAGTTTTGGCTCTGATCATGTAATAATTCTCTTTTGAGGTAGTTTTGGCTCTGACCATGTAATAATTCTCTTTTGAGGTAGTTTTGGCTCTGACCATGTAATAATTCTCTTTTGAGGTAGTTTTGGCTCTGATCATGTAATAATTCTCTTTTGAGGTAGTTTTGGCTCTGATCATGTAATAATTCTCTTTTGAGGTAGTTTTGGCTCTGACCATGTAATAATTCTCTTTTGAGGTAGTTTTGGCTCTGAGAAAGCCTTCAGTCTCTTTCAGATTGATTGATATTCTCTTGTTACTTTCTTCCACAGCAACCTAACCGGTTACCACGCAGTATCCCAGAATGGTAAAGCAGTAGGCAGTACACCAGTGCCTCCTGATCTATGGATTAATCATGAAGGAGTTGAAATGAAAGTTGACGGCAAGAAGACTGGAATGACTCTCTCTCCAATCAATGCTAAGTCTAGTGAGAGAGAAATGTTGAACCAAGGAAAAGGAGTAGATCAGCAGCGAGGTAGGATACCCCCCCCCCCCAGTGACCCCTAGTGACCCTTACATCATCACAATACCTCCTGGTTGCACCATTTGTGGAGTCAGTTTCCACATGTGTTATACACATTTTAGTCCATGTGTGCAAGTTTACAAGTTCACTGTATTACATGCAATTTTAACTCCCAAAATGGATGTTCGTAGTTAGACAGAAAGCTAAGTTTTACAACAGTGCCATTAAGGGGTGAATATACTTAGATTTGTTAAATGGTGTGGAAGTAAAGAATTAGTCAAATGTGTGCTTCAATGCAGGTGCTCATCAGAAAGCTGGGCTGAATGCACAAAGGGTTAACATAGATCTTAAAAGCTATTCAATCTTGAATGCTAAGCAAAGTGTGATGTCATAGCACAAATCACTATGGTAACATTAAAATCTCATTTATTTGTTTCTATTTTAATTTACAGAAGGGACCCAAGAGACGTCTTTCACCCAGTCCGCTGTGCAGAACCAGCAAGGTAAGAATGTTAAACTCAAACTGATTATAAGATGTAACTTGATATTACAGTTAATGTGGCATTTTAAACATGGCTCTAAGGTTGACTTGTTGTGGATGTTATAGTGACAGGTGCCAGCTGTACACCACTTTGGTAAAAAGTCTCAGTCGTACCGACTGATATTGTTAGCAGAAACTGCACTTGAGTTAATTATTTCTTTCCACACAGGTTGTTCATCTTCAAATAATTTCTTTATTTTTTTCAATCACATGAAAGCTATTTTTGATATAATAAGACCACTTTGGATCCAATTTGAAAACAGAGCACTACAATGCTTCAGGAGAGTTGGCTAATGGTCACGCCTCGTCGTTAGTAACTACCGGTACATTGGGAAGAGGGTCAAGAGGTGAGACGAGATGGTCACCTTAAGGACCAACTTTCTAGAGCAGCTTAGAGGCAATGTTGTCACGTTAGGACCAGCTAGTTGGTGCTACATACAGCATGTATAGAGGCATTAAATACTTCAGCATAGCTCCAACATAAGCTCTGTGTACAGAAGAATAAATATAACATTTGATGGCTGGCAGTAGTGGTAATGTAACGAGACAATTAAGTCTACTCATTACAAATGCAATAGCTATAAACTGGCCCAGCTTAGCTAGATGGAATCCCATTCTGAGTTATCTTAAGATCAATCTTAGCTCTAGGTTTTTACTGGGCAGGTAAACATCGCTATTAATAAAGCACTTTTTCTCTGCAGGATGATGTCTTCTGATTTGTAGTTGTACTGTGCTTTCCTTTCAGATTCAAGAGATAATAATAATAGTAATAATAATAATAATAATAATAACATGCAGTTATGTAGCACCTCATCACACTCAAGAGGCAGCTTAAAACATTCTTGTTTCTACAGCAGGAATGGAGAGCTATGTTTGAGTTATGAAACCCACTTATCTAGCCCCGTTATAGGGGGGTTACAAAGAGATGTGATGCAATCAGCAGCCAACTATGCCAGAACACTGGGCAAATCCCTTCTCCTTAACAATAATTGTACTGGGCTCCTTGACATGCATAATTACACAACACACAGGACTTGAACCCCAACCCAAACTCTGAAAACATCACAACTTCGACCAGTGCACCTGACCACTCGGGCACAACACTCCACAGTTTCAGATGCTACTTTTTGGTTTTATTTACTTAAACCATTTTAAGATTTAAGCAGCCATATACATATAGACTTCATATAGTGATGACTTCAATCATACACATCAGTCTATGATGCAATGGAAATAACTATAACTTTTCAACAACAAAAAATGCTAATATTGTCGAGTTGTAGACACCCATGCGTCAATGCAAAGGGACTGCAACTTGGGCTCGCAGTAAATAGTGTAATGCTCAACAACGCTTTGCAAAACTCTCTTTAGATCTAAGAGCTGTAGAAATCCAAGCATTGTTTAGAGCTATGTAATGTGTATTGCTTGGATGCTGTCTGCATATCAGTACACTCCTCTAACTGCTTGGAATCAGATACTGTTACTAGACTGGCTGGAAGTGATATCCAATTGACATCCTTTATATAGAATCAATAATTGAAGCTAAAGGGACTGGTTTTAAAGTTTGTTGGAAGAAAAGTCCTCTTGGAGAAAAACCCTTTGAAATTCGCGGCATTTAGACTGGAGTTAATTATTGAGCTGTTGGTTTATTGTCTGAACGTGTTGAAATGTGTTGGTCAATGTTAACTTCATATTTTTGGATTGTTTGTTTTCTCTTGAACAGAAACATACACTTCTATAAATATGGATTGTTGTAAACTAATGTACATTATTCATTCAGAGAGTCAGATAATTCAGATTTTCAATAAAACTGGACAAGGTTTCTCAAGGTAGTGTATTTTTCATAGATATCTTATGTTGCACGTTGTCATGGTGATCAGTCAGTGAAAACCTTCATAACCAAACTTCATTTCCATTTTGATTTTGTCTCGTTTTTTAAAAACTAATTCTCAAGTTACTTGTTCCACTGTCTCCAGTTTAAGTTCAGTAGTATTGTTCAATGAGCGTTTATTTTGTTTCCAAGTTTCTTTTTGGCATTTTTGTTGAGAAGTATGTCAACCTTCCTGTGGTCTGCCTGCTATAATTTGATTTATTTTAATGCTGCATGATTGGTATTAACACTGGAAGCACTGTATACGCTCTACACACCTGCATTGTAACTGTCTAAGGCATCCATGTATTTCATTTCATATTTGTTTCTTTATAAATGTGAACTAATCTTGATTTTGGAAATTGCTTGATTTAAACCCAAAGAGGTTTGACATTTTGGTTCTGTTCCTTGAATGTTTTGTTTATGTTTTGAGATTTATTTTGACTGGAGTTGTAGACATTTTAGCTTGTCATTTCAGAATCAAATCATTTAGTGTTCATATATGTTGTTGATTACTTTTTGTATATATCTTCAATATTATTTTGTTTGTAACTTCTCCAGAACTACCTTAGAAAAAAATGCCCCCAAAAGGAAATACCTCTTCCACTATAAAATATTTAGTAGCAAATAAAACTTTTCAAAATAATCTGATTTGCAAAATTTTCAAAATTACAAAATCTTGGTAAAATTTGTGTTCATAGATAAAAACACACACATTTGTTTATTGGTACAACACGGTTAACATCCATTAGCCCATCGCATATTTAACTTTTTTTTAGATAAAAACATATGAGACATTTTGTTAACATCATTTACAACAATTGGTTTAACTTCCTAAACATGTTTTTGTTAAATATATGCATCCACTCATTACCATGGGTTTCCCAAACAAACAAAAACGCAGCCACCTATTCATTTACAGCATGACCCTTGTCCTTTGACCCTTGTCCTTTGACCCTTGTCCTTTGACCCCTTCACCTTTGACCTTGCATGTCTATGTGTCATCAGTGTCTATTGTCATGCATGCTGTGTTATTTGTCTTAATTTAGAATCACAGATCCACGTGAGTAGTGAGGATCAAGTACATGCCAGTCAGAGACAGAGTCAATATGAAACACCAACCTTGATATCAGCTGCGTCTCATCGGTCATCTTTGGATTCAGGTAGTGTATCATTTATGACTATCTCCCCCACTATATGTATCACTGTGTTTGTCATAGACCCCCATTGCAGATTATATATTCACTCTAGAACACTGCCGAGGGTCAAATTACATGGTTGGTGTACACAGGACGATGAAGTCCATCAAATGCAACTATACCACAGTAATTTGACTTCCAAAGCGGAGTTTAATGATGACATAGTGTTGGTGTTTTTATTGACCAAGATAACTGGGTTTTTTTCAATCAATTATTATATATTATGTACATAGTCATCGGTAATAATTAAGGGACTAAAACTACTCTAGTTCTTAGAACTGATGATGAACAGACTAAAACTACTCTAGTTTTTAGAACTGATGATGACAGACTAAAACTACTCTAGTTCTTAGAACTGATAAATGTATTGTAGTATTAACCAATAAACTTATTCTAAGTAATAAGTGTCTTGCTATATTATATGCTTTTTTTATATATTATTATGCCTAAGTACATGTTATATTATCTTTGGCTTCTGAAACTGAGCCTCATTTTCCCGTTCTTGCACGGTGAGCATTTGGTGAAATAACCAATCCCAGCATGCTTTGCAGCTTCCTTAAAAAGTTTGCTGACTACCAGCTGTTCTGTCCTCTTCCCTCACTCCCCCAGATCTGCATGTACGAGGTATGGGTAACGGCACTGTTCAATATGCTACAGTAGATGGTACGTACTAAACTGATGGCATTTCTCAATTATTGTGCTGTTACCAAAAGAAACAATTTCCACTTGAATTGTTGTCATTTGAAGAAGAAGCATTGCCAATTTTGAATACCAAATTGAAACGATGTTTTGCATTTTTTCGTATTTTAGCCCCTTGACCAGTTCATGCTTTACACAAAGTTACAAGTTAAGGGGCCATTCAGAAGAGCCCATTTAATTCTTCCCCAAATTGTGGGTTGGTAACTTCAATAAAGGAACTGGTGGATATATCTTCTTTTCTTACATATCTAGTTGCTGGTCCTACCCCAAGTAGCTAATAGTAACGCAGCTTCTTTAATTAAAGCCTTTATAATCAGCCACAGAGAATAGTTCGAGGTATTGTTGAACTTTTTGACAATTTCCACCATCCACCAACGTCAGTGTCAGGACCTCTGTCATGGTCGCCATTTTGGGTGTCAAACTGTACTCGTAAATAATCATGGTAAGCATATATCCCACGAGACTTTCAATACACTGTTTAACACGCATTGACATTGACTCCCAAAATGGTGCATTCAAGATGATGTTTGGTGATATGGGCCATTAGTTTATCCACTATTGTTGAACATTTTGTATGAATGTGAGTCGTTGAGAAACTTCTTCAGAGTGATGTCATTGTGACATTTTCTCTGTCTCAGAAATGCATACAGCTAGAAAGAAAAGCAACATGCGGCAATCAGGACATCATGATGCAGGTATCAATCTCTTCATCATCATCATCATCTTAGAAATGTAGTCTTTATACCATCTTAGATATTGGTCATCATAGTCACTGCATGTATTACGTTTAGTTATCACAACACACACATTTACTACTCATCATTCTTCTATTTCTTACTCTCTCTTTCAACTCAGTTGAGTATTTCATATTTATTTAAAATATTCAACAGCAATTTCCCTTGTATCAACAGTGTCCTTCTTAACTGGAACCAAATAACCTGACAATGTCAAAAAATTTTCGAAAAGGGCTAAATGGGATGCACAACTAAAGTTTCCCTACCCATCTGAAGACCGGCGTTGATACTTACAGTGGCCACTAGTTTTTGCAAATATCACCACTTGTCAAGACTTGCCAAAGGGAATACTTCTCCTCCATCGCTATGTATCAAGAACTCACTGTTTGCTGGCTGCAAAAATAGTTTGCTTCAATCATCAAGTGGAATTAGTTACCACCTTGTTCATTTCATCAGCCATGGGAAATACTTCTCACTCTCGTATTTAGGTGACATTGATTCATGCTACTAACATTGAGCATCAGGAGGGTTTGGGGGGAATGTGTGCACTCATTTTAATGTTTCAGTTGTCAAGAAAATTATTTTAGAACTAACCTTCAAAAACAGTTTTATGTCTTGATGAGTGCTAAGAATTGTTGTCAGCAATGTTTTTAGCTGAGTTTTGTCCCTGATCACTTTTCTCTCAGATTTATGTGTTTCAAAGCAAAATCAAATTTAAGTTGTTAGGTTGCTAAACTTTGAAGGAATACAAAAGAAAGTAACAATTGAGCATTGTGAAAATAGAATTAGCTGTTGCAAACTGCTTACCAACCAAAAGGACTTATGGTTTAAGAGCACAAAAAATATGTAATGGCAGACTCTTGAGCAATTTCTAAGGTATTTTTGGCACTTATGAATTAATGATGTTGTCAGTGTTGTCCAGATTAAACATGTTTGGACTTGATTGTTGAATTAAAGAATGAATATTGCATTTTTATCTGGACAGCTGGTATTCAACCGTTGAATGTTTCTCATATTAGTAGATGGGCTAATCAAGCTGCTGCCTACAAACGCGCAGGTATGAGGGCGCAAGGAAATTAACTACCTCAATCAATAATTCCTGGTTATGTCATCCCAGGTATACTAAACCTACACCTTTACATATTAGGGTGATCAAATTGATCTTTACAAACATGGTTTACTAAACTACTAGTTTAAAATTCACAGAAACAGGAGTGATGATACAAAAATCAACTGAAACATGAACATATATTACCAAACTCATGATGGTCATCGTTGCCACTGCCAAAAGTTTTTCTTCAAACACAAATTATAATATTTTACATCAGTAAATCAAGGCTAATTAGAAGATTTAATTGCACAGGTGTATTTTCGTGAAAACCTGAATTTGATTTTATCATGACACAGAAAGCACTCAATGAATCAGAATGATCACATATCAGTTTATACATAATTGTCTGTTGTTGTTATCACAGTGTTTTAACACATTAGGATACACATTAAATCACAGCTTTTTCTCCTTCTGCAACCAATCTCAAATGCAAAGTATCCAGGCATTCTCATTTAGAAAATCAAACCTGTTTTATTGTTTGTTCTTTTTTTTTCAATAAATTTTAGAGACATCATTCGATCACAAAGCGACATTTAGCTTCAGAAAAAGATAGATTATTCAAGAAATCCTTTAGACCTTGTATTCCTAAACTGTACTAACCTAACTATTATACTGATTTTCTCTGCACACATTATAGTCACTAGGGGCTCAACTAACGTCCACCACCGGTCAGCCCTGTCCCAGCATGCCACCCCCTCCCCACCATACCCCTCTTCCTATCAGCATAATGCCCGTAGGCATGGTGGTCGGAGCCCATCCTTACCAGAAACAGACGCTAATTTTGATTCAATGCCGCTGGGATTTTCAGCTGAAGATTTTACTTGGCAGCGAGGTAGATAATTTAGTGTGTAGTTATTAACAAAAAACCAGTCTATGCTTAACCAGTTTTAAAACAGATGCAAAGTTGGGTTCAACAAATTGAAAACAACTTATATATCTTTAGAACCTCCAGAAACAAAGGATCAGTTGTTATTGTAGTAAACTAAAAGCATTGTTAAGCTTGGTTGGTTGGTTACTTGGGTCTTTTCCAAACCTTGGCTCATGTTCAGAATCCAGGTTCTGTTTGATGTAAACGGACCATGCAAACTGCTCCAACATTGATGACAGAACCTGAGCATAAATTTAGGTTTGGAAAAGACCCTTTGATTGAAACTAATGGTTTGCTCTAACTCTAGCTCTTGTCAAATATTTTGTACCACTCCAGAATATTATTGAACTGTCCAGACACTAATTATTCCAGAGGCAAACAGCTATTAACCTTTGCTTGTTAATCTAATATGTTTTCATGTTTTACATAGTAATGTTTGTACCTATTTATTACGTTTGCCTTGTATCTTGTAATGAGTCTAAATCTGATATGGGTGTCAAACTTATTCTTAGTTTACTTCTGTAATTATCATGGGCTAATGATCTAGAACAAGCTAGTTTTTGTTGGTGTAAGACTTTTACTAACATTTCAAACAGTAGATTAAATCAAGTGCCTCAGACATATGCACTTGATTGAGGTAGGCCTACGCTAAATAGTCAAAGCAATTATACAATAACTCTCTTATTAATGTCATGTTTGTGTTTATGTCCAATGTGTGTGATGTATTTTTTGACCTGATCTTAACAGCTCGTCCTGTCACGTTGTCTTCTTCACCTCGCATGGAGAACCTTTCTGAGTTTGTGACTCAATCAGAGGTTCATAGCAGTTCAGGTAGAGTTTATTCCTCTAAGTTAGGAATAGTCAATCATTGTTCCCACCTAGACATATTCATAGTTAGAATACAGGCCTGATACTTCACAAAAACAACCTCCATGCCCCACCCCCACCCCCACCCCATGGGCCCAATTTCATAGCAATGCTTAAGCACATCAAGTAGCTAAGCACAACAAAGATTACCAGATTAAGGTTACTTGCCAAAATTACAATGAGTTATGTGCCATTTGTATCTGATATCCTGATATTGTTTTGCTGAACACAACAAAATCATGCTTACCAGATTAAGGTTACCAGCCGAAATTACAATGAGTTATATTGCATCTATAACTGGTATCCTGCTATTGTTTTGCTCAGCAGAGTTTGTTTAAGCAATATTTTCTGCTTGAGGCGTACTATGAAATTGGACTTTTTGGAATATTCCTGTAGACATGTAGACTTCCTCATAGAGATGCCCTTTATTGAAGAAAAACTGCCTGACCCTTGTACAAGAACAAAATATATGTAACTCAGCCCTCCAAAGAGATGGACTCATCTGCTACCATTAAAGATTAGTTTTCACATTAGTTTGCTTTAAAGAATCGAATGCAAAGATTACTAATGAAAAGAACTGTCCAGGTAGTGATATTTCTGGAATCACTTAGTGTAATCGTCTAATATTACATGATGTTTGTAGGTGTAGATAAATCAGTTGGATGAACTTATGAACTTGGGTACAAACTTGTTCAAAAAGTAAACACATATTATACTCAACATTGGTAGGATTGAAAACATTATGTTCCCATAATTTTCACAGTATGAACAAGATCATGATGAAAAAACTCCTGTAAAATATTTTTTGCTTGAAAGTTTTCGACAAATTAGTTTAACAATTGGTTTTTAACTCACAAGTTCAAAACCCATGTTTGAAAGCAGTGAAGACACATCATGTTTTTCCACTATTTTCTCATGACTGTGATGACTGATTGATCTTAAAGTTTCACAGGTTTGTCATTTCATGTATATGTTGGGTCAAATACTGGTCAAATGACTATTACCAATGTTGTCTGCACGCTTTAAGCTAATTGGTACCTGTGAGATTTATTCTAATTAAGCTATCGGTTACCAATGTCTCTGTCCAAACAGTTTCAGCAGCCAAACCATCTACCTCGGAGTACCAGTCTGACTCCTTGATTCATTCAGAGATTCAGAATGATGATGTTATCAATTCAGATGAAGGTATTGAAGTCGAGCTAGCATGGCTTAAGAATTCAGTGCAACAATTTGCTTGCGCCAATTTTTCAAAATTAGAAATTTTCTTGTAGTGTTTGTAGATAAAGAATTGTAGACAACACCTTCTTTTATGTGATATTTTCAACTTCAGAAGATCCAATAGATTGCCGCCAGATTAAAGGGCAAAGTATGTAGATCTACAAAAAAGCTAAAAGGTTCAATTAAAGTGCAGGTTAAATAATATAAATGGGATAACAGATGAATAACTGCTTTATACTGATTTGAATTCGTCAGATTAGAGATGGAAGGAGGATACATGCTGTTACTGAATTCCAAAATTTATTCACCTAATATTACCTGTTCTGGTTAAAGACAGTGGACGCTATTGGTAATTGTCAAAGACTAGCCTTCACAGTTGGTGTATCTCAACATATACATAAAATATCAAACCTGTGAAAATTTGAGCTCAATCGGTCATCGAAAGTGCGTGATAATAATGAAAAAAAAATAACCCTTGTCACACGAAGTTGTGTGCGTTTAGATGGTTGATTTCAAGACCTCAAGTTCTAAATCTGAGGTCTCGAAATCAAATTCGTGGAAAGTTACTTCTGTCTCGAAAACTATGGAACTTCAGAGGGAGCCGTTTTTCCCAATGTTTTATACCATCAACCTGTCCCCATTACTCATCACCAAGAAAGGTTTTACGCCAATAATTATTTTGAGTAATTACCAATAGTGTCCACTGCCTTTAACAATTATTAGAGTCTCAAACTTCATTAAACAAAAAACCTCATAGAAGTTGATGGGGGTGTAGTCTATAGACTTCCTCTGCACATTCAAACATCTTTGTTTTAGTGATATGCGCTATATAAATACGGTTTATTATTATTATTTATTATATTATTTATAGTTCCATAAATAACTTCCAAACTTAATTTTAATTAAAAGAGTATTTGATGTCAAGTCTTTTTCGCTCAGTGTAGTTGAACTGCATTGTTATTTCTTGTTTTTAGTCATTGTTCAGAGTAGTAATTATTAGTGTTTGGTATGTTTTTCAAATAATGTGAACTTTTTAGATTTAGTAGCCCTTTGAATTCATTTTTGTTCCTGTCTCCTATTAATTTTAACCTTATCATTGCCTCACTTAATCCTACTAACAATAACATAGATACCAGAGTTGATCCAAAGCAATATTGCCCTCTATCGTTGCACATGTTTGCTTCATCTCTGTTCATTTCAATTATCATCAAGTCATTAACATCAACTACTAATACTGAAATAGCTCAACCATAAGCAGTCACTCCACACTAATAATAATGACATTAATTTGTTTACTTCTATTGAGTACATGATTATAAGGTTTTACCCTTACACCAATGTGTAATAAGCACTTTATACTAAGCTGTTTAAATATAGAAAAAATATAAAAAATAACTTATAAAAGCTTGAAAAGATAAAAACCAACACGCACATGATACCTTTATTTGTTGGCAAGCCATCTCATTTCATTCATTTTTTTGATCTGAAGATTATTTCTGCTTTAAAATCATTTTAAAAGTTTGTAAGCTCTTCATGTTATGGCACAATTGTCAGGCTGTAGCAACTTAATAGGAAAGGGACACTTCTAATACTGCCATATTATTTGACTGACTTTTATTAACTCACATTTTTAGTTTTAAGGATGGGTCTCTAGGTAGACAGTCAATGTTTTGAACAAGAAAGAAACGAATTATCGGTTGCAAACTGCTCACCAACTGAATTGACCCTTGCAGAGTCATGTTCAAAGGCTAGCAGAAGACTCTGCCAGGGTCAAGTTAACTTTTTTTGCAGTCAATGTTTTAAAACCATTATCCTGTACAATAACCTGTATTTTCAAACGAGCCCATCTTAACTGCTCAATACCTGCTTCTTATTATTTACAGCTGGTCGTACCTCACCACGCTATGCCACATGGGGTGCTAAAGCCAACCTCAATGATCAACAAAAGTCCAGCAGTGTCAACTACAACTCAACCAACATCCACGTTGAGGACGTAAGGAACAACTACACTGCTAATGATAGTTTCTCCACACTGCGTGGTAATGGGCACCAGGGAAGCCGTGGAGAGGCCTATAACACACTGGATAGACAGGCATCTCATAACAACGCTTACTCTGCTGATAATCAGATCATTACGTTCCCAGAGACGGCTGGCGGACCTCAACCCTTCACTATCACCTTTGAAGAGACGACTACTTCCCATAATGTGGAGAAGTCTGTACCTTTACCGGATGGCACAAACTTCAAGACGTCTTCCAGTCATCAAACCTTTGCTAAATCTTACAGCACCTCAGATGCATCTCAAGATCAGAATCTTCAAGCAATGTTACAAGGAGGATTGGAGAATGGACCTCTGGCAATAGAAATACCCAATTCTAATAACACCCTACCAGGTAGAAAATTACTTCAAACGTATTTTTGTATTGGTTGTTTTTCTGAAACTCTAATAATTATTCTAAACAACATGTGCATAATATTGAAATGTTTAAATGTTATGAGAACTGTACAACTGTTCTGCTGCATTGAAGACGAATGCAGCGCACATCAAAAAGACCTCTTCTTTCAAAAAGAAGTTAAAACATGGTTGTCTCTTTTTTTGTTTTATTCATTATTATTTTACTTAGATGCCACTCATGGTATTGGGGCTACAAAGAAGAGAACATTTGTTATGCTCTTTGAAGCTGGCATAGCATTTTCAATACTAAGTTTACTTTGTTTGTGTCCTCTCCAGCCATTACCGCTGCTCCTATGTTCCGTTCCGGTAGTTTCAACCCCATCCCTCAGGACAGTCCTTCCTCCATTACATCTCATGCTAATAGCCGCTCTCCTCCAATGACCAACTACAACTTCACTAACTCAGAAAACAACTCATCTCAGACGCAATCTAGCGGTTATACCAGCGCTGGTAACACAAGAGGGCGTGCTTCAAGTATTGGTGCATCATCTATTGATAGTATGGGTTATCGGGGAAGGCGTGGCTCAGAAAATTACAACAGTGAATATAAGAGCAGTGTACAGGGGACTTCGCCGATAAACATCCCCCCGCCAAACCCAACCTCTGCATATTCTTCAAGCTTCCAAGACTATGCTTCTTTGAGAAGGGAAGAAACTGACAAGGGATATGGATTGGGTCGATCAGCATCTGACCTTTACAACGGGTCATCTGGTATAGGGATGAGTAAACCTAGAGCAGGATTCAACACCATTGACCGCTCAGCTGGATTCAACACCATTGACCGCTCAGCTGGATTCAGTACTGACAGTGCTTATGGAAGTCCAACTCATGGTTCTGGGTTCACACTCCCTAGCCGGACAGGTATGTACAGTTTCTTATTGATAACAAGTCCTTTCCTAATAGATGCTAAATTTGCATCAAACTGAAGAATATTACTTGTACCCTTACAGTGGTGTGTGTAATTAATGTATACTCATTACTTTCCCGAGTTATGTGAACAAAATCACAGGCGTAACACTCAAAGTCCTTTCCTTTCGAACCTATTTGCCTTCTTCTGTTCATGCTGTTTGAGATAGGCTGTTTGTTTTTTTTTAGTTTGAAAAATGCAGTCAACAAAACTTAGTCACTTATTTTTAGTTCCAAACATGCTTTGCTTGAAACTGTCTTATATTTCAAACTACAACTGAATGATTTCATTTCTTTGCTATTTGAAGGTGGTTTGACCGTGCCAGAGTACCGCCCCAGCAACTCTTACCAATCCAGTGCTTTCCAGAACTCTTCCGAATCTCAATCTTTTGGTTCCTATGGCAACGGTCAGCGTTCTGGTAGCCAATCTCAGGTCTCCTACAATAATAACAATGCCTCAATACCTAGACAGGTGGTAGAGGTTGATCATGCTGAAGTACAAACACCAGAGAGGTTTACAAGCAAATCAGGTGAGTTTATCTGTAGGAATTCCATTGCTAACGTCGGCAGTCTTGTATTGAGTCCTTGAGTCAGAGTGAAAACTTTAAAACATGATACAGCTTGGTCCTTAGCCTGGTACTTCCCTCTTGCAGTTATAAGACTGTAACTTTGGCTAAAGCCTCGATCCTGTATATATGTAGATGAGTCAACTGTAAATCATTTTTTATTATTCGCCTGAATAAGCTTTTTTTAATAACTGTTTTTCTTGATTCATCTTGAAACATCAAGACTACACCAGCTCTTTTCAGAGCCAACAATCCCCCAAAATAGATTTTACACATGGTTGTACCCGCAAGTTTACTGTTTACCTTCTTACGTATAGTAACTTCTTAATTAATCTCCAATGAAAAACACTGAGAGTTTCTAAACTTCTTGCCCGATCCAGATCTCCTGCAGTCATCTTCCTACACATCACCTAGCATTCCAGAATTCACAGCTAGACCGCTAAGACGCTCGATGTCTGTTGATCATGAATTCGGTCTTGAGACTAGCGATAATTTCTGGAACAGCGGCAGTAATACTAACCTCTCAAGTTATCATCGAGAGACAAAAGAATCAAGAGAAAGTACCCGAGGGGTTGATTCTGGTGCTTCAGAGTCACAACGAGGGCGCTCTCGCTTCGTTGGGGAAAACACCTACGGAGGAGTCAGCTCAAGATCTCGGTCACTTGATAGGTTTGGGGAACGTGAAGGTAATCCGCAATTATCGCGTGTTGATTATCTCTGATGTATGTCAGAGAAGCAACAAACTTAATGGACACTGGTGATTGGTTCTATAATGTTAACCATCTCTTTTTTCTGTTCTTCTTGCAGTGCTCAAAGTTTCTTCAAAACTAATTCCTTTTTATGAGGTGTTTTTTTATCAGCTCTTTTGTTATAATGATTGTTTTTGTAAATTTAATTGCTACTGACTATATCTTGGGTACTATTTCTTTTGTTAATTCAAAATATTTGTATTTACTGCTGTGTTTTCCAATTAATTAACTAACTCTTTTTGACTGCTTTTTCTCATTGCAAAATATGATTTCCTTTTGCAGGTCTACATAATGGTGGTGGTGTATTCTAATTGCTAACAATGAATCTCTCTTGTCCTTAATATCTTCTTTCTTTCAAACTTTGTCGACATTTTCTACAGATGTGTATCGCTGATGATGAGACTTCCTTGCTTTCTCATAAACAATAGTGCAATATAAACAGTCACGCCTGAGGGCATTCCAGCAAGTCATATGAAGCCATGTTTAAAATGCCACATCTGTTTATTCTCATATTACTATAATGAGTTGTGTTCAATTAGTGTCATTTGAGGTTACACAATTGGTGTGCCCCACAATGCATTGTGTTGTCATATAAAGAACTCACAGTTTTTTTGCATTTTATAAGTTTCCTCATTTTATGCATGAAAAAAATTGAATAAAGTACTCTCTGTATGTTATGCACTCCAGAAAAATTGTCACGACCTCAAATCAACAAGAACAATCCACAAAACCGTAAGAAACATTTAGTTCATGTGCATGATGCCTCGTGGTAAAAAAAACCCAAAAACAAACAAACACCCCAAAACCCCAACCCACCCAAGACAAGCAAACAATTGTCCATTTCTCTTTGTTTCCCTTCTCAAACTTCCTCCTGATATGGGGTCATCTTGGCTCAGAGTTAGCGTGAAATAATAAAATAAAAAGATTAGAGCTTGTGTTTTTGTAGTGAAATTGTGCATGACAAAGATTGACAATGACATTGCATCGTGCTAGGGTAGGCTTGTCATCACCCCCAAACCTCAAGCCCTTTTCTTTGCTGCATACTGTAATGGTAAACTAATTTCTTCAATACTAATATTTGCGTGGTTTACAGAACGTCACATGTCACCCGTTGGAGGTTATGATTATCACGCATCGTCCCCACGACAACATCAAATGGATCGTCCTGCATACATGTATAATACCAACACAACATCATCAGGTACCATGGAAACCAGACTGTTAAATACCTCCAGTCTAAGTTCATAGAACCTTCCCCTAAGGCCAAATTGTTAATTCTAAGCTGTATTTTCCAGCTTTCTGTTCATGGCAGTAAATCTCTGTCTTCTGAAGAAACTCTTTCTAGTAAATATTCAAAAATATAAGTACACTCGACTGTTTACAAAAAGACTCTAAAAAATATTCTATGAATGAGTGTGTTTTTGTTTTGTTTAATCTGCAATGAATTTTAAATCTGCACAGTTTGATGCCTGGTTTTTATTTAACATGAAATCCTCACACCAATTTACTTGAAGGTTAAATTGAAGAGATTGTGATTGAGATTAACCGTGTTTTCTAACAATACACTTTTGAAGCATTTGGAGACAAACTTTGCACTGTTCCAACTTTATGCTAATTTTGTTATGCACTTGTTTTTGCTTTCTTGAGCTTATCTTTGCTTTCCTACTATTATTGCTAGTTCTTATCTGAAGCCAGTTTTAATCCCTGGTTATACTTCCTGCAAATGCAAATTTGGAACAAATTTTAACGTTCCAGCTCTGCAAATATTTTGCATGAGTTGAACACAACTCAGCTTTTCAGAATTATTTGTTGCGAATTTGTGACGTCAAAATACGTATAGCATTTGCATTGGTAGGAAGTATGAACCAGGTTTTAGACCCTGAGTTCTCTTTCTGATCAAATAATACAATCATTCTTGGTTGAGGGTTTTTCTTCTGACTGTAGCTCATTTCTTTCAAACTCTCTCAGGTTACCATAGCGATACTAACACAACAAGTTCCCATGATGATGGTTCGAGTACCCAAGGGTCGACATCCAGGGCTGGGAACCCACTTTCAAGTTTTAGTGTCCCTGGCCCACCTCCTAACTACCAAGCTGCAAGAGGTGATAGTTACAAAAGAGTACTTTAACCTTCGGCTATGGCCATTTTCCGAAATCCACGGCTTCGGCACCAGAATGGGCTTAGGCTAGCTTGGCCCTGTGGTTTGTTCATGGTTTGCATATGCACTCAGGGCTTCAGATGAGAGGACTGAGCCAGAAGCCGAATCCAAAAGCTGAAGCCGTGGTTTTCAAAAGGGCTGATGACTCATTCTACAACATTCTTACAAGAGCCAACAGTTGGAAAGCTTTAATAGATTTGTATTTTTATTTTTATTTCAAACCAAATTTGTTCCAAACTTCTTTTGTTGTTAAGAATCTTGTTAAAATTCAGTCTTACACCATGAGCAACCATTTCCTTGACTTGCTGATGATTCTTTCCTTGATTGATCATGATCTTAATCATGTCCAGCATGATGTAATATCATCAGGTGGATAACATAGTATCATGTTAATCCAATGTTTGTTGTGTATGAAGATAAATTACATTTCAAGCTTTCCGATATTGATGTAATGTTTGTATGTATTTATGCTCTGATCAACAAACATATAAAGACAGTCAAAGTGGTGGAACTCAAAGCTGCTAAGTATTGAGGTATATTTTAATTTTGGATTACAAAACCTGTTGATCAGAAACTCCAGTTTGCCTGTATTAGGTCTTTACACCAATGATATTTTCTGATTTCAGTTAAGATTCAAGCCCCAAGCTACAGTCCATTGAAGCGTAACACCCAGCCTGGTGTGGCTAGAGTACGAGCTCAACCATTGCCTGTAGTCACCCCTAGAGCTCCTGATGTGACGTACAGAGGTATTGGTGATGGTACTAGCCCAGGGGTGAGTTTATATCAGGAGGTAAATAAACAATAAGATTATATCAATTAATCATACATTGGTGTGTTAGGTTTGAATGATGTCTGGTACATTGACTTGTTCAGTCACAAGTGAATGCTTTATTGGAAATCCTCAGACTGAATCAAGTGTTACTATGTCACATGGCAAGCCCAATTTCATAAAGCTGTTTAGCAGAAAATACTGCTAAGAAGTGTTTTCACTTAGCAAAAATTTAGTTAGGCTAGGAAATAAAAAGCTTGGTCAAACTATGTGATGTAGCAAGAGTATTTTTAATCTGAGGAATTCAAATTGAGCATTTATTACAGACCAGGCAAGTCAAAGTTCCAGACATTCATATTTAACTCGCAAATGGCTTTATGGGTGATAAAATAAAGATATTAGTATTAACTTAATATTAGCTTAATTGAATCATAGTGATCATGCTTTCTTTTATTTAGTCTAACTGTTTGCCGTTTAGGTTGACCATGTAAAACATGATTCATTTTAAATATGATTGTGTAAAAATTTGACACAAGTGTGCTGAGTATTCTATAAGCACCATACAAGCATTTGAACAAGTGTACAGGCAAATCAGACACTCTCTGGAGCCATTAAGTTTGTTTGTGAGGATATCCGTACCAGGGTTTAGAGACGTGAAGGTACCATCAATTCGCTGCACTGCTCATAATACCAAGGATGGATCCATACAGATGTGTAACAAACATTCAGCCGACATTATTGACAAACTGACATCCTTTTTATTTCCTGTACAGTCGACCAATCGTTCCTTCAGTACTGAAGATCTTAATACTGAAATGTTGAACCTTGAGGGACTGATGAAGGACCTGAACGCTATCACAGCATCGGAACTACAGAGTTAAAGACCCCCCCCCCCCCCCCCCCCATCCCCAAACTCTTTCCTAATCTATAATCTGTATAAAGAAAACCGCATCTTGTTTTCATCTTGTGAATTAATCAAATAAATGTGGTTTAATAATGTTGGGATGACCAATTTTGATGGATTTTTAGGTAAAAGGGAGGATGAGGATTTTGTATGATGATATTTGCTTGTATAATAGAGAGCTGTTAACTGTAATCTATAGGAGTTTGTCTCGGATGTGTGTGTGGGGAAAATCTGTTGGCAGTTCTGGTCACAAACTAAAAGCAAGAAGTAGGATATGTTGCCTTAATGATGGTTTAGACACCGATCACATGCTGCAATAATTGTTATTTGCCAAATTGTGATTGAGAAATGGGTGGCTTGTGACACAGTGTGAAGTTAAACATCACAGCGTTAGATAAAAGTATCAAATATACACATGGCTAGCTTTGGAGCAAACTTATGATTCATTAGATGCAAGAGGTCATTGAGGGTTAACCTCAAGTCATGACCTTTGACCGTTTCAGAGTAGTGACATTTTGTAAGACTTAAAAGTAATGCACTCTTGGTGTTTATGTAATCGCACTCTCTTTTGTTGTACTGTGAAGCAGTTTAAATTATCTGCAATTTCAAGTTTTACCTAAGAACTTTTGACCAATTCCTGCGTCAAGGGGGTAAAACAGACACCGCAGAATGTTTTTATGTTAAATTTTGAAAAGAAGAAAGAAAAACATTCACATTGATAAAGTAGACTTACATTGGGTAGCCCCTTTGGTTGACAGAAATGTTACTTGCCTGGCATTGGCGTTACACAACTATGAAAGGCTCATAGAGAGTTGTAGGCCCAATATTAACTAAGATAATGATTAGTTTAGTGTCAGGCTCTATCAAAATCTTTGGTCTATTTGTGATTGTCAAAGGTCACAAAAATAACATCTTATCAACAAGAAAAAATTAATGATGAAGAAACCTTTTTGAAGTCTAGGTTTGATACATGTCTTTTTGAAAAATGTAAATTGATCAATTTTGATAAAATGCCCAGAGTTTAGTTTTTGTTGTGGACAATTTTTTTTACAACAAAAACAAAAGAGTTGTGATTTTAGCTGTATATTTTAATAAAAGGGACCTGCTGGGGCTAACAAATCAATAATAATAATGCAGTAGTATTGGTATATAGTAGCAATTAATTCATCATAAATTCACACATTTTTTACAAGTTAATGTACACATATTTCTCCCATTATTTTGTTGGTGCTGTTTAAAAAAAAATGATAACGAATGAGAAAAAAAAATGAGGGTGTTAAAATGTACACTAATGAATGGGTATTTGGCCCCTCAAAAACAGGTATCCATTGTATGCTTAATATAATGTTGTTCTATATTTAGCACATTATTCTTTGAGTCATTCAACATCCCCTGTATCAAACATAGGACCTCTTAAAATAACTGTATAGCGCCCTCTAGTGATAAACAAAGGTTATTAAAGGAAGTTCTAGTGTAGTTATTTTTATTAAACTTGAAACCAATAATTCTCAGTGACGAGAAGTTGGTTTTCTTATACTTGCCATGGTGATTTCAAAGATTCTAGAGTTTCAGTTCTAATAGTTCAGTCTTAGATAACTTTATAGACTAGGAATATAAGTTTCTGAAACTGACGGAGATAAATATTTCTTTTTTTTATTTTGTGCAAGGTTCATCTTGTTGAAAATGCCATCACTACAGTGTATTTCAGATTGATGTAAAAAGTATACCTGGCTCCTTTGATGACCAAGTATTAATATTTGTACTTAAACCTTACTTAGTTGAATACCATGTACTGAAAGTTCTTTTTTTTAAGGTTAAGCCCAGCATTTTATATATTTTTTATACTAAATTATTTGCTTGTTTTGTAACTGTATGGTGCATCAGTGCATTTGTAAAATTAACCTATATATAAGAGGTGGTGGGTAATGCAAAGTAATACCCATAACATATGGTAAAATTAAAGAGTTATTTATAGGTAAACAGTTTTTGTTGATTTGGGGGTTTGGTTTGGGTTTTTCCCTTATACCACTGAAAATGTGACAAAATTATAGATGGAAATTCACAGTAGTTTCCTTTTAAAGATGAGGACATTTGTTATAATATTGACAATTGTACCTTTACAAAATGTCTGAATGCAAACTCGATTTCAGTAAAAAAAAAAATTATTGCAAAAATGCAGAATGTAATATAAATGAGATAACATGTTAAGGGTGCTGGAAACAACCTGGAATACTTACTTACATGCTAAAGTTCTTACACTGTTCAAAGCTTCAGAAACTTGCTTGTTATATAAATAAGAAATTAAATCAGTTGCTTTGCTACTTATTCAAAATTAGGGAGAGGGTTTTGTAGCTTTGTAAATACCACCTGCACTAGTCAGAAGTGCAAATGTTAAATGTACGAAAAATTCTTGATAGAATTTAAGATGTTTCTTTTTACAATTCAAATGAGTGACAGACTGAGATGTGGTGGATGGAAGATTTACACGCTGTACAGGAATAAATAGCATGGTTGAGGATCATGGATAACGAGTTGAGGTTTTTTCTCATCACCACAGTTTTTATCAAAATGGTAAAGCTAAAGTTGATTATTACAGAAAGATCATTGTTGTATATTTGATGACTGATGTGAACCATATCATTGTGGTTGTTTATTGACGAGACTGTACTAGTTGGTTATTTTAAAAACATGCACTCATTCCTTTTATAGATCAATTGTTGGATTTTTTTTTTAAACTAACTTATTGCATAATGTTTTAGAGGATTTGTTTTTTCAGTGCAAGGAATATTAATGGTAATACTTCGCTTAATACACTTTGTGCAAAAAGGCTTTTTCTAATACGCTTTTTGACAAAATGTTTTCTTTGTGCAAGAATTGTTGACATACTTTGTTATGGTGTACTTCTATTTATTTTTAAAGTAACTCTGTATAGAGTACAGTGGCAAGTATAAAGTGTAGGTATAATACGCGCTGGCATAAACTTATCTTGAGAAATAAACATGTAGTTCAACTCAAAGTGATTGTCTTCTAGGTCTATATTAGAGAGATATACTGATAGGCTCAATAATGGTTCAAATAATAAAAAAAGACCTTACAATGCAATGGTTGAATGCAACTTTTACCAAATTGGCCTTAAATCCTAACATTTTGATGCTACTTAAAAGTAAAGTTTAACGGTAAATTTCAACGAAGATGATAGTAGATTTTTGTGGATAATATCAAGAAGCGTAGAGGTTTCATGAAAGATTGTATTTGAACATTATACTTTACACTCTGGCACGTATTGCACAAGGGTGACCCACAAATAGGAAGATTGAATTCAAAACTATTTAAATCTTCACCTAAAGGTTAAGATACATGTACTTACGTTTAGCTTCTTTTTCATGAAATATTTTGAGACATAATAATCAAAGATTTGTAAAGAATTGAAGTTGAGATCGACTGAAACATCAGAGTGGGCCAAGAAGTTTAACAAGTTCATTGATTGTGCCATTGTCTTTCCAAAAAAACTTCAGTTTTGAAGAAGTGTTAAAAGGGTACCCGGTAATGTACTTGAAAAGGTGATAAGTTTACTTAAACACGTTTATTTGCTAGTTTCATGACAATTTAGCAGAAAATAGATCTGTAAAAGTATGATTTGACACTTCATTTCGTGACTCCTTATGTTGTCATCTTTGCCTTTAAAGTTGACTGATTCCTGTGAAGTTGTTTTGGTTTTGACCAACCCATAGTTAGGATGTACAATCATTGGATACTACAGTACAGTACTTAATGCAGTAAACTAACTGTATGGATACTACAGTACAGTACTTTAAAATGCAGTAAACTAACTGTATCAATATACAATCATTGGATACTACAGTACAGTACTTAATGCAGTAAACTAACTGTATCAATTTAATTATTAGTGTAAATAGCTTCAGGAGTCTAGGAACGGACCTTTATCATATGGCAGTCATCTCCATAGTAAATACATGTAACCAGATTGTATAATAGTCTGGTTCCTAGCTGATTATTCTTGAATCAGTGCATTGATATTGACAAAGATTGCCCAAGTGTTATTATCACAGCAAAGGCACATTAATTAGCAACTCAATGTTTCGATCAGTATGCTCATTTTGGGTTTTCTTCCTTAATTTGTATCTATACTTGATCAAATTAGTTCATCAAGATAGGTTAGTGTTAAGTTTTCAAAGCACAACCAATAAACATTTAATCTGTTGGAGATGAGAGTAAAGATGGCTGCATTTGATAAAGGTTCTGTGTGGTAATACCCATAGCATACCTTGTCTGTCTGCTTGGGATGTCATTCAAAACTCGTGTACAAAACAATAATATTAATAATGATGTATGTTAATGAGTATCACAGCTTATTCTGTATGTGGGCTTAAGTTGGGTTTCATTCTGTAGTAAATTGTGGCATAATTTGGACAATAAAACTTAAGGTTTTTTATTTAAAAGACTGGTTTTGTTGTGGTTTGTTTTGTCATTGTTTTTTTGTCGAGGTGTTGCTTGAATGAAAAGTTTCCCATTTATTTAACATCTTTTGAAGCATTGAACCTTTTTCTACCCATGCTCTGGTCTGGAAGGGGGAAGTCTAGTATGTCCTTAACTTTATAGATGTTGTTAAAGTAAAATTACTAGATAAATAGTTCTAAATGCCCAGATCAACAAGCCACATGAAAGAGCAACATGTTTATGCACAAACGGATGGACAGGCAACAAACAATTCAAAACTTGACACGTTGTAAGCATTTTGATTTCTTTGGGGAGGGGGGATGTTTATATAGGCCAGTGTAAATTATTGTAAAGAACTGAAAGCTAAACAACTTGCTTGCAGCATTCTTGTAATAGTCCTAACAGTATTTGTAACCCCACAATCATGTACATGTTGGCATATAGGCCTAACATAAACAAATGTTACGAACAAGAAGGCACAACAAAACCATAAATGATAAAAAGTATGTCGGGGTAATATCACGGTCATATACAAACTTTTACAGTTGTAAACCTAGAATCTAAACCTTAGTATTTATTGCCCATCGCCCATAGTAGAAAGGTCACTTTACTGACATTTTTATGGTGGTTGTTACTCCATGGGTTACTCGAGGGAGTCTATAACCTTACCCATGGAAGAAGGAATTTACCTTCATAGGTTTTGTTTTCCTTTCGAATCAACATCATTTGTCAAGGCTGTTAAATTTGGGGACGTGGTCTTCTTTTGGTTTTACTTTCGGCCACAAATAATACCATTGGTTTCAAACAACTATATTTTTTTAAACATAACAATTATTGTCATAATCAATTCATATGAGCATGAGATTTGTTTCTTCAAAATTTGTCATAAATTCAGTATAAAGTATAGATTGGATTTTATTCAACAAACTGAAAAAAAATATTTAATTTACTATATAGTTTGAACTGGTAAGTTTTTTAATTAGGCAGATTTTTAATTCAAAAATTCTGATACACTAGTCTTGAATGTATTCCCCAGTCCTGCATGGTTTCATTGGAGACAAATTCCACCTGTTTCTATAAAAGCGCATCACCCCAAACACGGTTTATGTGGGCGAGACCAAAAAGTTTCTTAAAGGGGTGCTTTGTTACAGTTATTAAAGGTCCGTATATGTCATACTAGATATTTGCACTTTTATTTGAAAATCTGCACAAAAGCTTGCGTAGTTTATGTTTTGAAAAATAAGTCCTATCAACGAAAATAACAAAATCAGGAATCCCCTTCAGTTAAGTTTTTTTGTTAAGCTTGGTAACACCCTTGGAACAAATGGATCTGTCTTACCTTGAATTGTTGTGCGTGGAGCAAACAATCTAGATCTTTCTTGGTTGTCTGCCTCAAGCAAGTGGACCGTCTCGGAGAACCCAGCCGTGTCTTGTCTAAATATAACGACCAGGACTAGCGATGGCGTCGTTTCCATGCAACTCTTTGCTGTTGCTGACAACTTTGATAGCAGTGTTGATGTCGTGTGATGGACGTAAGTTATCCAAGAGACTTGGTACTTTTGTTTTCTAGGTCGGGCTGTTCTTAGTGGCGTAGACCCAATCTCCATCATGTTTGTATATCATCATGTTCTTTGTTTACATTCAAGTCTTCAGCCACACCTCCATCTTTTATTGTTTAGTGTTGTAACAAACAGTAATGTGTTGATATAAATTCATGAGTCTGTTTTATCAGGTTGCTCCAATGTCACGAATGTGACAAATAATTGAAACCACACTCCACATAGTATTAGTATAGAGGAAGAAAATTCATTTTGTGTTTTAAAAAGGTTTAGATTTAAAGGAACATTACAGAATTGATTTTTGCTCACAAAACAGTTGCTGGCAGTGTATAAGCACTTTATGCAATCCACCATATACATAAACTAACAAACCTATAGAAGTTTGAGATTGATCGGCCATTTGGGTCATGAGAGAATAGTGAAAAACCGATAACAAATTTTGCATTGCATCGATGCCAAAATAAAAATGAATAAAACTCTCACTGAGCGATTAACTCCAAACGCGAAGTTAGATTGTTTATTTCTCATCAAATATGAAATTTCAGACAGAAATATTTCAAGGGATGTTTTCTACTATCATCATCAATAGACCGTGTAAGTTTTATCTAA